>NC_135638.1:39326795-39636654 GCF_053574225.1 Canis aureus | reverse complement strand
TGAGAGTTGGAGAGCTTGACTTGGCTATCCGTCACTTGGGAGGAAAAATAACTATTGGGGAGAAATACATTAGATGAAAGAATCTTCACCCTGGCTCTTGTCAGGGCAGTGCTGTGAACAGCCTTTGGGTGGGAAAGTAGTGCAACAAAGCCAGAGGGAAAATGAGACAGCACCAAGAGTTGACCCTGAAGTCAACGGATTGTTAACAACCACATAGTAGCTAATAGAACGTTATCGTCCATTATAGCATCTGTCTTCAGTACTCTAACACTGTATTTTATCCAGAGAGCTGGGATGTATAGGGGTATCTGAGGCAAATCTGTAAAGCCAAATCATCCTAGTGTGATCTATATCTGCTGGGTTACCTGTTTATAAAGACACAGCACTCTAATTCTGCTCCTACCATCTGACTACTCTGGGAATTCCACTGGGGAAATGTTCTAACCTCCTGACTTTGGTGGATGCCCCCTTTACTACCTAAGTGGAGCTTGAACACAGATCTTTTCTCTCAAACACCACTGCAAGGCACAGCCGAAATCATATTGAAACATTTAGGAAGACTACTAATGGCTTAAGGAAAGTAGAAAGAGATTACACTTAGTGTAATTTGGCTGCTTTTGAGGATCATAGTTCCAGCCTCTTTCTCAAGGAGTTTTTAACTATCTGCTTCCAGATTCAACTGGCCAGATACCTTGGCCAGTTATTCTACCTCCCTTTTGATGAGACTCACTTCACCTGCAGCTATTGATTTTCTAGTTTTAAATTTTGACAAATATCTATATTATCATAATGTCAACTATATTAATTGAAAAACAATTTCTCTTTTACTGTTGCTTCTGAGTATTCAAAAATATAATTTCTCAGAAATGTGGGTCTTCCTATTTTTACAAATGTCCTATAGAAAAGAGTTAAGTATTAACAATTTATCCTCAGAGATTTATTTAACTTTCAAAGTGTTGCTACTTATGTGCTCTTATAATAGCAGATTATTGCAGTTGTAGTTTAAAATTCAAAAGAGCAAACTGACAAGATTAAGACTTCAAAATTATCACTTATATTGAATTCTACCTTTTCAAGATGAATGTATCTTTACAATTGTATCCTTTAGCAATACAAACTATTGAACTGAAAGATGTAAATTTGTGAGTTTGAGCTACCTTTTGTGTTTGCTTTTTCCCATTTTCTTCCCCGCCCCCCCCATTTTAATGTTCTCCTTGATCTCAGAGAACCTGATAGAAAAAGACTCTTTTTTGAGCTTTATATCACCATGGGCTGGCTGAATATGCTTGAAATGTGGCCACATTAAAATGTGGTCAAAAATTAACAGGAAATTACTTTTTGTTTTTCGTATACAAGCTTAAAATTGTTAAGGAGAATAAAATATTACTCTCCTGCTATTCAGATGCCTTACCGTGGTTGATGTGACACGATGAACAATTATGAAGAACTTTGCACGTGAACACGTTCTGTTCCAGTATCAGGTTCACAGACCCTAGAACAGTACTGGGTTCTTAGTGGGCACTCAAATATTTGGTGATGTGTAAATAGATATAGTCTTATGAAATATATAAACTTATACCAACAGTTAGAAATAGTATGTGTTTTGGCCATCTTAAAAAGTATGGCTATAAATCAGAGGATAAACTTTGATCTTATGAATATTTCTCTAGCATTCTTGTCAAAGAATAAGTCATTCCTTATTTACAGGTTTTTGAATTTGCCTTAAGATTATTTCATGTGTGTCTGAAATTAAGAAAACAAAAAAACCCAAAACCCGTAGAAACTAACCTTTTTACTCCATAAGGAAAAAAAAATTAAAGAAATACTGGAACTTTGAGTCAGGTGTTTTTAATAATTAGAATAGAACAGAGAGCTGCATTCTGTAGTGATGAACTTCACAAAAATAGCTTTGTTTTCTGAAAGGAGTACAGATGGCTTAATATTGCTGTATTTATTTACGTGAAGTCAGTGTAATGTAAATATTAGTCTCCATGCCCAACCAGGGACTCTGATTCACTTTGCTCTAGCAAATTCTCTACTTGGAAAGGTAAACATTTTATATCACAGTGCAGTCAGTGATAGTAATGAGATATTAGAAAACTGTTGTATGTATAGAAAACATTTTGCAGCCTAGTGATTTATTCAAAGCAAAGACCAAGAAAAGCATGCTAGTCAAAATCATCCAAAAGTCCTTTTGTGCTGTATTGCTGATGTTTTTTCTCTTGTGTCTGATCTTTGTTCTCATCTCTAGATAGAGTCTTTTAAACTGGAAAATGTACAATTGACTTAGTATTGCTTAATTTAACTAAGTGAAGTAATTAAACTTATATGATAGTTTTCATGCCCAGCCAGGCACACCTGTCCAGCTCGTACTGGCTTATTATCTTCCAGCCAGTCAGCAGGGTATGTCACCCATTTAATTAAGTCCTCTCTGAACGATTTCATCAACAGTTACACAAGTAACTCTTGCTATGCAGGTACTGTGCATGTTTGTTATATTTATGCCGAAATATTTATTTTTCCTTGGGTAATCCTAAATAGCATTGCATTTTTAAATTTGGTTCCTGTTTGTTTGATGTTAGTATGTAGAAATGAAGTTGAATTTCATATTTTGACCTTGTATCCTGTAAGTTTACTAACCATTAGTAATAGATCTTTTGAGAAACTCTTTGGGATTTCCTATACAGACAGTTATGTAGTCTGCAAATAGAGACAGTTTTACTTTTTCCCCTCCAATATTTAGACTGGCTAGAATTTAAACTATGTGAAAGAAGAAAGAAAGAAGAAAGAAAGAAAGAAAGAAAGAAAGAAAGAAAGAAAGAAAGAAAGAAAGAAAGAAAAGGAAGGAAGGAAGGAAGGAAGGAAGGAAGGAAGGAAGGAAGGAAGGAAGGAAGAAAGAAAGAAAGAAGAAAGAAAGAAAGAAAGAAAGAAAGAAAGAAAGAAAGAAAGAAAGAAAGAAAGAAAAAGAAAGAAAGAAAAAGAAAAAGAAAGAAAAAGAAAGAACAAACTGCTATCTTGAATGGAATTATTACAGCAGGCTTTATTGTCTTCTCAATATGGGGGGGAACATGCTACCTTTTCACTATTAAGTCTGATGTTAGCTGTGGTTTGGAGGTTTATTATTGATTAAAAATTATTTATTTATCTATTTATCTATTTATTTATGAGTGAGCACTAGTTGGTGGGGAGGGGCAGAAGGAAAGGGAGAAGCAGACTCCTTGCTAACAGGAAGCACCAATGTGGGCTTGATCCCAGGGTCCTGGGATCATGACCTGACTTGAAAGCACAGGCTTAACCAAATGAGCCATCTAAGTGCCCCTGGGTTTTGTTATTGTTGTTGTTAATGAGTCTTTTTATTTGTTTTGTGAGAGTGGCTGTTGAATTTTATCGAATTATTCTTCATCTATTAATGTGAGTTTCCTTCTTTAAAAACAGTGGATAACACTGACTGACATTCAAAGATTGAACTAGCCTTGTATACCTGGAACCATTGTTTGATTTGGTTTCCTAATTTATTTTTGAGGTTTCTTACCTCTAAGTATATAAGAGAAATATCCTTCTTTAGTATTCTTCTCTGTATGTGTTGTCCTTGTCTGCTTTGGGCATCACTTGATACTGGATTCATAAAACGAGTTGAAAAATGCTCCCTCCTCTTGTAGTTTTGGGAAAATGTTATATATAAAATGGTCTCAATTCCTCTTTAAATATTTGGCAAAAGTCTTCAGTAGCCATCTCAGCCTAGAGATTACTTTTCAGAAGATTTTAATACAAATGTAAATTATTTAATCGTATTAGACAATTTGTTTTATCTTTTTTTCTTTTCTTCCAAGTTTAATGGTCTGTTGTCCACAGGAAATGATTCCATTTCTCAGATTGGTGAATTCAAAATGGAAAGTTTTTTTATAGTAGCCCCTTATGATCCTTTCAATGACTGCAGGAGCTTTTTTGATATTCTCTATTTCATTCCATACATTTGAGATGTGTATTTTCAGTGTTTTTATCTTTGTCACTCTTGATAAAGACTTAATATTTTATTTTGTTTTTAAGAACCAGATTTTACCTTGCTAATTTTTACTAAAGGATGCATTGACCTACATTCTTATATTTATCTTCTTTTGGCTTACTTTAGATTTATTTTGCTCCTTTTCTAGTTTTTTGATGTGGGAACTTGGATTATTGATTTGAGATATTCAGTCTTTCCTAACATAGGCATTTAAGTGCTATAAATTTCACTTTCAGAACTGCTTTGTGTGTATGCAATAACTTCTGATGTTGTATTTTCATTTTCAATACATTTACTGAATTTTTAAATCTCCTTTGATACTTTCTCTTAGGACCAAGGAATATTTATAATTTTGTGTTTAATTTCTACATTGTTGAAGATTTTTCTCTTGTCATAAAATTTGTTAACGTTTGTTTCATGATCCAAAATGCAATCTGTCTTAATGATTGTTCCACAGACACATGAAGAGAACATATATTCTAACTTTGCTAGGTGGAATGCTCTATAAAATCCATTAGATCTTTTTAGTTGATGGTGCTGTTAATTTCTGTATCTTTGTTGATTTTTTAGCCAATATAAACTGTTGAGACTGGAGTGCTTAAGGCCTCAACTAAAACTGTAGGGTTGTCTATTTCTTCTTTCAAGATCTCTTGGCTTTTGTTACATGTATTTTCAAGTATTATTTAAAAGATAAAAGTTAGGGTTGCTATATATTCATTCTTGGTCAATTAATGTTTTTTATTAAAATAAGATTTAAATAAATAAATAAATAAATAAATAAATAAATAAATAAATAAATATGTATTTATTTATTTAGGGGAGAGAGAGAGTGGGGAAGTGTACAGGGAGAGAGAGAATCCCAAGCAGACTTCCCACTCAGCACAGAGTCTGGGGTGGGACTCAATCCTAGGACCCCTGAAATCATGACCTGAGGCAAAATCAAGAGTCCCTGCTTACCCAACTGAGCCACCCAGGAGTTGCTTTTTCACTTAATGTTTTTATCATTATACAGTATTGCTCTTTGTCCCTAGTAATTTCTTTGCCCTAAAAACTATTTTATCTGAAATTAATGTAGCTATTTCTGCTTTAAAAAAAAAAAAAGAAAGAGAGAGAGAGAGAGCAGCACAGGTAGTCCAGCAGTCAGCAGTTTGTGCCACCTTCAGCCCAGGGTATGATCCTGGAGACCTGGGGACTGAGTCCCGCAAAGGGATCCCTGCATGGAGCCTGCTTCTCTGTCTGCCTGTGTCTCTGCTTCTCTCTGTTGTGTGTCTCTCATGAATAAATAAAAATAAAATATTTATAAATAAATAAACAAACAAATAATTTATTGTTTATTATTATAAAATAATAAATCTTTTATTTATTGATTGATGACAGAGAGAGAAAGAGGCAGAGACATAGGCAGAGGGAGAAGCAGGCTCCCTGCAGGAAGCCTGATGTGGGACTCGATCCCCAGACATGGGATCATGCCCTGAGCCAAAGGCAGATGCTCAACCGCGGAGCCACCCAAGCATCCCTATTCCTGCTTATTTTGCTTAATATTTAAATTTTATGTTTTCCCATTCTTTTAACATATATCATTATGTTTGAACTAAGCTTCTTTTGGAAAGGTTATAGTTCTGTTGGGATCTTTAATCCATCAACCGGTTTCTTTTAATTGGAATATTTTGATCATTTCCATTTAAATAAATGACGTTAGAGCATAAGTCTGCCATTTTATTTGTTTTATTATATTCTTCATGTTTCTCATTTCTGTTTTTTTTTTTTTTTAATTTTATTTTCCTCTGATTGGTTACTTGAACAGTTTTAGAATTCCATTTTGAGGGACGCCTGGGTGGCTTAATGGTTGAGTGCCTGCCTTCAGCCCAGGGGATCATCCTGGCATCCAGGATCTGGTCCCACATCGGGCTCCCTGCATGGAGTCTGCTTCTCTCTCTGCCTTTGTCTCTGCCTCTCTCTCTCTCTCTGTGTCTCTCATGAATAAGTAAATAAATAAAATCTTAAAAAACAAAAATAAAAAGAATTCCATTTTGAGGGACACCTTGGTGTCTTAGTTGATTAAGCAGCCAACTTTTGGTTTAGGGTCAGGTGGTGATCTCAGGGTCCTGGGATTGGTCCCATATGGGGCTCCATGCTCAGTGGAAGTCAGCTTGAGGATTCTCTCTTCCTCTTTCTCTGCCCTTCCCCCAGCACACGCTTATGTTCTCTCACTCTCTTTCTCTAAAATAAATAAATAAATCATAAAAAAATCCACTTTGATTCGATTTTGATTTATTCATGTATTTGACTACATTACTATTTAAATTGTCCTTGGTAGTTGTTCTAGTGTTATAATATAGTTATGCAACTTATCACAGACTACTGGTATCAATATTTATCACTCTAAACAAAGTATCAAAACTTTATGGTTATCTTATAAAACTGAAAATCTATATTCATTAAACAACTTCTCATTCTCCCTATCCTCAGACTGCCTACTACCAGTCTACTCTCTGTCTCTGTGATTTTGACAATTCTAAGTACCTCATATAAGTGAAATAATACTATATTTATATTTTTGTGACACATTTATTTCATTTAGCATAATGTCTTCAAGGTTCCTCAAAGCTGTAGCATATTCCAAAATTTTCTTCCTTTTTAAGGACAAATAAAATTTATATATATATATATATATATATATATATATATATATATCGCATTTTTTATACCCATTCATCTATTGGTGGACACTTAGATTTCCTCCATGTTTTAGCAATTCTGAATAATAGTGCTATGAACATGGATGTACAAATACATCTTGAAGATTCTTCTTTCCCAGTTTTTTTTATGTATCTCTAGAAGTGGAATTTCTGGGATGGTAATTCTATCTGTATTATTTGAAGAATCACCATACTGTTTTCCACAGCATCTATACCACTTTACATTCATACCAACAATGTACAGATAGTCCAGCTGTTTCACATCCTGTTATTTTCAGTTTTATTTATTATTGTTTTTTAATACCAGTCATCCTGACAGGTGTGAGGTTGTATCTCTTTGAAGTTTTGATTTGCATTTCCCTGGTTAGTGATGTTGAATATCTTTTCATGGGCATATTGTTCATTTGTGTATCTTCTTTGAAGAAATATGTTTTCAGTGTCTTTGCCCATTTTTCGATCAGGTTGTTTTGTTTTGTTTTGTTTTGTTTTGTTTTGTTTGTTCTCTGTGTATTCTGGATATTAATCCCTTATCAGAAACATGGTTTGCAAATATTTTTCTTTCATTATATGGGTAATCTTTTTACTCTCTCAATAGTGTCATTTGATGAACAAATTATTTTTAATTTTAATGAAGTCCAATCTGCCTACTTTTTTTTCTTTTGACTATGCATTGGGAATCATATCCAAGGAATCATTGCAAAATCCAGAGTTGGGAAGCTCTTGCCTTATGTCTTCTAAGAATTTTGTACATTTTAGGTCTTCCATTTGAGTCTTTGATCAATTTTGAGATTTTTTTTTATTGTATCAGGAAAGGGTCTGAATTCATACTTTTGCATGTGAATATCTAGTGTTTTCAACATCATTTGTTGTCAGGCTGTTCATCCATTGAATAATTTTGTCACTTTGTCAAAAATCATTTGACCATGCATGTGAGACTTTCTTGCTGGTCTTCCTATTCCACTCCATCGATCTATCTATCTATCTGACTTTCTGCAAGTACTACACAGATTGTTTTGATTACTGAAATTTTCAGTAAATATTAAAATAAAGACCTGTGTGAGTCTTTTAGCTTTTTTTTTCAAGGTTTTTTTTTTTTAACTAGTTGGGATACGTTCAGATTCTATATAAATATTGGGATGTAATTTTTTGTTTTTGCCAAAAAATTCCATTGGGTATTTTGATAGGGATTGTATTGAAGCTTTAGATGATGATGAGTATTATTGACATCAATATTAAATCCTCCAATTCATGAATATGGGATGAGTGTCTGTGTATTTATATTATCCTCAATTTCTTTCAACAATGTTTTGTAGGGTTCATCATACAAGCCTTTAATTTCATGATTAAGTTAATTTGCAAGTATTTTATCCTTTTTGATGTTATTGTAAATGGAATTGCTCTTGTAGTTTTCTATTCAGATTGTTCATTGTTAGTGTATAGAAATGCAACTTATTTTTGTCTTTTTCTTTTGTATCCTGCTAATTTACTAACTTGATTTATTAGTTTTAACAATATTTTTGCATGTGGAAACTTTAGGGTTTTTACATATAAGATCTTATAATCTGCAAACGGAATTAATTTTACTTCTTCCTTTCCAATTTAGACACCTTTATTTCTTTTACTTACCTAATTTCTCTGGCTGGAACATTCAAGACTACATTGAATAGAATTGGTGAAAGCAGACATCCTTGCCTCCTTCCTGGTCTTACAGGAAAAACTTTCAGTCTTTCAACATTAAGTATTAATTTTGTTATGGGAATATGTAGATTTTAATTTATTGAGACATTGTTCATCTATTTGAGCTTGCTGAGTAGTTCTATCAAGAAAAAAGTGTTGAATCTTGTTGAATGCTTGTTCTGTACCAATTGAGACGATCATGTGGTTCTTACCCCCTTTATTTTGATAACATAATATATTACATCAACTGATTTTATTTTAGGATTTTATTTATTGATTTGAGAGAGAGAGAGAGAGAGCACAAGCAGGGGGAGTAGCAGGCAGATGGAGAGGGAGAAGCAGGCTCTTCTTGGAGCAGGGAGCCTGATGTGAGACTTGATTCTAGGACCCTGGGATCATGTCCTGAGCCAAAGGTAGGTGCTTAACCAACTGAAGCCACCCAAGCGCCCACATCAACTGATTTTTACATGTTAAGCCATCTTTGCATTCCACAGATAATCTCCACTTGGTCATGGTGTAAAATCCTTTTAATATGCTGCTGAATTTGGTTTGCCAAAATTTTGTTGAGGATTTTTAACTAATTGTTCCTAAGTGATATTGATCTATAGTTTTTTTTAAGATTTATTTATTTATTCATGCAAGACAGAGAGAGGCAGAGACACAGGCAAAGGGAGAAGCAGACTCCATGCAGGGAGCCTGACATGGGACTCCATCCGAGGTCTCCAGGATCACGCCCTGGGCTGAAGGTGGCACTAAACTGCTGGGCCACTGGGGCTGCCCTTGCTTTTGATTTTAATGTTACATTAATAAAATAATCACCAACATCTATGTCAAAGAGCTTACTGCTTATTTTTTCTTATAGAATTGTTATGGTTACAAATCTTCTTGGCTTCCTTGTCATAAAATAGTTGACTGTATATATGTGGGTTTATTTCTGAGTTTTTTATTCTGTTCCATTGATCTCTTTTTTATAACTATGCCATACAGTTTTTAAATACTGTAGCTACTTAATACAGTTTGAAATCAGGGAGTGTGATGATTTTAGGTTCTATATTTCCTAGTGATTTGGTCTTAGTTTTTTGTTTCTAGGAATTTGTCCATTTCATCTGGACTATTCAATATTTTGACATATAATTCTTTATAGTACTCTCATAATCTTTTTAAGTTCTATTGATTTGGCCGTAATGTCTCCACTTTCATTTATGAATTTATGAATTTGGGTCTTCTTTCATTTTCTTTTCTTTTTTTTTTTTTTTTTTTTGTACCTGTAGCTAAAATTCTAAAATTTTGTCAATTCTCTTGATCTTTTTAAATAATTTTTGGTTTCATTGATTTTCTCTATTGTTTTTCTAATATCTATTTTTTTAGAAGATTTTATTTATTTATTTTGGGGGAGATTGAGGGAGAGAATCTCAAGTAGACTCACCACTGAACATTAGGCCTGACTTGGGAGCCCAATATTACAACCCTGAGCTCATGACCTGAGCTAAAATCAAGAGTTGGCTCTCCTAATCAACTGAGTACCCAGATGTCCCTCTAATATCTATTTTGATTATCTCTGGCATAATCTTTATTACTTCCTTCTCTCTTCCAGCTTTGGAGTTATTTTGCCATCTTCCCTCCATGTCCTTAAGTTGTCATGTTAGGCTGTTGATTTGAGATCATTCTTGTTTTTAATGTAAGAGTTTCCATCTATTGATTTCCTCCTTAGCATTATTTTTTCTGTGTCCCATGTTTTGGTGGGTTGTGTTTTGTTTTCAGTTAACTCTATGTATTTCCTAATATCTCTTGTGATTTTTTTGAACTATAACTTGTTTAAGATGTGTTGTTTACTTTCTGTACTTTTTTGGTCT
Organism: Canis aureus; assembly: GCF_053574225.1. Classification (NCBI taxonomy): domain Eukaryota; kingdom Metazoa; phylum Chordata; class Mammalia; order Carnivora; family Canidae; genus Canis; species Canis aureus. The sequence goes on along the minus strand of NC_135638.1, from coordinate 39,626,422 downwards.
GATTTTCTATCCATTATTCAGAGTGGAGCAGTGAAGTCCGCAACTATTATATACCTGTGTACATCTCCCTTCTGTCAGTTTTTGCTTTATATATTTTGATAATCTGTTACTAGATGCACAAATATTTATAATTATTTTATCTTCTTCATGTATTACACATTTTATTAGTATACATTGTGACTCTCTGTCTCTTATAAACATTTTTGATTTAAAGTCTATTTTACCTGATAATTGTATAGCCACCATTACACTTGTTTGGTTACTATTTGCATGGAATAAATTTTTCCATTTAATTTCTTTGTGTCTTTTCATACAAGATGAATATCTGGTAGATAGCACATAGTAGAATTATAAGATTTATCCACTCTGCCAATCTCTGCCTTTTGTTTTTAGAGTTAAATTCACTTATACTTAAAGTAATCACTGATAAGGGACTTAATTCTGTCATTTTTCTATTTATTTTCTTTACCTCATAGGTTTTTGTTCTTTATTTACTACCTTCTTTTCTATTTAGTTGATACTTTGTAGTGAAATGTTTAAATTCTCATTTCCTTTTATGTATATTCTATTGCTAATTTATTCATGGTTACTATGGGGATCACATTTAACATTCTAAAATTATAACACTCTAATTTAAATTTATATTAACCTAACTTTAATAATATACAAAAATCCTGCTTCTTTATACTTCTATCTATATTGTTTTCGGATGTTGATGTCACAAAATTACATCTTTATATATTCTATGCCCCCAAATATGAACTAATAATTCTTTTAAATGTATTAGTCTCTTAAACTAAGTCGAAAACCAAATGTGGAGTTATAAACCAAACTTATAATAATACTAGCTTTAGATTAATAATTTAAAAAATATGTTAATCTCTTAAATTATGTAGAAGACAAAAGGTTGGAATGCCTGTGTGACTCAGTCAGTTATATGTCTTCTTTCAATGAAGGTCATGATGTTTGGCTCCTGTGATTGACTGTCGTGTCAGGCTCCCTGCTCAGTAGGGAGTCTGTTACTCTCTCTCCCTTTGCCCCTCTCCTCCTACTTGTGTTCTCTCTCTCTCTCTCTCAAATAAACAATTTTTTTAAAGGTAGCATTATAGTTACAATAATACTAGTTTTTTTTTTAAGTTGCCAATGTATTACCTTTCTTGAGAATTGTTTTTTTTTTTTAAGATTTTATTTATTTATTCATGAGAGGCAGAGAGAGAGAGATGCAGAGACACAGGTGGAAGGAGAAACAGGCTCCGGCAGGGAGCCTGACATGGAACTCTATCCTGGGTATCCAGGATCACACCCTGGGCCGAAGGTGGCGATAAACCGCTGAGCCACCCGGGCTGCCTGAGAATTGCTTTTATATCTCCAAATTACTATGGAATATTCTTTCATTTCACCCAGCAGGACTCACTTGAGCATTGTTTGTAGGGCTGGTTTAGTCTAATGAAGTCTCTTAGCTTTTGTTTTATAAAAATGTTCTAATATCCCCCTCACTGTTGAAGGGACGTTTTGCCAGATATAGGTATCTTGGTTGACAGTTTGTTTTGTTTTGTTTTCCAGTTGCACTTTGAATATATTGCCTAGTGCTTTCTGACCTCCACAGTTTCTGATGAGATAACTGCTGATAATCTTATTGAGGGTCAATTGTTTATTAAGTACCAATTTTCTCTTGCTGCATTCAAGTTTTTCTCTTTGGCTTTTATTAATTTAACTAAAATTGGCTTGGTGTGGGTCTCTTTATGTTCATTTAGTTTGGAGTTCTTTGAGCTTTTTTGATGGATGTATTAATGTTCATGAAACTTAAGATATTTCAGCAATTATTTCTTCCAAAGTTCTTTTTGCCTCTTTCTCTTTGTTTCTGCCTTTTGGAACTTCTACCATGTGCATGCCTGTTTTCTAGATCATGTCCCATAAGCCCCTTAGGCTCCATTTACCTTCCTTCAACATTTTTTTTTCTTTCTGCACCTTGGACTTAATACTTTCCATTGCCTTCTCTTTTTAAGCTTTCTCTTTATTAATATTTTCCTTTTTTTATACATCAACTTCCTGAATGTTTATATGGTTGACTGTGAGTCAGATTAGCACATTTGGTGACTTCTCAAATGTCAAGGGGCTCAGATAGAACAATTAGTTCCACCTCTGTGTGAGCTGTCATCGTTTAGTAGGCTCTTCTGGGCTTGTTTTTGTCACTGGAAAGGTTCTGAAAGAACGTGGAAATATGAAGAGTTTCTTGAGCCCTGGTTCCAGTACTAGCACATATTTCCTTCCCATGGAACCACTGATCAAGCCCAACATAGATTTAAGTGATAAGGAACTAGACATTCTTACTGGGAGAGGCTGTGGGCCAGTTGCAAAGGGTTTGAGACCAGAAAGAGTTAAGAATTATAACCCTTTTTACAATCCCTGTCATGGTTTTGAAAGATGTAATTTTTTCCCTGTCCCTATTATCCTAAGCTGACTGGACAAATCAACTCATTGCCTTGGCACAGTGATATTATAAAATGTATTTTAAAATGCAAGCCAAGAAAACATCACCGAGTCACTATCTTTTGATAAGTATTATGAAAGTAATTAAGTAAAAATTATTTTGGCTTTCCTTTTTAATTTTTTTTAATCTTGGCATTCTTGAAGCAAAACTCTAAAGTGTCATTAATAATATTCATAGTGTGGAATGCTTTCTACTAGCCTGCAACTTGAATGTAAATCCTGACTCCTAAGTTTACAGCACACTGCAGTATGCATGTTTTTAACTACTGCTGGCAAGTTTAATTTGAGGTTGTCATTCTCTTACAACATACTTCATTTTATAACAAAAGACTCATGTTTGGAGGACACAAAATGTCTTTTGTTAACTAACAGGGTGCTGGAGTGAGTTTGGGCAAGAAGAAAGCTTACTGCAGTTCTGTGGACATCAATTGTAGCAGAGTTTTTTTGTTTTGTTTTGTTTTGTGTTTGTAACATCAAAGCTGATAGCATTTTTCAAATAGTGACAGATATTCCATTTTAAGAGCTCTGACTTGTGAAATTCTTATTGTTTATTAAATGGAAAAAAAAGGTTCCTTTGAAAACACATCAAAATTTACTCTCCAGTCAAATAATGATGCTTAGTGTTACAAGTCTATGAAGAAACCCTATGTTGAAACCCAACTAGTATTTGGTAAATGTCAGACCTCATTAAATAACATTTGCTTAAAATGTCTATATAGATGAATAATGTTGCAAAATACTTTAGATTTCATCTATTTAATTTTCTTTCTTTGACTTTTTAATACTTATGTCTGAATTTGTTTTCTTCAATGGTATTTGTGTTACAGTGTTTTCAGTGAAGAACATTTTATTTTATTTTATGAAAATCCAGCATAGGGCATACAGGTAATATATTCATATCTATATTAAGTGACATACCTTGAATGTGTTTTTTAATGTCATGAGTATTCTCTTAAATTTCTCATTTAAAATATTTTCTATTGCATTCTTTTTTTTTTTTTTTTCTATTGCATTCTTAAATCAAAAAATAGAGTTGGATTTCTGGTTCTAAAGAAACTGGAGTATAGTAAGTTTTGTTTATTTCTTCCACTTAAGTAGCACTTAAGATGCTGGACATCATATATAAAACATGCATGTTATAACCTAGAAAGGTAGATCAGTGAATTTAGAACCCGAGGTTCCCCTCCATACCCACAGAAAGCAGATGTGGAGCCTCCTGAGTGATGACAGCGCACTCTTCTCTAAGAAATTCTCCTACTCTTACACCTCAACAGGGACCTGTGCAACAAGGACAGGCCCCTCTTTTGTTTCATTTGTTTGTGTTTAATTGGAGAGGTTTTGGTTATATTTATTATATCTGAAATAAAACCCATGGAATACATCTTATAGGAAAAAAGAAAGGCAGAAAATGGGATCAGGTTAAATAGTTCATGGAAAACATTTAAAGCAACAACAAAAACTTAAATTTTATGTACCTTGAGATACAATGTTAAGAATTGTACTGCAATTGGTATTATTTTCACTTAATACATAATTCTCAGTCATCAAATTTATGAAATAAAAACTAACCCTAATCACACGTGTGCAAGGTTTCCCAAGGCTGCGATCATGTGTTAACTGGAGTGTGTTCTGATCCCAGGCTCAAGGTCTTTTTCCAAATCCATATATAAGTCATTGGCAGAATCCAGTTTTTTCTGTTTCTAAGATTGATTTCCCTATTTTTATGTTGCATGTCAGCCAGCAGTTGCTCTGAGCTCCTACTAGCAGCTTTCTGAAGGTCTTAGGTATATGGTCTTCCCCTAGCAAGGCAGCTTTACTTCTTCAAAGTCAGGAGGAAACTTCTTCCCAGTTTGAATCTCTGACCCTTTGTAGGACCTTTCTTCCCTTGGCCAAGTCTGGCTACCCAATATAATCTCCCTCAGACTGGTTAACTCAAAGTTCGCTTATTTGGGAGTTTATGGCTAGAAAATTCCTTTGCCTTTGCCTTTGTCATCTAATGGAAACTCATCACAGAAGTGAAATATATCGTGGTCATGAGCTCAACTCATAATCATGGGATCATGGGGAAGGGATCATACATGGTCTAGGCCAGGGTATGGGAATCTAGGAGCCAGCCCAGAATTATTCCTACCATGTTTCAGAAGCTTATATCCTCATTTAGGGTTCTCAACATGGCTAAGGTTCAGATTTCTCTGTGGAACCTATAAAAAGTCATATATTCATATTCAGAAGCCTCTGTATAAATCTAAATCAGATTCAGAATGGGATGTATCTATTGAATCAGGTATGTATCTTTGACAAGCTATGCAAGCAATTTCTATGCAGCCAGCTGTGTGCTTATGGAACTTCTGATAACCACTGCTCTATTAAATATGATATTTTACCTGCTTATCGTTTTAATAAAGTATTAGAACATTTTGAAAAGTATGATTGAGTTTGTGAGAGGACAAATAACATAAATGGGGTCATTAACAATGAAGTGCCAAAGGCAGAAACATCATTCTAGCCTTTGCAATTAGCAATCTGTTGCCAGGCTTTGATGTATAGAGGCCAACCCCCTCTCCCTCAGTATAAAACTGAGTTAATGGCTATGTCTCATTAAAAATAAAGGCATCAAATCAATAGTCTATTCCTCACAAGGAGTGCTTTTAAATATTATCAGTAATTTAAATGTGGAGTCTAATTCTAAAGGCTGTGGTATAGGCAGCTTATATCTAAATGCCAACTACTGGTAGATACAATTTTGGGCAGGTTATCAAATATGCTTTTGTACTTTTTTTTTATAAGCCAATTTTCCCAAAGTGTGTTCTGCAGAACTCAATCTTATGAAATTAGCCATTTGGGAAATACTCATCATGTATTTTTCCTCTTGATAATTCACAAAGTTTTGAGTTACTCCTAGAAATTCACAAAGAAACGTGTTTAAAAACGAATATAATATAAACATACATGGGGTGCATGTTTTCTTTGTGGATACAGTAAATAAATTTCAGTAGATAGATTATATTGCTTTAACTTTGTATACTCATAGGGACTTTTCATTTTTGCTTTCTGTATCCAGACTATTCTCCAGAATGTTGGGATTGCCAGAGAAGTGACCTCTGAAAAAGGAAAATATTGCTCTACCTAAATTCAAGTAAGACCATTACTTTTCAATGAGTCATTGTGAGTTAAATTGAGTGAATTTAATTTAAATCATTTACTTATGATTTAATGAAATTTAAATCATTAAATTAAATTAATGAAAAATAATCATTTTTCTACATTTCTATTACAAATTATTTTTTTCAATATTAAACTTTATTAAAGCTTTTTGCTCTAGGACAGTACCAAAAAACATAGTTTTTAAAATTTCCTGGTGTGGGGAGGGGAGCAATACTCCAAAACACATGTCAACATTCAGTAGTTAGACTGCATTTGGACGTGTCCTTACACCATAAGTATTTAAACAATTGTATTAAATTTGTGTTGTTCCTTTAATGAACATCCTACAGAGGAAAGAGCAATATGTTAGTTTTTCTAAAGCTTACTTTATGACATCAGTCCTCATCAAGGAGAGAATTGATATCATACACTTCTGTGAACTATGTGGTCCTGGAGAAAGAGTAAATATGTGACTATACAAGGGAGGCCTTGGCAATGTTTTAAAATGCTTCACAACACTAGAACATAGGGAACTATCACATTCTCTGTTGTTTATTCAGATAACAGATGATAAAGTGCAATGAAAATTAGTAAAGTAAATCAAATATGCCTTCAGAAAGAGAGCTTGAATCAGCATAGGCAAAGCAGGTGCAAGATGAGTATAAGTCTCTGACTTAGGCACCAAGACAAATATTACCTTTGACGGGATTCATACTCTATTTGCTAGGAATAGCAGAGCCTGGTCACCAAAGTTTAGGATCAAAGTCACTAAATCTATTTTCATAATAAATTTTCACAGTATTTTTGAGTTCTTAATTCTGTCATTCAAGGACTTATGTAATGGTTTAGTGAGAATGATGAAACTCATCATCTGTTAAGTTTATTTTTTTTTTTCATCTGTTAAGTTTAAAGGAACATTAACACTTAAAAGTGTGTTGTGTACATATTGTTATATTAAATTACACTTAAAGGTAATATGATAATGGGAGGAATTCTTGAGTATATATCTGTGCTATGAAAATCATAGAGTTCTAGGACTAGATGCATCCATGCAGATGGCCTATTAATGGATTTCCCAGACAGGTTTCTTGAGGAGTATGGCAAGGTTCAGAACCACTTAGGATTCTAAGCAACTAGATCTAAAGTTGTTCTGGTTACTTAGTATTCTAAATATTTAATCAATAAATATTGTTATTTAACAAATATTTTTTGTTATTTAACAAATGTTGTTATTTAACAATAAATATTTAGAATGGAAGCCATATAGTGCTATATTAATCATAGTAGCACTCAGCTAGAGATGGATTCTAATAGATCCATTATTCCTTCCTTATTGAATCCTGATCCCCAACCACCTGAATGCAGGTAGTTTTTGGCCTTATGCTAAAACACAAATAATTTTCATCATTGGAATAAACTTAGAAAATTCTAAAGCACATTTTCCAAGGAAGCAAAAATAACACATTCCAATGCATCACAAAATTATTATCCAAGGTTTTCAAGTGATTTTTCATCACTGGAGCATTTTTATAGTTAGACCCTTTCTTCAAATAAAATATCAGAGAGAAGTCCAAAAGATAAAAGAGAGGGGTAAAAAATGTGTTTGAAACAGGAGTGCATGTTCTAGAACTACTTGGCTTCTCTACCTCTGCCTTTTCTTACCTCTGCATCCATTCCTCATTCCCCAAAACCCTACAAACCTGACAGACATTAATATTTCCTGGAAGCTATGATTCTTTGTCTTCTCAGTCCTTGATTTTGAAGCTCATGTGAAATTATTAACTTAAACAGAGATAGAAAATGAAACATAGAAGTGGAAATTACCAGAATTATGTATACTGTGCTAGCCAGAAATGGAAAAGTGATTGCTTTGCAAGAGAGATCATTTATTACCAACTTAGGTTTCCCAGTGTCAGGTGTTGCCCTGTGTGCTTTCACTTCACCATTGTACAAAGCTCATTCTACATGATTTCAAAATATCCTACATGTAAATCCTGTCAGAAGTCCAAGAGAAGTACATATTTATGAATGAAAACAGGGAGAAAGACAGTCATAAGAAGAATAATGGAAATTCATTTGAGGATAGCTATTCCCATCCTCAAAGCACCTCACAAAGAATAGTTAATATTTTATTTTAAAAACTATCTCTAGATGCATTCAAATATGTCTTTACCTTCTTAGATATATATTTTTGCCTCCTTTGTTTGTTTGTTTGTTTTAGTTTAACATACTCTATTGACAAACAACGTGTCTGAATTGGTATTGCTTTTTTAAAAGATTTTATTTATTTATTTGAGAGAAAGAGAGAGAAAGCGGGAGAGCACAAGTGAGGAGGAGGGGCAGAGGGAGACGAGAAACAGACTCCTCACTGAGCGGGGAGCCTGACATAGGGCTTGATCCCAGGACCCTGGGATCATGACCTGAGATGAAGGCAGACACCCAACTGACTAAGCCATCCAGGTGCCCCTGAATTGATATTGTTTTGAGACAGGTTGAATAAAGAGGAGAAATACTAAACGTGCTCAAATAACACATAGCCTACCCATGTTGCCTATTTTCTGATATTTTGTACATATGGAATATTTCAAAAACTACATGTCTCTGCACATACTGTTACTGAATTCCTTATAGGCTCTGATCTGACCTGTAGAATTTTACTTGTGCCTCCTATGTTTTATTTATGCTATTTTTGTCCACATTTAAAGCTAAACTGCGGGATCCCTGGGTGGCGCAGCGGTTTGGCGCCTGCCTTTGGCCCAGGGCGCGATCCTGGAGACCCAGGATCGAATCCCACATCAGGCTCCCGGTGCATGGAGCCTGCTTCTCCCTCTGCCTGTGTCTCTGCCTCTCTCTCTCTCTCTCTGTGACTATCATAAATAAATAAAAATTTTAAAAAAAAATAATAATTTAAAAAAAAATAAATAAAGCTAAACTGCCTTAGAATGTTTGGATGGAAAATAGCCTCATGAGCAAGAGCAAACTGAATGTCCCCTGGGTGAGCAGCTGTCCCAGCTTGATCACCTGCCCCTACTTTGCTGGCTACTCTCTCTACTTGGCTAGAGGAATTTTCCTAAGCTTTCTTCTTATTGGCAGAATAAGATTACTATAATATAAACACTTAATATTTGAATAAAGTGTTTATAATATAAACACTTAATTTTATGCTCTTACTGCTTCTCTGAACTTTCAGGATGTTTGAGTCATCTGATATTGTACTTTGATTGGTGTTCCTGTGGTCTGTTCCTTTGTGTTACACACTGCATCTGCCACTAGGATGCAACTTCTATTGGCCCATTTTCCACCAGGATTGTTATTCAAATTCCCAGTCCTTTCAGGACATTTGTGGGTTTTGTCATTGGCTTCAATGGTAAAACGTCTCTATTTTTGGTTTTGCTGGCTCTATTGTCTGTCCTGTGTAAAGCGACACAATTATCAAAAGCAAAGAAGCTTAGCCGTGAGCACGGAACTTGTTTCATATTCTAGGCAACCTAATGTTTTTTGACTGAGCCCCATTCCCCATCTAACCTGAAATTTGACTGAATAAGTTGCCTGTGGGAGGTGTAGCTCCTGGCCATGGTACAAAGAGGGGTGCAAACAGCGATGTTGTTCCCTGCTGACTTGTGTTTTGGTTTTTGCTTATTTTCTGTTTTCATGAGAGTTTGAGGAGAAAACTATAGTTTCTCTTTGTGACCCCAGATCTACCATCATGCCAAGATGTATAGGGTTCCAATAAATATTTCAGAAAAATTAATAAATTGATGAAAATATTTTTGGAGTTGCATTCTGTGCATTTTATTTTTAAAAAAAGATTTATATATTTATTTTAGAGTAAGAGATAGAGTATACATGAGTGGGGATGGAGGCAGAGGGAGAGAGAGAGAGAATCTCAAGCAAACTCCCTGCTGAGCTTGAAGCCCAACACTGGCTTGAGCTCATGATCCTGAGATCATGATCTGTGCCATAACCACGAGTTGGCCACTTAACTTACTGAGCCACCCAGGCACTCCTGCATTCTGTGCATTTTAGACATTCGCCCACAGTTGAGAAAATCTGGCATATACACACACACACACACACACACACACACACACACACACACATTTACTGATTGCTCTCCTTTCCATTTCCCAGTCAGAGTAAATTTTGGCAGCTCTTTGTATTGCTTTCCTTTATGGACATATTAATGTAGATTGCTTTAGTCTTGATAAATCCATTCCAGTTTCCTCTATTCTGGAAAATTCACTGAAGAGAAGGCTGGATAATTCTGGCTGAATGAAAACTATTGGCAGCCTCTCAGGGCTCAAAGTATGTTCTTTATTCACATATTCATGTATCTGTGTCCTGGCTGTGAGGAAGATTCACAAGAAAATCTTTAGGTTACCATCATATACCTTTGGTAAAAAGGAAACAAAAACAAATAGTTCTAAAGAAATCTCATAAATATTATTGCTTTAAATTTTGGACAATGTACCATAGCTACAGAGAAGAATTGGAGAAATTTCTGGAGTATGGCAACTGAGATGATGGAAGTGTACAATGTCCTCATGAGAGAATGGACCTAGTTCATATGCTGTCCACATCTTCTCAGTCTTGCCCAGTTTTTCAACTTTAGTCGCTTTCCTTGCTTTGTGGCTGGAATATTCCCAGTTATCACTTACACCATTCCCATGGATATAAAGCCTCTGTTGCAGTCAGTGACTTATTTCCTGCCATCCCTGACAGTCTCTTCTACTGCTATACAAAGTGCCTGTCTTTAGCATAGCCTCTATTTTTCCCAGAAAGGAGAAAGTACAATACCTAGAGGACTTGATCCAACCCAACTGGACCCATGGAGTCTCTGATTCCCCAGAGTCTGCTCAAAGATACTGGTTGTGCTAAGAAGTAGAAAGGATTACAAGTTCACTAGGCAAATATGTACCAATGAAGCAGGATCAGGGATGACTTTGTGGGAGAGAGAAATATGCACTCTGAGGGGGCCCTGCACACAGAGGAGCCCCACATTTGATTTTATTTCCATTAAGTTTCACTGTGTGCTAAAGTCATATTTTTTTTTTCAATGACAGAGTGTCATGTATCTATTATTAGAGTATCATGCAGAGGAGTTTCACCACCCAAAAGTATTCCCTGTGCTTGGCCTGTTTAGCCCTCTTCCTTCCATTCTAAATTCCTGGGAACCTTTTGTTTTGTTTTGTTTTGTTTTTAATCATCTGTAGAGTTTTGCCTTTCCCCAAATATTATGTAACAGGAATCATACAGTATGTAGTCTTTTCATCCTGGCTTCTTTCACTTGACAATATGCATTTAAGAGTCATCATGATTTTTTTTTTGGCTTTGTTGGTACTTTTTATCTGAATAACATGCCACTTTATAGAGGTACTAGTTTGTTTATTCAACTTACCTACTGAAGGAAATTATGAAGAAAGCCTTTATAAAACTTCCTGTGAAGGTTTAAATACGTTCTTGAATCAGTTGGCTTAGTATCTAGTAATGCGACTGCTGTATCTTATGGTAACAATATAGATAGTCTTGTAAAAACCTATGAATCTTTTACCATTTTGCATTCCTCTTAGCAATGAAGGAGAACTACTGTTGCTCCACATCCTTGCCAGCAAATGATATGATCAGTTTTAATATTTTATGTCTTTTTTTTTTGGTACACCTAGATGGCTCAGTTGGTTAAACATGTGCCTTCTGCTCAGGTAATGATCTCAGGGTACTGAGATTGAGCCCTGCATCATGCTCCCTGCTCTGCAGGGAATCTGCTTCTCTCCTCCCTCTCCCTCAGTGCACATTGTCTCTTTCTCTCTAAAATAAATAAGTAAAACCTTTGAGAAAACAAAATAAAATTTTGTTTTTTAAAAAATATTTAGGGCAGCTCCGGTGGCACAGTGGATTAGCGCCGCATGCAGCCTGGGGTGTGATCCTGGAGACCCGTGATCAAGTCCCACGTCAGGCTCTCTGTATGGTGCCCGCTTCTCCCTCTGTCTGTGTCTCTGCCTCTCTCTCTCTCTCTGTCTCTCTCTATGAATAAATGAATAAAATCTTTAAAAAAAATTAACTTTTAGAGTATCTTTTTAGAAATTAGGAGCCAAAACATTAGCATATTTTCAAAATATACTCTTATAGTAAGTAGAGACTTTTCCCCCTCAAAACAACAAAGTTTATTAACATAGGATCAAGCAAATGTACATCATGAAGGATATTTGGTGGGGGACATAGGCATTAAAGAATTAATAACAAGATAAAGTAGCTATAAATTCAAAATGAATTAAAGACCTAATGGTGAGACTTGAAACCATAAAAATCCTAGAGGAGAACACACAAAGTAACCTCTTTGATATTGGCCGTAGCAACTTCTTTCTAAATATGTCTTCTGAGGCAAGGGAAACAAAAGCAAAAACAAACCATTGGGACTTCATTAAATTAAAAAGCTGTACATTGAGGAAAGCAGTCAACAAAATAAAAGGCAATCTGTGGAATGGGAGAAGATATTTGCAAATGACATACCTGATAAAGGGTGAGTATCCAAAATATATAAAGAACTTACAAAACTCAACATGCAAAAAAAACAAGTAATCCAATTAAAAATAGGCAGAAGAATGGACATTTCTCCAAAGAAGACATACAGATGGCCAACAGATATGTGAAAAAATGTTCAACATCACTGATCATCAGGGAAAACAAATCAAAACTACAATGAGATATCACCTCATACCTGCTAGAGTGGCTAAAATCAACAACACAAAAAATAATAGGTGTTGGCAAGGATGTGGAGAAAGGAGAACCCTCTTGCACTATTGGTAGAAATGCAAACTGGTGTGGCCACTCTGGAAAACAGGATGGTGGTTCTTCAAAAAGTTAAAAATAAAACTACTCTATGATCTAGCAATTGCACTACTAGGTATTTACCTAAAGAATACAGAAATACTAATTCAAAGAGATACATGCACTCTAATGTTTATACCAGCATTATCTGCAATTGCCAAAGTATGGAAAGACCTCAAGTGTCCATCAACTGATGGATAAAGAAGAAATAGTATATATATACATATATATGAAAAACTCAGGCATCAAAAAATGAATGGAATCTTGCCATTTGCAATGGCATGGATTGAGCCTAGAGGAAATCAGTCAGAAAGAAAATAATTATACAATTTCACTCATATGTGGAATTTAAACAAATAACCAAAGAGTAGAAAAAAAAAAAAAAGAAGTGGAGGCAAACCAACAGAGACTCTTAATGTTAGAGAGCAAACTGATAGCCACCAGAGGGGAGGAGTGTTGAGGGATGGGTTAAATAATATTAAGGAGTACACTTGTGATGAGCAGAGGGTGTTGTATGCAAGTGTTGAATTGCTAAATCATACACTGAAACTAACAATAACATCTGTATGTTAACTAACTGGAATTTAAATAAAAGCTTTAAAAAAGAAATTCAAAATAATAAATCTATGTATCATAAACAGAAAAAAGTAATTATAATTAGTTGGAAGTTCTATCAAGGAAATGCTAAGTAGCTATGGGAGAAAACAAATGAGATTTCTTATTCTACCCCTTCCGTTCTTGCCTCTCCTCCCCCTTGTTTTCCTCCCTTTCCTCCCCCTCCCTCTTCATTCTCCAACTGAAAACTGTAAGGACATTTTAGGGGGTTACCTAACATTTAAAAGTTTTGGAATAAACAAATCAGAAAATGCAGTTAAAAGCAACACAAATTAATGCATAAATGAACAGATACAATATGAAGCCTCTTCATCAGCTCATAGTGTCTCTACCTAGTCAGTACTTTGTCAACAACATCCTCTACCTCTCAGCAAAATGTAGGCATATAATTGGACATTTTTTACTCTTGAAACACCAGTTATTCATAACATCTGCAACCATCCATTATTCCCGTCTTTTCACCCATTTTCTGCTGATTATTTTTGTTCTCCCTATCTTGATCTCTTTTTGTTTTATACTTAAATCTCATCTTTCTTCAATGCTGTTAACTCTGTATGTACTAATTCTTTACAGGAATATCCTTTCCTCTAGTAAAAGTCTTTTTATCATATAAGAACCAAACACACACACACACACACACACACACACACACACACAAAGAACCAAACCCAAATCCTACCACCTTCTACAAATTTTGCAGGTGCTTCAATCCTAATTGATTATTCTTTCTCTATACATATATGATGACATTTTAGACTATCTTTGTCTGTTTTCCCTACCAAATTGTGAACTCTTGAAGAGAATGGATTTACTCTATTGCTAATACTTGGTCAATCCTGCTCATTTCGTCTAGCCCGTCGGAACCAGGAGTCTCCAGTCTCTGTTGCTGGAAACTGCCCTGGGCATGATTTCCAATTAACTAAATCTGGCTCAGATTCCATATCCCTACATATCTTCCAGTCTCCAAACTCATTTTTTTCATACCTTGCGCCTGTTAGAAACTGCATCTGGCTGTTTGGACTTGATCTTTGTGTTTGATTTTTCTAATGGACTTTAACATAAATGTGAACCCTGGTTCTTTTAATTATCTTGATATAATTCCAACATTCTTGCCTTTGCACAAACTAAAGCTCCAGGAACAAACATTTGGCCAACATTTTCATGATTCCAGCTCCATAAATAGGAAGAGAGGGAGGCATAGAATTCAGAAGGTACTATTTGCACATTGTACATTCTCTTTATTTTTTTAATTGAATTGAGTTTAACTGGTATTTATAACATTCATTGATTCAACAAGTTAACATTTTGAGTATTTAAGGAAGAAAATAACACTAGTATAATGGATAATGGCTAACAGGTTTTTAATTTCTTTTTAAATGACTATGATTGCTTGTGTAAGTATAAAAATGCTTAAAGGTGAGAATATGCAAAATTCCATATGTAAGATTTCTTGGTGATGGATAATACTCAGTGATGGATATATAAAAAATGAGGTGCTTTTGAATTATATTACCTTTTAGTGTTTTAGAAGTCCATTTAGGATGTTTCCACATACTATTTTTTGAATAATACTGCAGGAAGATAAACATTTTGAGAAGAAGCCATTTGGCCAAATGAAGAAACAGTTCATTTTATATGAATGTCATGACACAATACAAGAACTATTAGGCTATTTAAAAACCAACCCAAATTTTCGAAATTATCCTACACCTGTATGTAATTCCTGAACTCTGTGGAGCAAAAGGGTAAAATCTGAATAAGAACATAAGATTAGGGGATCTCTGGGTGGCTCAGCGGTTTGGTGCCTGCCTTCAGCCCAGGGTGTGATCCTGGAGTCCCAGGATCAAGTCCCACATCAGGCTCCCTGCATGAAACCTGTTTCTTCTCCCTCTGCCTGTGCCTCTGCCTCTCTCTCTGTCATGAATAAATAAATAAAATATTTTTAAAAAATATTTTTAAAAAGATAAGATTATTTTCTAAAGTTAGATCAAAATTAACAAACCCTAAAAAAAAAAACTAAAAAAAATAGAAATAAAATAAAATAAATTAACAAACCCTTTACTTTAAAAAGAGAATGACATTTACAAAGTGGGAATCCTGGTCTAAATTCTTATGTATTGAAGAGACAGAGAGAAATGAATATATAATAATAACCTGTCATTTGTATAGTATTTCACATCTTTTATTGTGATTTTTTTTTAATTTCAGTGTAGCATCTAGCTTTTGATATATGGATGGTGGGTTCTATTATTGCCAATTGCATTTCTCCTAATTTGTATATTGTTATAATGGCAGATCAAGAATTGCCTCCTTGGAATTCAGTGAACTGATCCTTTTTTTTTTTCACTACATGGCCCAACTCAATTTATTAGTTCAGAGTATAAAGAATCTAAGGAATGAGTCTTCAGTTAAGTAATTAATAATTAATGAAGATGAAATGAAGAGAAAGATATATAAAATATGGATAGATGTTACTAAATGAAAATTATTTTACCATTATATCTACGGATGACCCAATGTATTAGTGATAATAATAGCCCCAATCATAACAAGAAGCATTTTTCAAGAAAAAAAAAAAAAAAAGGAGAGTGTGTGTGTGCATCCATGCATCTGTGTGTCTGTGTATCAGACATCTCTTGAGAATTACTCTGCATTCTCTTAGTTTCACCAATCTCTTGGATCACTTATTCCAATTTTATCACTCCTACAGTGGTCAGTTCTACCTGGTTTTGAAATACTTTATGCAGGCCCACATCACCAGTTCCTCATCTTATTTCTATATCTCATACCCCTCAGTTATTTTCCCCTCCTTGGAAATTTCTGATTAAGGTGAGACATCAAGAAACCCAGAAACACTATGGAAAGATAAATCTGTGTTCACTGGAAACCAGAGTCAGTGGATGGCTTCTTTTCTCCTCTTTCCTCAGGGGCACTGCCCTGAGAAACTGAACATTTGCAGGAGCTTTATACGAAGTGGTGGCCACCTCTGAACGACTTCCTTTCATCCTTTCATCCCATAAGGTTGTAACCTCTAATCTGACCCAGTCTGCCATGCTTTCTGATCTCCTGAAACTTCCAACTATTGTCTCTACTATTCACCTTTATCATTAGCAAAAGCTTAATCTCTTCAAGTGACATGAATACTCCTTTTACCATCTTGCTCTAATTCAAATTTGGACGTCCCCTAGGGACAATACTTTCTCTCCAGGCTTCTCAAATGTGGTTGCCTTTTGTACAACTCATGAACCACTAGATCTAGAGGTGGGCATGTGTTCACTTTGCCCCTCTTTGCTTACTGCTTATCTAATTCGTCTATTCTTTTTGTTCTCGTAGACTACCGCTCTTTTGTAACGCATTCCATCAGATTTTTTTGCTCATATATAGGATGGCATCATCTACAGAAACATGGACATTCTTGCTCATTTCCTAAAGATGTTAGTATCCGTCTAGAGGTGTTTTTCTACACTACTTATGCAGTTATTATGCTTCAGCATTTATGTAGGAGATTAAAAGCTCTAAACTTTTGGGTCTATACCCTTTGAGTTGTTTGTCCTTTCATAACCATTTCAGTTAATTTCCTAAACTATATTATTGCCTTTCAGAAGTATCTCCAAAGTCTGTTTTTTGGCTCTATGTGCTATATTTATAGTTCCCTTACTTTGGTTATTCTACATCAGAGCTCATGGAGAACTTTTAATCCATTAATGCTTTACCCTCTTCACCATTTATAGCCAGTTATGTCTTCATGCCCTTCTTATATAACTCAGATTCCATAATGCATCAGTATATTACTATCATACATACATTTTATTGCCTTTCTTTCCTTTTCTAATATTTACCTGGAAAAACCTTAACCAAAGTTAAAACATATTTCTATCTCCTTGTCCAAGTAGCAGAATCAAGGAAAATATACAATTATTCTGATAAATCCATTTCTAATTTTTTTTAAAAATTATGTATTTTTAAAAATTTATTCATGAGAGACACAGAGAAAGAGAGAAAGAGGCAGAGACACAGGCAGAGGGAGAAGCAGGCTCCATGCAGGGAGCCAGACATGGAACTCGATCCCGGGTCTCCAGGCCCGCCCTGGGCTGAAGGCGGTGCTAAACCGCTGAGCCCCGCGGGCTGCCCCATTTTAAATTTTTGATCCCAAACCTCAATCAGGTCATCACTATTACTTGTTAGTAATCATTTATCTTAGTTGGCTGTTTATATCTTCATCATCGCCAAAACTTTCAGCAATCCTCCCTTCTCCATCATTTATATCATGCTTTTACTTTACTACAACAGAAACAGTAGAAGCAAGTTACTTTGTCTATTTATGAGGAAATCTATTAAACTACCTGCATTCCGGGGAACCCGAGTGGCTCAGCGGTTTAGCGCCGCCTTCAGCCCAGGGCCTGATCCTGGAGACCGAGGATCAAGTCCCACATCAGGCTCCCAGCATGGAGCCTGCTTCTCCCTCTGCCTATGTCTCTCCCTCTCTCTCTCTCTCTCTCTCTCTCTGTGTGTGTGTGTGTGTCTCATGAATGAATAAATAAAATCTTAAAAAAAAAAAACTACCTGCATTCCTATACAGACCTCTCCTGTTACTGTGAGAATGGAATGTATATATACTCCTATCTTAGCCAAAAACTCTTCACTTTCTTATTAGATTCCATCTTTCTTCACCCCACTTAAGGACTTTCCTCCTGAAACTGTAACTTATCTATCCTGGTATCATCATCAATTTGTCTCTTTCTGTTCTATTCTTTATTTCCATCAGAAACATGGTTATGTCTTAAAATTAAAAATAAAATCCTTCCTTTAATTCCACTTATTCCTCTAGCTCAGTCTGAAATTTCTGTTTTCTTCAATGTCAGACTCCTCAAGGTAGCTGTAAATATTCCATGTTTCCAAATATTCACATCTTAGTAATTCCTGAAACTGTTACTCACTTGTTCACTCCTGAAACACCGTTTCACTGAAAACCCTTCTTATTGAGGTGACCAGTGATTGTTTAATATATATTTTTGCCTTTTAGTCTCCATTTAAAAATATCCTCCTTCATATCCCATTAACTCAATACTATTTATATTGCCTTTAAAAGTTGTTTAAACAATACATATTGGAGCTCCAAGGGCCAAAAAAAAATGGTTATGATTGCTGTATTATTTTGAAAAAATTATTAAAATGTTCCCATCTCAGATTTAAGTATCCTTTTCATGGAATTTATGAATCATTTTTTCATTGCAGTTATTTTCTCTTATGAGGTTCAAACTTTTACCAATATTTTAAAATCATGATTGTTCATTTTTAGCAAAACAAAGAAAAATTTGAAAATTTTTTATTCATGTGGTTACTTTGTGACATTAATTTCTCTGAGGATGATCACTGGCTTTCATAAAGTAATGAAGTTCTAGAGTATGCAACCATTTGCAGGTTGGTGCACTGGGTGGTTCAGTCAGTTAGGTGACTGACTCTTGGTTTTGGCTCAGGTCATGATCTCAGGGTTGTGAGATGGGGATGCCTGACTCAGTGTTCCATGCCTCGGGCATAGTCTGCTTGAGATTCTCTCCCTGCCCCTCCCCTGTTTGTGCTCTCTCTCTCTCTTTCTCTTAAGTAAATAAAATCTTAAGGAGATACTTGCATGCTGTGTTAAAAAGTTGTATCTCTAAATTTAGATTGTAGAGGTCAAAAGTTGATGCCATCATTCACCAGCTGTGAGACCTTTGACAGTTTCTTAAACTCTCAATCTCAGTTCCCACATAGATAATAGTGTTATGGAGGAAATAAATGGATAATACATATGAAGTGCTTAATATCATATCTATCAAATAAGCAAATAATGTTAGGAAATGAATTTCAAATGCAAAATCCTTATCTCACTTTAAAGTTTATAAATAACTTTTAGAGTGCTGTATTTAAAATTTTATTTATCTTTTGCAGTAGCCTTGTTAAAAGGATCATTTTATAGCTGATAAAAAATAAGAAACATCAAATTATATAATTCATTTTGGTATAAACTCAGAATGCAATTGTTACACAGAATTCATAAGTTTAGATCATTTGCTATGAAATGAGCTCTATGGTCAAAAAGAATGCTGAATAATACCATGATGTTTGAGAAGGCATTTTATAAGTTCACGAATGGTAAATTGACAAAAGCACCATATTCAGGGAAGGTAAATTGGTATGTATTCCACAAAGAACCCAATGCTGCCCCTTCCATAATGGCAGCAATCCAATCTAAGCAATCTGCCACCAGGCAGCTGGCTGATCATAGCAGGAAATGGAGCCATATTAGCAGTAGTTGTATCCAGTTTAGCCTGGAACAGTGGAACCCCATGTTGCTTAGCTCACACATACCCTCCATCACTGTCACCATGGCCATTTTGTTCACCAACTCTGGGGAAAGAGGCTGACTGATATCAATAGAATGGGTCATCCTATCCTTTTTTAAATGACCTCTGCTGAGGTCACTTGTTGGAAATCATTTGCATATCTTCACATACTATGCCGATCTGGGTTGGACTACCCACATTCCTCTTTCCTAGACTCCCTTGTCGCCAATATTCCTGTCATACTTCTTCAAATTCTTAACCATTCACTCAAGCCATTAGCCCAGGTCACAAAGCAGTCAGAGCATAAATCGTCTCTTCTTCCAGGCAGAGTGAACAGCCAGGTAGTTATATTGACCCAAATTCTGCCAACAGGTAGTATTTTACCTCATAATTTTCTTTAGGACTGTCCTGGAGTGAGGCTATAGTGCCCCATCTGTCCACCTGTAGGTGGTGCCTGTAATATCACAAAGCTACATCTGTATACTAAGCCTGAGTTTTTTCATTATCAGCCAACTAGTCAAAGGAACTCCTAAGGCCAAGGCCATAGATGCAGGCTGGGAGAGGGAATGCAGTGTACCATGATGGGGCCCATGGGCATGCAGATCCACTTCTTTATGCTATCTCAAAGCTATGTCCTTGGAACAACTCCCATTGTGGGAATGGTGGAAAGTGCATTCCAAGAACAGAGAAGAAGGTGAGGAGCTTCCAATAGCACAAGTTCAGCTTGCAGGCAGGTCAACTAGCCCTCATGTCCTCCAACACCCAGGTACACTATAAGACCATGCAAGAATGTTTGTGTTAATTCTTCTTGCATCTAGTTACTTTGTGACATTTACACAGCAGAATCAAATATTTAACATATTTTAGAACAGGAACAATTTTGAGTAAGTATGAATATTGAATATTCTAGTCATAAAGTACATTATATTTACAAAAAAAAGTATAAAAATAAAAAAGAGAAATGATCTTAAGTTGGTTTTGGTAGTAGATCTAAGGATTGGGATCCTCATCCTAGATTCTAATCTACATTAAATTCTAGTCTAAGTCAATTTGCCTCTAGAGCATGTTTGATTGGAGGTTATTTTGTGAACAATAGGGAAAGATTTGATCATGTTATGGGTGTTTCGGATTTTGTATTTGAAAATTAAGTTATCCATAACAGTTATTTGGTAGCTTTCATTCATTCATCCATTCTGCAAGTATGTGTTAAATACCCACCAGGTATACTAGGTTCTCCATTAACACCAGGTATTCAAACATGAATAAGATGTAAATCACTGCCTTTATGGAGCTTGCAGACTAGTGATTTTAACTAAGTATTTACAGAGGAAGGCCAGCTTCCTGATTCTGATTTTTCCTAGAACCATTTTATGTTTCATTGTATAAGATGACATATCTAGTGCAAAATTCAGGTGTTAACTGTGTTTTACAGTCTTCACCTTCCTAGATTGAGGAGACCAGTCAGAACAAAGAAGAGTAAGATGCATGTTGTATCTTTTCTGCTCTTAGATTTACAATCTACATTAATTTTTATTCAATGTGTCAAATTAAAAAATAAAATGAAGGGCACCCCAGGTGGCTCAGCAGTTTAGTGCCACTTTGAGCCCAGGGTGTTGTCCTGGAGACCCGGGATTGAGTCCCATGTCAGGCTCCCTGCATGGAATGGAGCCTGCTTCTCCCTCTGCCTGTTTGTGCCTCTCTGTATGTGTGTGTCTCTCATTAATAAATAAATTAACTCTTTAAAAAATAAAAAAATAAATAAAATGAAGTAATACTTTCAGTTATCTTTAAAACATATATTCTTATGTCACAAACTCAAACCCATCCTACCTGCTCTACTAAATTAAGGGGTATGGAATATTTTTCCATCTCTTCATGTCTTCCTCAATTTCTTTCAGAAGTGTTCTATAGTTTTTAGGGTATAGATCCTTTACCTCTTTGGTTAGGTTTATTCCTAGGTATCTTATGCTTTTGGGTGCAATTGTAAATGGGATTGACTCCTTAATTTCTCTTTCTTCAGTCTCATTGTTAGTGAAAGATGAATGGATAAAGAAGATGTAGTTTATGTATACAATGGAATATTACTCAGCCATTAGAAATGACAAATACCCACCATTTGCTTCAACGTGGATGGAACTGGAGGGTATTATGCTGAGTGAAATGAGTCAATCGGAGAAGGACAAACATTATATGTTCTCATTCATTTGGGGGATATAAATAATAGTGAAAGGGAATATAAGGGAAGGGAGAAGAAATGGGTCGGAAATATCAGAAAGGGAGACAGAACACAAAGACTCCTAACTCTGGGAAATGAACTAGGGGTTGTGGAAGGGGAGGAGGGCGGGGGGTGGGGTGGAGGTGAATGGGTAACGGCACTGAGGGGGGCACTTGACGGGATGAGCACTGGGTGTTATTCTGTATGTTGGCAAATTGAACACCAATAAAAAATAAATTTATTATTAAAAAGATAAAAAATAAAAAATAAATTAAGGGGTAATAGTGATGTACAATTAAAATTAAAGACATACTGATTTAAGCTGGCTATCAATAACATCAGCAACATTAGTAAGGGTATGACTATTTCCTTTTTTTTTAAGACTTTATTTATTCATGAGACACAGAGAGAGAGAGAGAGACAGAGACAGAGACAGAGGGAGAAGCAGGCTTCATGCAGGAAGTCTGATGTGGGACTCGATCCCAAGTCCTGGGATTATGCCCTGAGCCAAAGGCAGACGCTCTACCAATGAGCCACCCAAGCATCCCGGGTATGACTATTTCCAATCGGTTTGAAGTACATAGCTACAGTTTTGATTTAAAAATTTTCTGTTTGAGAAAAGAAATAGAGAACTGGCTATAACTGACTAGCAGGTCATAAATCAAATGGATGTTCTTTTCCATTTGAAAACCTGAGAAAGGTATAGTTACGGCAAGTACTCATTTCCTTTATTTGCCTGTGCCTTTTAAAGGTGTATTATTTCAATGAAGTTTCTTTCACACTCTTATAGAAGATTTGTAAGCCATTTTAATGCTTCCAGTTGATAAACATGGCAAGATTCTGCACACATCACCGAAGTGATATTCTTGGTCATTTGGGGCAATAGCTATTATTAGCCAGGCAGTATATAACAGGCTCCAAGTGATGAAGCAGCCACCTGTTCACTCTTTCAGTAGATAAAGCAAGGTGGCTAGAATATCTGTAGGAAAAAGGTGCAATGACAAGATAATAAGACTAAATTGGGCTGAGATGGAATGGTGCAATTACACTAAAAACAGCTTGTTTTTCGTTGCCAATAAGCCATGCTGAGTTAGAGTATTTTCTAGATAGGCAGCTTATTTTTCTGTTACTACTCTTGTTTTCAGTTTTTTACCACTTTGATATTTCCTGTTTTCATTTGTCTTGCCACATAACAAAATAGTTATTTCTTTGAAAGCTCACAGGTTTATGGGACTTTTTGTCAAAAGCATTAGGGGATTTTATATTATATATTAGACTGTGATTTTTTCAGGGGACAAGATTTCTCTGATGTCAAATAAGCTGCATTATATGTAGCTGTTTGTTGATGGTAAGAAGACCAAGGTTTTATTCTAAGAATTATTTTTGTTCTCATTTTTATTTCACTGGAATCAACATTGTAGGACAAAGGGAAAAGAATGCTTTGTAAATTTTTATTAATTTTGAAACAGTGAGTTCCTGGCATAGGTTGTTCTAGTATGCCAGATCAATCAGTATTACTCAGTTTATTCACAAGAGCAATTTGAGATAGCTTGGCAAATCACCTACTCCGCTGTCTTTGGTTAATTAGCTGCAGATGATATTGACAAAGCCAGATCTTAAATGTAGAATTATGTGGGGAAACCATTCTTTAGGTGAGATGAGTGATACAAATTACTATTAAAGTTTGTCCTTTCAATAAATTAGTATATTATGACAGGACAATAAATTAAAAAAAAACACAGTATTTCCACATTTTGCTGCATCATTTTACCTTCCAGTGATACTGGATTAATGAAGCAAGAGAAGCCGTGGAGGTGGCTAATGTGCACAATTTGTTCAGAGCTAGCAGTCTAGACCAGGTCATGGAGAGCCTGACAGAAAGTATGATTGTCACACAGAGCATAGCAGAAAATTGCAAAAAAAGGTTTTGTTTGTGCTAGGAAACCATATTCTACTGGCCTGGGATACAGGAATCTGGCTCAACTATCCATCTACTTTGCCAATTTGAGAAATTATCTTCCTTTCTTTGGGCCTTGGTTATATCATCTGTAAGATAAAGAAGTTAGTCCCATTCCATTGTTAGGTTCTAATTACACTTAGCCCAAGGATTAAGGTGTGCTGCCTATAGGCATAGGCATGGGAGTGCCTCTGACAGAAATATATACATTTAATTATGTCTTCCTCTGTACTGTGTTCACTTGCTTTGTTTATTTACCATATTAACAAAACAGCTAAATTTGTACTATGTCTCATATACCTATAAGCAGGTAAAGTGAGCAATGAATGCAAAATTAGTTAATCTATTTTAAAACAGAGCTTCATTTTAATATTTAAAAAAATACTAAGATGTCGGTTTTAATTAGGAGACTTTCCCTATGGTTTCAATTTATCCTTTGTCATTTGAAAGCTCATTTTTTTTTTCTCAAATATAGATTCTATTAGGACAATGACATTATTTTAAGTACTTTGGTACTTAAAGGCTTTGGTACAAAAGGCTTGACTTTGGTCGAGCCTTTGAGTACTCTATCTTCCTACTTCAAATATAAAGATAAAAACCCCTCAGTCAAGACATACATCAGTATAATTTATTAAAAAAGACAACTGTTCTAATTTCAGTGCTGTTGGGGTTTAGAAATAATTATCTTTTTTTCTAAGCTACAACATAAAATCCTAAGTTTCTATGAGTTGAATCTGTAAGATAGGATTCTAAAGTCTTTAGTAACAAAAATATATAAATTATTATAATTATCTTTTATGAATGCAGTTTACTAGTTGCTTTCCATATGATATATCATTTGATCATCTGAAGATGAACAAGATGGCACAAATGAAAGTCTGAGAAAAGATTGCATAGCCTTTTGGAAAATAGACCACAGTCCAATAAATGAGCAAGATCTGTTTTCAGATGGACTTTTATGCCTTTGATGTTTAATTAAATGCAGAAATGGCTTAAGAGAATTATAAAGCGTGACAAAGAATATTACCCAAAAGCATCTAGAAACTTTATTTTACACTTCTGTCCTAATTAAATATGGTTACAAGTGTCTTAATTACATATGGTTATAAGTTAGACTTGTCTAACTTCTATTGAGTTAGAAAAAAAAAAGAACATTGTTTACACTGAGATGGGACAAATATCACACCACGAACCAAAATTTGTTAGTTTCTCTCAGCAAAGAGATAGTACCAGAAACCAATTTGGTGCTTTAAATTTTGACAATCTATTTAACTGAAGTCTATTTTTGGAGAATACCCTCATTATAATCTACTTTGTCTCTTCCCTTAAGATTATTCATTGAATACCTATTACTGTTAAATTTGTTGCTTGAATTTAGATGATGAGCGAAAAGATGTGCTATAGGCTATTCTTTATGAGATTAAAAAGAAAATGCTATTTATTTTAATGTGAAAAAAGGTAATGAAAATCTTGCTGTTGACTTTAAAACAGTATTTATTTCTAAAATATAGGTCAGATTCCAATTTGATAAATCCCTCAAGAGGTATCCATGAAATTTCCAGAATAAGGAAATTTTATTTAGAAAAAAACAGATTCAGCATGCTGAAGACATAAATATTTGAATCTTTGGTTTGCATTCCTTTATTATTTTATATGACCTTCTTAATAACAGTAAGTTTCTGTTGCTGCCATGGCAGTAAAATTTTGTCTATACTTTTATTTTAGGACTTTGTTTTGTTACCCATTGCTGTGTAATAAATAAGCACAAATTTCATGGCTTAAAAAAGCACATATTGATTATCTCACAGTTTCAGGAGGTGGGGAATCTGACAAAGCTTGGTCCACCTGCTTCAGAGTTATCACAAGGCTTGGGTTTCAGTGTTGACCAGGGCAAGTGTCCTGTCTAAAGCTCTCAGCCTTGTCCCTGAGCTCCTTTGTTTCTAAGTTACTCACTCAGAACCTCTCTCTTTGAACAAATTAGATAAACTTAAGAAGGGATTAACTAATTTAAGACACTTAAAAGTATAAGTAAGAAAGACAGAGGGAATTCATTACACTGCAGATGATTGATATTGGAAATATTTTGACAGAATGTAGAGGTGGCCCTGGTGAACTGCATACATTACAGCTGTTTAAGGAAAACAGCAAACAGCAAAATGTAGGAAATAATGCAAAAGTGTTTATTGTGGGGTAATTTGTTGCATTCCATAACTTCAAAAATGCTGTTAGCTTTAATAGTTTTGGTGTTCGGACTGAGATTTTCCACTGGTCTGTCAGAAACTCCATGTTCTAAAGCCATCATGAAGTCTTGATATCGTCATCCCTTCAGATCAACTAAGAGGATCAACGCCTATAACATTATTTAGGGTTTCTAATAATGATAGTCAGTATTTTTAAGAGTTCAATCCTACCAATATCACAGCTATAATCTCAACATCTTTTGCAGAGTGTGTGTGTGGGTGTGTGGGTGTGTGGGTGGTGGGGTGGGGTTTGGCCTATACTATCTCTGTTTATTACAGCTACTCATTCTTGGAGCCATTGTGTGTGGGTGCAATCTGAGATACTTTGTTGGTTGAAAATTTCTCCTTTTTAAATGCATGCCACTATACTTTTGAACCCAAACCTTTCCTCTCTTTTCTCAATCTAACACATTTAAAACAATAAAAATAACAAGTGGTGACATGGGAAGTTGAAGGGTGGAAATTTCATATGGATAGAGTGATACTAAGGACCAATAAACTCAGTCTATTTGAAAATGTAAAAGGACTTAGAGGAATGCACGATGGCAACACAATGCCCTGGGCTGCTGTGGATTGATGTCATGACCACCTATACATTCAGCAATTCCAGATGGCAGCAGAAAGTTATCACGGCACCACGGTGATTCATTCTTCTCTGAAAGTGGCATGCTACTAAGTTAACCTTCTGAATTACCCTTGTGCATCCAGAATCTATTGAATCTATACCACATATTTTTCAGTTGTATGCTTAAAAAGTTTTAACTCCATAAAAACTTTACTCCAAAACAGGGTCAGATCCCACCTATGTCAGGAAAATGGGCTAATCATTTTCCAAAATATTTACAGATATTTGATAAAATTTTATTACCTAATAGTGTGTTAACATTGTTTATGATCTTCTTCACACTTGTTTTCTCTTTGAACTTTAGCAACCTACAATGTCATTTAAAGGACAGCACGCAAACATCAAAGTGTAAGAATGTGTTTCTGTGTGATACAAGGTCATGTCATTATTCAGATCTAGGATGAGTCTCCTCTAGCAAGAATCATATAATACTGTATGTGTCTGTGTGTGTGTCTGTCCATATCAGTGTCCTCAAATGTGTTTATATGGAACGGGAGAACAAGTAACAGTGAGGGTTGTGTTAGCTCACGAGTCAAAATTAGGCAAAGACTGCGCAGAGTGAAAGGAAGGTTTTAATTTGCTACTGTTCAAAGATGACTTGAGGGGTATTAGACATTTTGACTTTACGTGAGCAAAAATTGATTCCAGTCCGGCACTGCCCAACCGGAAGTGGCTGGAAGCACTCCACCAACAAGAATTAGGGGAGAATTTTTATAGAAGAGGCAGAAGCAAGACAAGGAAACTATTTGGTTCTAACTTAAGCAGTTGCTTTATTTGGGAAAATCTAGCTAGGTGATCATGATTGTCCTTACCTTTTGATTTTGTAAGCTTGAAGTGTTAGGAGGTTAGGCTTTGGTTAGCTTAAGTAGGCTGCTAAGACATTAATTTAAAAATTAATTTAACATTTCTCATAATAGGGGTTTGATTTTCTTTTTTTATGATTCTCTGGACAATATCTGTAGTCCAGAGAGGCAGTTGATCATTAATTATTTTGAGCACATTGAGTATGGCAGCCATGAGAAAATATTTTAAATTATAAAAACTTTCTTAATGTTTTATGAAAAGGTCACTTTTAGTTATGTTTTTCTCCTATTTTATAATATTATTTTATATTATCATTATTGTAATATTATTTTTGCTTTAGGATGGAGAATCAATATAAAGACAATGAGAAATAGGTTGAGGCCAAATAACGCAAAATAAATTATGTAGTTTCATCCTGACTGCAAGTGGGGATAAGCTATTCTTGGATACCAAAATGATGCAAATTAGAATTTTAAAAATAAATACCTTAGAGGTTAAATGTTTCCATTGCCAAAGAACTTGCTGTAATATCCTCTGTTTTCCTAAGGTGATACAATGTGTTACTTTTAATTATTTGAACAAAGATTTTAGAATCTAGAAGCATATAAAATATGATTAATGTTAGATGTCAATTAAAATTAATACCAATAAATTTTATTCTATTAATAATAAATACTATCAAAAATGAGAAGAAAACTATCATTTTCAGAAAACACTGTTTGAAGACCTCTGTTATGTTAACATACTTGTAGAATTGGAAAAAATGTTTCCCTCCAGTGATAATCTTAGTTCTAAGGAGAATAACACCATATGTAAAATAGAACTTTTCCTAAGCTGGATATCTAAATCATGGCTTTGCTTTAAGATCATATTAATGTAGTTCTTGGTGATTATAGAAATTGAAAACACCAGGCAGTCTTTTTTTAATAAAGATTTTATTTATTTATTCATGAGAGACATAAGCAGAAGGAGAAGCAGGCTCCCTGCGAGGGGCCTGATGTGGGACTTCATCCCAGGACCTCGGGATCATTCCCTGAGCCATAAGACAGATTCTCAACCACTGATCCACCCAGGCGTCCTGAGAAAGGCTTTTTTATTGACATATAGTATTGTGTAAGTGTAAGGTGAATACTATGATAATTTAATATATTTATATATTACAATATGATCACAAATGTGTCATAAACTAACACAGCCATTGCATTACATAATTATTATTTTTTTCTGTTGTGAGAAGATTTAAGACCTAGTGTCTTATAACTTTGGAGTATACGATACAGTATTGCTAAATATAAACCCAACACTGTGCATTATATCTCTGGAATTTATTCGTCTTCTAACTGCAGGTTTGTACACTTTTGTCAGTATCTCCCCATTCTCACACAACCAGCCCCTCGTAACAACCGTTGCACTATTTCTGAGTTTAGCTTTTTTAAGATTTCATTCATAAGTAATAGCATACAGAATTTGTCTTTCTCTGATTTACCTCACTTAGCATAATGTCCTCATGGAACATCCATTTTGTTGTAAATGACAGAATTGGTTTATTTCTCATTGGTGAATAAATATTGCATTGTATTTATAAAAATCATCTTCTTTATCCATTCATCCATTGACAGACACTTGGATTGTTTCCATATCATCAGTATTGTAAATAATGCTTCAGTGAACATAGGATATCTTGTTATCCATTTACATTTCCTTTGGATATATACTCAAAGTGGGATTGCTGGATAACTGTTTTCTGTAGTGGCTGCACCAATTTACATTCCCATCAACAGTGCAGAAGTTTTTCCTTCTCTCCACATCCTCGCGAACATGTGTTATCTCTTCTTTTTGCTAATAGCCATTCTAACCGGTATGAGGTGATATCTTATTGTGTTTTTGTATTTGCATTTCTCTGATAATTAATTACTCTGAGCCCCTTTGCGTGTACCTATTGGCCATTTCTCTATGCTTTAGAAAAAAGTTTCTTCAGTTTCTCTGCCCACTTTTAATCGGACTGTTTTTTCCCCCTTGAATTTGTATGCATCATTTTTACATTTTGGATCTTAAACTCTTATCCAATGCATGATTTGCTAACATTTGCTTCTATTCCATAGGATGTCTTTTCATTTTGTTGTTTCCTTTGCTGTGCAGAAGATTTTTAGTTTGAAGTAGTCCCCAACTACTGTTCCTGTTTATTTTTGTTTTTGTTGTTTGTGCATTTGATATCATATAAAAACTATTGTTGCCAAAACCAATAAGGAGTATTTTCTGTATGTGTTCATTTAGGAGATTTGTGGCTACAGGTCTGCTATTTAAGTCTTAAATCAATTTCAAGTTAATCTGTGTGAGTGGTGTAAGATTGAGTCCATTTTCTCTTTTTCATGTGCAGTTATCCAGTTTGCCCAACATCATTTATTAAAGGGACTGTCCTTTTCCGATTGAATATTTTGGCTCCATTGTGAAATAATAGTTGACAATATAGGTGGGTTTTCCCCCCTTGAGCTTTTTATTCTATTCTGTTGATTTATGTGTCTGTTTTTATGCCAGTGTCATACTTTTTGATGACTGTCTAGTTTCAACTCAGAAAGTGTGATGCTTCTAGCTTTCTTCCTTGAGAGCCCTTTAGCTATTTGGGATCTTTTGTGGTTCTATACCATTTTAGCATTTTTTTTCTACTGCTTTGAAAAAAAATAACTTTGGAATTTTCATAGGGACTGCATCGACTCTACAAATGGATTTGGCAAGCATGGACATTTTAACAATTTTTGTGAGCTACAAACATAGGATATATTCCCATTGGTTAATGTTCTCTTTAATCTTTTTCTACGAGTCTTGCAGCTTTCACTGTACACCTCTTTCAGTTTCTTGGTTAAGTTTATTTCTGAAGATTTTATTGATTTTGGTACTACTGTAAATTATGGTGAACATTTCTTTTTCAAATATTTTATTGGTAGTGTGTGGAAAGCCAACTAATTTCTGTATGTTGATTTTATTTACTGCAATTGACTGAATTTATAGATTAATTCCATTTTTTTTTGTCTTTTGGGGTTCTTTTTGTTTGTTTGTTTTTTTGTGAATCTTTAGAATTTCATAAGTATAGCATCTTATTTGCTAATAAAGACGGTTTTACTCCTTCCTTTCTGATTTGGATGCCTTTTATGTCTTTATCTTGCCTGACTGCTCTAGCTAGGACTTCCAGTACTATCCTGAATAAGAGCAGTGTTAGCATCCTCATCTTGTTCTTGACCTTGGAAGGAGAGCTTTCAACCCTTTACCATTGAGTAAGATAGCTGTGATTTTGTAAAAAAAAATGGCCTTTATTATGTTGAAGTTTGTTCCTTCTTTACCTTATTTGTTGAGAGTTTTTATCATGAAAGGATGTTGTGTTTTATCAAACGGCCTTCCTGAAGTAAGTTTGAAGTCCAATATTTCCTTGTTGGTTTTCTGTCTGGATGAGCTGTGCATTGTGGAAAGTGTGTTATTGAAATCCCCTTCTATTATTATTTTGTCTATTTCTCCTTCCAATTATGTTAATATTTGCTTAATATATGTAGGTATTTCAACATATTTAGTTATATATATTTGTAATTGCCATATCTTCTTGATGAGTTGACCCTTTTATCATTCATTATATAATGACCTTTGTCTTGTTACATTTTTGGCTTGAAATCTATTTTGTCTGAAATTAGTATAGCTATATTCACTTTTTCTTTTGGTTTCTTCTTGCATGGAGTGTCTTTTTGCATCCTTTCACTTTAAGCCTACCTGTGTCCTTAAATTTGAAGTGAGTCTTTTTTAGCAGCATGTGATTGGGTCTTGTTTTTTTATTTTTATTTTTATTTTTTTTTAATCAGTGATTCTGTGTCTTTTGATTATAGAATTCAATCAAATTACATTTAGAGTAATAATGGATATGGAAGGACTTATTAGTACCAGGTTATTAATTATTTTAGGATGTTTTGTTGTTCAGTTGTTCTTTTTTTTCCTCATAATGCCTACCTTTGTGATTTTGTGATTTTACACAAGAGTAATTGCAATTAACTATAAATAAAATTGACTTAACAATTGAGGAGCAGATAGATACATCTCTGTATCTATCTATATATGTGTTATATATATAACACATATCTATCTATATAAAGAGATAAACTATATATCTATATATAGATATATACATATATATCTATATATGTGTGTTTTATATATACAAAATGTAGTTATAAAAATATAACCATCATTTTTGCTAAAGTAGCCTTTCTGCTAATTTCTGCTCTTTTAAAACAGCATAGTAGAATCTTTAAAATCTTTCAAATAGGATCTCTCTCTCTCTCTTTCTCTCTCTTTGCTACTTATATATGCATGCATCAAGCATTTTCACATCTACTTGCCAGGTATGATCCCAAAATCTTTTTTCTTTCCTCTTTTTTTTTAATTTTTATTTATTCATAATAGTCACAGAGAGAGAGAGAGAGGCAGAGACATAGGCAGAGGGATAAGCAGGCTCCATGCACCGGGAGCCCGACGTGGGATTCGATCCCGAGTCTCCAGGATCGCGCCCTGGGCCCAAAGGCAGGCGCCAAACCGATGCGCCACCCAGGGATCCTTTTTCCTTCCTCTTTATTCTCTTCTATGTTGAATGAAATTTTTTAAAAAAGATATTTTGATCCAAATTAGCCAAAACAGATAATTGTTAGTTTCTTCAACAAGCCAGACCTGGAGTAAAGAGGAAGTAGAGTAGAGATAGCTCAAATAGGAAGAAAAGAGCTTGAAAGTCGCTTCTATAATAGTGCTAAAGAATGATTATGATGATTCCTATCTTTACCATCATGATAATACTTTCCTAAACAGTTTTGCATTCTGGTTTCATAAGTTGTCTCATTAGACCTTCATAAGAACCCCATATCCTTGTTAATTCTATGAACATTGTATAGTTCAACAACTAGATATTTAGTTAGCTATAAAATGGCAAATCAAGTTTCTGTCCTGGCCTTCTGTTTCAGTGTCCTTTCTTTGACACTAAATCAAAACCTCTTGTGAATATTGGTCACCTCAGCTACGGTGTTCTAAGATTTTACAGAGGTGATTTATCAGGAGAATTTCACCAAGTACAGCAGTCTTAAATAATAAGGAATTAGGAAAAAAGAGTAATTTTTGTATTGAGCTCAGGAAACTCATGAAATTAACTCTAGTTAAACCACTTCCATATACCTAAATGGATATGGATCTGCAATCAAATTATTGATATTAATATTGTCTCTCAAAATATAAGTGGACTAGACTTTTTTAAAATTAATGTTTTAATAAAATATATTTATTGGTAAGTTCTGAGTATTTAGGAAGAATCTTCTCATGCTTTGTGTACACATACATTTGGTTAGAGATGGATTTATTATCTGATTTACATTTTTTCATTATGCCTTCACTATTAAGAATTTTTGAAATTGGGATCCCTGGGTGGCGCAGTGGTTTGGCGTCTGCCTTTGGCCCAGGGGCGATCCTGGAGACCCAGGATCGAATCCCACATCGGGCTCCTGGTGCATGGAGCCTGCTTCTCCCTCTGCCTGTGTCTCTGCCTCTCTCTCTCTCTCTCTCTCTGTGTGACTATCATAAATAAATAAAGAAAAAAGTATAAAAAAAAAGAATTTTTGAAATTTAATAATGTGCTAATTTAAAAATCTGCAGGAAGCATGTAGATAACCTTATTCAGTGAAACTATGAGAGGCAAGCAGGTGAGGCAAGTATTATTTTTGTAATTCCAATTTTACTTGTCATTGAAATTTTCTTCTGATGTATGCAAATCATTTTACTAAATTATTTTTCCATCTCTTTCAATACCATGGAATAAATGTGAAATAAGTATACTATTATCTGATTTACTTCAAATTGAAATTCAATGTATTTTCATCATTTATAGACACAGGTATTTCATTTCAATAGGATATATGTACTATACCTATAACATAAAACATAATGGGAAGTCAAAAAATTTCAATTATGAGAATTTTGATTCTTTGTAAGAGAACATCTTCATATTTTTTATCCAGGATCACATTTTCTTTGCCCTAAGGGTTGCACATACATAATTAGATTTTGTATTGCCAGATTAATCTTCAGGATGGTGGATGAAACTATCACTGTGGGGAATAAAAATATTCTATTTCATTATCCCCTATTATCTTTATTGTTTTATCTTTCACATTTAGGCTTCGATACATCTGGTTTCAGACTTTGAACATGGAATTATGTGGGGATACAGTTTTAACTTTTTCCCTAATAGTAGAACATTTCCTAAAACCATTTGCTAAAGAATCTATTTTCCCCACTGATTTTAATGGCATCTTTTCTGAATATTTAGTTGCCACTTACAAATTGCTCCATTTGAAATCTCCCCATGGTGTTCCTTGGGTGTATTACAGCCCTACCAGTACCACTGTATTAATTTTGTAGTTTTGTAGTATATCTGTACATTTGCTTACTTTTTAGAATGAACCATATACCTGATTGCAGCACACACCGCATAGCACTGCAGTGCGCTCCCCTGTTTACTGGCCAGTCCTCCTGTCAGTACCTGACTTTAGATGCTTACAGACTACTAGAGAGGAGCAATCCAGAAGGAAGTAATCTCCTACTTTTAATTTGCCCGCTATGAAGGTGAGAAGAAGGGGAAATTAATGCACTTTGGTAGCATCTAACACCTAAGAACTACTTAGTATCCTGAAAAGCATGCCATACTGTTGGCCTGAACAGCTACTGATGATTTCTCTGGAGATAAGACAGGCAATAATTGTGCTAGACAACAAGTAAAATGGCACAAGTAGAATCTCCAGTCAGCTGCAGAGCCCACTCTACCTCAAATCTGCAGGGGTTCTGCAGGTCCATGCCTTCTTCTTGCTTCCAGAGTTTCATAAGGCAAATCTGAGTGCAGTCCTGGACTTGGTAGTTGACTTTTGTGACAGATGACAGATATTAAGGAAGTTTTTATAACAGAAAAGACAAAATTATAGCCAGAAATAGTAACATCATGACTTTTACAGTAAGGCATCCATTTCTGCTTTTATACACTTTATCTTCTTTTAACTAATGATATGAAACTCTGTAGAGTTTTGTTTTAGGTTGAGAAGATAGTAAAAACAGCTATTCAGCTATTAATGTCATAATTCAAGGAATCAAAAGTTATTCTGTGATTTTCTGATATCATAACCAAGAGGAGGTTCAAATCCTTTAGCAAACTATAAATAGTATAGTGGTTTATGAAGTGATTTCAAAGCAAAACTACCCAAGTTAAAGTTTATTTCCAACACTTGCTTAATGGGACTCTGGCAAATTATTTTCATTTTTATGAAAATTTTATATAAAATACTTAATAGAGAAATCTATCACTGAATATGATGAGGATCATCTCACCTGGAAAATTGAAATCAAAAAGAACTTAATCACGCTTAAGTTTGGTATGCTCTCTCTGGGTGAAGGTAGGAAAAACACTTTTATTCAGTGTTTTTTCTATTAGTGTTAAAAAAAACCCTCATTTTTATATATTTAATTAGGTAAAACTGTTGAAACACAATGGATCAAGACATAAACTTTAATGTGCTCCTAAAAAAGCAGGTCAACTAATTAGGAATTGAGCCAGCGATTCTGAGTAGCACAATTCTGAATTGGTCCAAGAAAACCAAACCGTGTTTGTGTTATGGATTCTGAGAAACTATTAAAGTAATGAATGCAGGTCACCAGCTGTATGTTGTAGTACATGGGTATCATGAGATGCTCTTCAATGTGTGGTGAGGATAGGGTCTGCCCAGCGGCCATTCCATTGTTCATGCAGTGTGCCTGTTATAATTACAGCAAAAGATGGAAAGCCATATAGAGTTCCCAAACCTCTTATTTGTGATTTAAATTTTATCAGTCCACTCATATTTATGGGGAACTTTGATTCTGAACTGAATGACACAGATAAAGAAACAAGATCTGGAGACTATTGTTTTGTTTGGCATAGATGTTAGCAAAAGACTGAGTAAATAATAGAATGATAGACAATCAACTATTCTTTTTTGGTTTAAGCAAATATATCTACTTTATTCTTCCTGGTGGTTACTGCAGTGAATAATGTACACATATCATTATTTCCTGTCAGTCAGAAAAAGTGTTCATATTTATAAGCAGCTTCCTCATTCATCATCTATTTGACATGATTTTAAGCCTTAGAACTGAAAAAAAAAAAGAAGGAAGGAAGGAAGGAAGGAAGGAAGGAAGGAAGGAAAGAAAGAAAGAAAGAAAGAAAGAAAGAAAGAAAGAAAGAAAGAAGAAAGAAAGAAAAAGAAAGAAAGAAAGAAAGAAAGAAAGAAAGAAAGAAAGAAAGAAAGAAAGAGAGAGAGAGAGAAAGAAAGAAAGAAGAAAGAGAAAGAAAGAAAGAAAAAAGAAAAGCCTTAGAACTTTCTCTAGTACCATGGGTTACATTGAGGTATGCTGATTAGAACACTTGAAGAAGACAAGTAGATGGAAACAATATATCAGTTCCTCAAGATAGAAACCAGAGGTTCAAAACAGTTAACATGTATTTTAAGGGCATAAACCCAAGGCCAGAAAATAAATAATTGGGATTAAAGTTTTCTCATTTCTATACCATTCCCAGAAATTTATGGGGCATTTTGTTAACTAGATGGCTGAGATTTCTTTTACCCAAGAAAATTGAAAATAAACGGGTTGCAGTTGTGCATAGAATGCAGAATGATTAGTCTAATTTTATGTTTTTGGATTAGGGGAGAAAAATGAGTGTTATTCAGATTAGGGTTGAACATCTGTGATGTTCATTTTATCCTTTTTACTGTGATTTTTAAATAGATTAATATTAAGAATGGTTTTAAATTTATAGAAATATTGAGACTATAGTTCAGAGTTCCCATGTATTCCCACACCCAATTATTAGTATATAATATGGTTAATTTGTTACCACTAATAAACCAATATTAATCCATTATTTTAACTGAATTCTGCTACTATGGACTATACAATATACTTATTCAGATTTATATTTTACATAATTTTCTTTATACATAATGTTTTTTTTCTCATCAAATGTGTCATATTAATTTTAGTCTTCATGCCTCCTTAAGCTCCTCTTGGCTGTAAGTTTCTTAGACTTCTCATGAATTTGATGACCTAGACAATTTTGAGGAATACTGGCCAGGTATCTCATAGAATGCCCCAAAGTTGGAAATTGATTTTTTTCTACTGATTACATGGGGTTATTAGGAGGAAGATGGAAAAATATAAATGCCATTTTTCATCACATCAAATGAAAGGCATATACCATCAACATGATTTATGATTCTTGGTGTTGATCTCGATCACCTGGCAAAAGCAGTTTCCCCACAGTAAAGTCACTTGTCCCCTCTCCACATTGTACTCTTGAGAAGGAACTTTGTATGTGCAGCCTGCACCATGAGTGTGAGAAGTTATACTACCTTTTATTTAGGGTAGAGCATCTACAAAATGTATTTGGATTTTTTTAGCAAGGAAATTTGTTTCTTCTCCCCATTTATTAATTTACTCAATCCTTTATGTGAGTATGGACTCATTTTTATTTTGTATTTTGGGTTTTAATTCAATAGTAATTTATTTATTTTTTTAGTTCAAATTATTTCACCTTCCACTATTGGGAGCTCTTTTCAGATGGCTTCTGTGCTTTTGACATACCCTCATGATGATGAGGCTTTTATTTTTGTTCTGTTTTTAAGGAACTTTGTTACTTTCTGATATCATAAGATACTCTAGGATCATCTTGTATATTCCTTGTCCAAATTCTGTTATTAGTCGTTTCTCCAAGGAGAAATGGTTCCTAATATTTATTTTTTTTTGGGGGGGAGGTCTTTCTTTTTTTATAATAAATTTATTTTTTATTGGTGTTCAATTTCCCAACATACAGAATAACACCCAGTGCTCAACCCGTCAAGTGCCCCCCTCAGTGCCCGTCACCCATTCACCCCCACCCTCCACCCTCCTCCCCTTCCACCACCCCTAGTTCGTTTCCCAGAGTCAGGAGTCTTTATGTTCTGTCTCCCTTTCTGATATTTCCTACCCATTTCTTCTCCCTTCCCTTATATTCACTTTCACTATTATTTATATTCCCCAAATGAATGAGACCATATAATGTTTGTCCTTCTACGATGGACTTACTTCACTCAGCATAATACCCTCCAGTTCCATCCACGTGGAAGCAAATGGTGGGTATTTGTCATTTCTAATGAATGAGTAATATTCTATTGTATACATAGACCACATCTTCTTTATCCATTCATCTTTCGATGGACACCGAGGCTCCTTCCACAGTTTGGCTATTGTAGACATTGCTGCTAGAAACATCGGGGTGCAGGTGTCCCGGCGTTTCATTGCACCTGAATCTTTGGGGTAAATCCCCAACAGTGCAATTGCTGGGTCGTAGGGCAGGTCTATTTTTAACTCTTTGAGGAACCTCCACACAGGTTTCCAGAGTGGCTGCACCAGTTCACATTCCCACCAACAGTGTAAGAGGGTTCCCCTTTCTCCACATCCTCTCCAACATTTGTGGTTTCCTGCCTTGTTAATTTTCCCCATTCTCACTGGTGTGAGGTGGTATCTCATTGTGGTTTTGATTTGTATTTCCCTGATGGCAAGTGATGCTCTCATTCAGAATGGAAGGATAGATAAAGAGCTTCCAAGACAGGCAGGAACTGAAAGAATATGTGACCTCCAAACCAGCTCTGCAAGAAATTTTAAGGGGGACTCTCAAAATTCCCCTTTAAGAAGAAGTCCAGTGGAACAATCCACAAAAACAAGGACTGAATAGATATCATGATGACACTAAACTCATAGCTGTCAATAGTAACTCTGAACGTGAACGGGCTTAATGACCCCATCAAAAGGCGCAGGGTTTCAGACTGGATAAAAAAGCAGGACCCATCTATTTGCTGTCTACAAGAGACTCATTTTAGACAGAAGGACACCTACAGCCTTAAATAAAAGGTTGGAGAACCATTTGCCATTCAAATGGTCCTCAAAAGAAAGCAGGGGTAGCCATCCTTATATCAGATAAACTAAAATTTACCCCGAAGACTGTAGTGAGAGATGAAGAGGGACACTATCATACTTAAAGGATCTATCCAACAAGAGGACTTAACAATCCTCAATATATATGCCCCGAATGTGGGAGCTGCCAAATATATCAATCAATTAATAACAAAAGTGAAGACATACTTAGATAATAATACACTTATACTTGGTGACTTCAATCTAGTGTTTTCTAAACACAACATCTCCAAAGAAACAAGAGCTTTAAATGATACACTGGACCAGATGGATTTCACAGATATCTACAGAACTTTACATCCAAACTCAGCTGAATACACATTCTTCTCAGGTTCCTAATATTTATTGGAGAATGGTATTAGAAACCAGTGCCTGGGGGATCCCTGGGTGGCTCAGCGGTTTAGCGCCTCTCTTCTGCTCAGGATGTGATCCTGGAGACCTAGGATCGACTCCCATATCGGGCTCCCTGCATGCAGCCTGTTTCTCTCACTGTCTGTGTCTGTGTCTTTGTCTCTGTCTCTTTCATGAATAAATAAAATTTTTTAAAAAAGAAAAAAGAAACCGGCGCCTGAGTGCTATGTATGCTCATTGCTGCCTTTAGGTAAGCTCTCAGCTGACAGAGCAAATAAAGATATGTGTGCATACTAACCCTGGCGTGAACATGTATCTGTTCTATATTATCTGTATCTAGTATACACTTGTGTCTGTACCAGTATCTATTAAGGTAAATGTGAGTGGATACTAATTATTCCAACTCTCAAACTATTGCCACATAGATCATTTTAGCTTTCTCCCTTGATTATTTGTAAATTCTCACTCCAAATGTTGAAAATTTGCCTCCTACCATCAGACATACATTTACTGAAATATTCAATTTCAGAATAGCAATGTCAGGATTCTTTATCTATATTCCCATGCAAAAAACCTTTATCAACGAAAGCTACAGTGCTTATGTGCAGTTCCTTTTACCTGTAGCCTTGTAGATGCTACTCCTTTCCAAAGTTACATGTTACCTTTTGTCCCCAAGCCTGTCAATAAAGTTCCTTAATATATATTCATAGTACAGTTAGAGTCTTGACACAGTCCCAATTCCTCCTTGGGATCCCCTAAGCTACTAACTTACTATTATTTGTTTTTAGTCTGTATGCAGTAAGTTTCATTCTTTGTTCGGAAAGTTCTGTGGTGGTTAAATGGATACTATCACACAGAATGGTTTTAGTGGCCTAGTTTGTACCCTCCTGCCTTTTCTCCGTCTCCCTTGTATTACAGACCTTTTTTAAATCTAACTGTATCTTTGCCTTCTCCAAAATGTGATATAATTGTAAACTTGCAGTATATACTCTTTTCACACTGGTCTCTTTCACTTAGCATATGCTATTGTTTTCTTGCTGTCTTTTTATGGCTTAATAGTCCATTTCTTTTTGTTGGTAAATTTTGTTTTATTGTACATATGAACTACAATTTGTAATTCATTTACTTATCGAAGGACATCATGATTGCTTCCACATTTTGGCAATTACGAATGAGTTGTTATAGACATGTTGTGTGCACCATTATCTGTGGAAATAAGTTTTCAAATCAAATGAGTAAATACTAGACTAAATTTAGCTTTAGAAGAAACGTCCAAACTGTCTTCCAAAGTGGCTGTACCATTTTGCATATCCACTGGCAATCAAGGAGACGGTACAGTTTTTGTTGTTCTGCATCCTTGCCAGCAATTGCTATTGTCCATTTTGAGATGTGAGCCATTACAATACATGTGTAATAGTAACTGTGTTTAATTTGCAATTTTCTGCTGACAAATGATGTTCAGTAACTTTTCATATGTTTTTTAGCCATCTCTATGTCTTCTTTTGTATATGTTCAGGTCCTTTGCTTATTATTTCACTAGGTTATTTGTTTCTTTACTGTAGAGTTTTAAGGAGAGTCTATATTTTGTGTCCAAAAGCACATATATAGGTTTTCCATTTTTCCCCCCAGTCTCTGGCTTGTATCTCCATTCTCTTAACAGTGTCTTCTGCAGGGCAGAAATATTAATTTTATGTAAAGGTCTAATTTATCAATTTCTTTTTAATTCCATGTTTACACTTTTAGTGTTACACCTAAAATCTCATCATGGACCCTAAGGTCACAAGGATTTTCTCTATATTTTCTTGTAGAAAATTTATAGATTTGAATTTTACATTTAGGTGTATATTTTACCTCAATTTACTTTTTATGAAATACAATGCATCTTTCTAGTTTTTTGTTTGTTTATTTGTTTTGTTTTGTTACATGGATATTATAATGTACCAACATCATTTGTTGGAAGAACTATCATTTCTTCTTCAAATTGCTTTTGCTTCTTTGCCAGAGATTCATTGACTGTATTTTTTGGGTTATTTTTGAGCTCCATATCTAGTC
This sequence comes from Canis aureus, assembly GCF_053574225.1. NCBI lineage: Eukaryota > Metazoa > Chordata > Mammalia > Carnivora > Canidae > Canis > Canis aureus. The sequence goes on along the minus strand of NC_135638.1, from coordinate 39,585,732 downwards.
TATTGATCTATGTGTCTATTTATTTACCAGTACCACACTGTCCTGTTTACTGTAGCATTATATTAAATCTTGATATCTGTTAATGTAAATCTTCCAACTTTTCTCTTCTTTTACAGTCTTCTGCTGCTTACTATATAAATAGATCTTTTTTCCATATACATTTTTATAATCAGTTTGTTACTATATACAAAGTAGGCTCCTCAAATATTAAATAGGATTGCATTGAATCTATAAATAAATATGGAAGGATGCACATCTTAGCAATACTGAATCTTCTAATCTTTGAACACAGAGTTTTGCAGATTCTCACAAGTAGATCAGTATATTTTTGTCAGAATTATACCTTTCTAGTTCATTTTGGGGTGATTTTTTAAATGGTTATTTTTTTATTTTAAATTTTAGTTGTTCATTGCTAATATATAACAAAGCAATTGGTTTTTGTATATCAACTTTGTATTCTATGACATTGTATTTCTCACTTATTTGTTCTAGGAGACTTTTAAAAACACAATTCTGGTCAATTATTGTTCAACATTTGCTACATAAATAACCATATCATCTGCAAATAAAAATATTATAAAAATAATCATATCTGCAAATAAACTCATCTGCAAATAAAATTGAAAGTCGTTTTTTCTTTGTAATCTTTAATCTTTAATTTCCTTTTCTTGTCTTACTGCACTAGCTAATACTTCCATTACGAGGTTAAACCAACAGTGGTGGGAGAGAAGATCACTGCTTTTTCCCATAGTGGAGGGGATCTAATTTCTCATCTTAAGTACGCTTAAGTATTTATCTCCTTTGGGTAAATACCAAAGAATATAATTGCTGGATCTTATGATAAGAATTGTTTAATTTTTAAAGAAAGCCCCAAACCATCTTTGAAAGTGACTGTACCATTTTGAATTTCCACCAGCTATGAATGAAAGCTCCTGTTGCTCCACATCCTTGCCAACATTTGATATGGTCAATGTTCTGGGTTTTGGCTATTTTAATGAGATAAGTAGTGCTATCTGATTTTAATTCGCATTTCTCTGATTTATTTCTGCTTTTAATTTAATTGGTGTATTTAAGTCATTCAATTAAATATGTTAATTAAAATAATCCATTTTCAAATTCAAAGTGACTATTGACAGTTGAATTAACATCTACTGTGCATACACATGTTTACTATTCACTGATCTTATGATTTTTTTCTTTTTCTTTCCCTCTTTTTCTACCTCTGTGGTTTTAGTCAAGAGAAGGCATGCATCCTGGATCTGTAGTTTGATGCGCCATCATTTTGGAAAGTCCTCAGCTACTATTACTTAAAATACTTCTGCATCATCTCTCTTTTCTTATACATATGATACATCTTCAGAATTATCTCAAATTTCTTGCATATTTTGTTCTTCTATTCTTTTTTTTCCTTTGTATTTCAGTTTGGGAAGTTGACATATTGATATATCTCCAAGCTCATGTATTCTTTCCTTAACCGTGTCTAGGCTTCTGATAAGCCCACCGAAAGCACTCTCCATTCTCATGACAGATCTTTTGGTTTGAGCATTTCTTTTAGATTCTTTCTTATACTCTCTGTCTTTCTGCTTGCCTTGCCTATCTGTTCCTACAAGCTCTCTGCTTTGTCCAATAGAGTCCATTTATGGCTCCAGCAGCCTTTCCTTCATTTAAGGTGATCTCAGCTCTTTCTTTGTATTCACCTATCTCTCCAGTTTCAGGTTGGCAGTTTGCTTTCAGACCTTGCTTCTCTAAGGCTTTCAGTTTTTTCAGGTTTTTTTTTTCTTATTTTAAAGAAAGAAATGCCTGCTTCCAAGCTCTTTGTTCATCAGAACTGAAACAGGAAGACTACCATTTTTAAAGTACCAGTATTCGGACAGTTTTACACATGGAAAATCACACATGGATTTTTTATGGTTTTACCCTCTGTGCAGAAAATCAGGCAGTAAGTAGGAAATGTATACCTTTTATTTATTTATTTACTCACTTATTTTAAAGTATAGTTGACATACAATGTTACGTTACTTTCAGGTATTCAACAATTTTATAGATTAGGCAACTCTCACCACAGTAAATGCAGTTGCTGACTATCACCTCTAATATAAAGACAAATTATTGACTGTATTTCTTATGCTGTACTTTTCATTCCTGTGACATATTTATTTTATGACTGAAATTTTGTACCTCTTAGTCCCTTTAATGTATTTCACCCAACCCCTCACCACCCTCCCCAGTGTCAATCACCAGTTTGTTCTCTGTATTTGTGAGTCTGTTCTGTTTTGTTTGTTCACTTACGAATTTTAGACTCCGAAGATGAGTGAAATCATTTGGCATTTGTCTTTCTCTATATGACTTATTTCGCTTAGCATAATACCCTCCAGGTCCATCTGTGTATGTCTTTTATTTATTTTTTTAAATTTTTATTTATTTATGATAGTCACAGAGAGAGAGAGAGACAGAGAGACAGAGAGACAGAGAGACAGAGACACAGGCAGAGGGAGAAGCAGGCTCCATGCACTGGGAGCCTGACGTGGGATTTGATCCCGGGTCTCCAGGATCGTGCCCTGGGCCAAAGGCAGGCGCCAAACCACTGCGCCACCCAGGGATCCCTGTGTATGTCTTTTAGTTGGTCATTCCAAATGGTTCTTGGGACCATAGAGGAAGATTGCAAAAGTTCATCCATTGTACTATCTTCCCATGCTATTCGGTTATTTTAAAAAAGCACATGCATTTGCAATAAAATCTGATTATATTTGTAGTGAGGAATAATGTAACACTTTTCATTTAAAAAATAAAAATTTATAAAAGGAACGTAAGATGCCTTGAAATAGCTAGACAATACCAATGCAATTTTTATAGTAAATATATAATTTTTAAACCTAATAATTTTGTTGTTATTGATGAGCTCTACAAAGGACATCCTTGCCTCAGAGACCTTTCAGTTTTATAAGGTTACGAAAAATACACAGTGGTATTTGCTGAAAAAAAAATTTAATGGATACATTTTGTGTACAGAGAATTTAATCTAAATTCAATAGTTTACTAATTCATTAAAACAGGAACAGAAATGTTTGATTTCCTCAAGTTAGGGTGGCTGCTACAGCCTAGCTGTCTATCTTGCAACCTTTGAAGTATATCTGCAAATGAGATTTATTTTCTTAAAGTGAAGAACTTTTAAATTTTTAATATTTTAAATTACCTTTACTATACCTACATCTGTTGTCTTCACTATACCTACATCTGTACTAGGTACGTTTTTGTTGCTTAGTGAATGTGGTACTGAAATGGATAAAATCAATACTGAATTATCTGAGCATGAATTGTGCTCACGGTGGATTTTCCTGACAGTGTTTTTTTGTCTTGTTCGTGCCAGTCAAAATTTTTTTGGTCTAGATATCTTCGAATAAACTACAAATTTTATTCCTGTAAATAGTAACCTAGAATTGGCATAAATGCAAAAATAAAACTTTGAAAATCAATTTAATTAATTGTAAGATGAAATAGAAATACTTTAATGGTAGCTCCCATCATTGCTAAATAGAGTTAGACAGTGATTAAACAATAGAGTGATTTTCACCATTTTGTTTGTTACACTCAAGGATTTCTTCAGATATCTCAAAGGAATATTGTAATAATACCAACAAATTTATTAAAAAAAGATTAGTTACATGGTACTTTAGCTCTTAAAAGTATCACGGTGTAAAATGAACACAACTAGAAGACAGTCTTTTTAAAATATATATATTTATTTTAGAAAGACAGAGAGAGATTGAATGAGGAGAAGAGCAGAGGGAGAGAGAGAGAAAGAGAGAATCTCAAGCAGACTCCCCACTAAGCCCAGCCTGACAAGGGGTTTAGTCTCAGAACCCTGATATGATCTGTGCTGAAGTCAAGGGTTGAACACTTAACTAATTGATTTACTCAGGCCCCACCCTTTTCATTTTTTAAAATATTATTTTTAAGTAATCTTCATTCCCAACATGGGACTTGAACTTACAACCCTGAGGATCAAGAGTCACATGCTCCACTGACTGAGCCAGCAAGGTGTCCCCAGAAGCTAGTCTTAAAAGTACATAATCACTAATTAACTTTACTCTTTAGATATGTTGTGAATCTTTTCAGATACTGTCTGTTGTATAAGACTCCTGCAATGACTGAAATTCACACATGGATAATTTATGATTGATTTTTTTCAAGACTAGCATTTTAAAGTCATTGTTGTTTAACAATGCAAGAGGGGAAACAGAGTGTTATAAAATCAGACCAAAGAAATGTAACATAATGCAAATTAGGATAAAATATGTTGACTATAAAAAAACTACGAACAAGGGATCTTTTTATCACATAGTGATATTGAGATACGTTTATAACATTGTACAGAAATCTGGAGCTTTATTGTTTAGCACTCACATCGGGAGAATATAAGAAATCTGTTCTACTTAATATGGAAACATTTAAAGTATGCATTTTAAACATATGCCATCTGTTGGGCACCTGGGTGGCTCAGTCGATAAGCATCCAAGTCTTGATTTCAGCTCAAGTCATGATCTCAGGGTTGTGACACAGATGGAGCCTGCTTAAGATTCTCTCCTCTCCCTCTCCCTCCATCGCTACTTCACCTTTCTCTCTATCCCTCTATAAAATAAATAAATATATATATATTATATATATGTTATCTGCATTGTTATTATTTGAAAATGATTACTATAGATAGAAATATTAATAGAAATGTAGAATAGTAATAGAAAGCCATTTCTAACATTTAAATTGATTTTTATCAGATCTTTATTATCAGAGTATATTTCATTTTCTCCATGTAATTATATTCAGTTAACAATAATGAATATGTAAAAAAATATAATGACTATGTTTCATACTTACTTTGTGCCAGGCATTGTGTTAATTCTTTAATGTCTTGACTCTTTTAATCCTGATAACACTATGTAGTCAGTAATCTTTTCTTCTAATTCACCTTGAAGTAACAGATGTATTACATTCAGAGCTAGAATTCCAAGCCAAGCAATGTGATTTCAGAACTTGAATGTGTTACTACTTCTCCATTAAGAGAATTTTAAGAAAAAAAAGAGAATTTTAAGAGAAAAAATAGAGAATTTTGAGAGAAATGAAATAATTATCAAAAAATAAGCTATAAGATTCTACCTCTGATACTTAAAAATATATATATATATTATTTATTTATTCATGAGAGACACAAAGAGAGAGGCAGAGACATAGGCTTTCTGTGGAGAGCCTGATGTGGGACTCCCTCCCAGGATGCAGGAATCACAACCTGAGCCAAAGGCAGGTGTTCAACCACTGAGCCACCCAGGGATCCCACCTCTGACCCTTTTTAAAAGAGAGATATAAAGTATTTATAAAAAGCATTTTATTTTTATTGGAAATGCTACAATTACAAATATAAAAAATCATTTTGTTTTAATAGGATGAAAGAATATGACATTAGATAATGTCAGGCACCGAGCTTCAGAATTTACTTTCCTGTTATTCAGTGTCTTCCAGTACATGAGTCAACCTCTGTAAATAAGGTCAACAAGGTTTCCCCTCTCAAAATACCCACAGTTCAAAAGGAGAGCTAAATGAGTAAAAAATAAATGGCAAACTGGATATGTGCTCTTCATTAAACTGAATTTTCTCAGGGATTTCAATAATAGTTTTTACAGAATAAAATGTATGAAAATATAATCCAACACACTGAAAGAAGTCTAGAAATTTCACACCTGTCACTTAAAAGCAATAGTTTCTCTCTTATTTTCTCCATCAGCACACTTATATACAAACAGTAATTTTTTTAACATTGTCTATTTTAACTTCCATTGTGATAATAAAGAAAGTCATTCAAACAAAGCAGCTCTGTTGCCTGGGCAACACTCTTCTTTCCTATATTCATCTGGTTCCAGATAGGAACCATTTTAGCCATCAGTAAAGACATGCAGATTATATTCCCTTCATAATGAATGACAGGGATTCTATCCAACCTGAATAATGAAATTCACCTGTAGGAGAAATACCTCTCTATAAAATAACATGAAATTTAGTGTTGAGATGCAGGATTACATGGAAGCTATAACATAATCGCTCTATACCTGTTAGACTTCCATTAGGCAAACATTGTCTACACTGTGTGTGATACAGATAAAAATAAACACAATTCTTGCCCTCCAAGAATTCATGGGTTAGTAGGAAAGACATATGAGCAAACAAAAACTGAAGTGACAACAAAAACCCCAAACCAAATACTTTAGCATAAGAAAAATAGTATTTTGTTTTTCTACTACAATGTGTCACAGGGATATGAGATAGTTAATTCACATTGTGTCAAATGGTCTATTCACCAAGGCTCTGTCTATATACTCAGTAGCAGAAAAATTCAAATTCCAAATGTGCTATTGAATGGAGCAAATCAGATATCGTTTGTCCATGTGGCAGTGTGATTGGCAGGAATTCAAAAGTAACATTCACTTCCTTTGAGCAGCTGTGTTTTAAGATCAGGCTGACCAATGTGAATGGAAGTTTTGGTTGGAATGTTTTTCAGAGCTGTTCTATCAAAGAATATGTGGATGCAGTTACAGCACAATTTAGGTGTGCCTGTGCAATGGTGAGCATTTCTGTGATGCTTCCCGCAGTAACCTCCACCTAGAAACATCTTTTCTTATTCCTCTAAACTACTTAACAATTTGCCTGTCCTGGTTATAGGGCGATTGACATACATACCTTTGTGTCTTTAAAGTATACATTTATGCATCCATATAGCATTCAAATGTTCTAAAAAAATTTTAGGAGATTATGAGTGTGATTAAATTTATTCCAGATGACCATTCACATATTATTTGCCACAGAGTAATAAGAATCAACAACAAAATTCTTATGAGCAATATCTAGTCAGGTTGCAAAATTGAATTAGTGATCAGTCTTTTTTTTAAGATGTATTGATTTATTTGAGAGGGAGAGAGAGAGAAAGAGAGCAGGGGTAAGGGGCAGAAGGAGAGAGAAAGAGAGTCTTAGGCAGACTCCTGCACTGAGTGCAGAGTCCAACACTGGGCTTATTCTCACAACCCCAAGATCAAGACCTCAAATTCACGTTCTGAGCCAAAACCAAGAGTCCACTGCTCAACTATTGTGCCAATCAGATGCCCCAAATTAGTTATCAGCCTTAATTAAAATACCTTATTTATGGAAAAATATATTGGCAAATCCATTGACAAACATTAACTGTAAAAACAAAAGTTTTTTGTTGTTATTGTTTTATTTTGTTTTATATTTTTTTAATTTTTATTTATTTATGATAGTCACAGAGAGAGAGAGAGAGAGTGGGGGGGGGGCGGGGGAGAAGCAGGCTCCATGCACCGGGAGCCCAACGCAGGATTCGATCCCGGGTCTCCAGGACCCCGCCCTGGGCCAAAGGCAGGCGCCAAACCGCGGCGCCACCCAGGGATCCCCTTATTTTGTTTTTTAAAGAAAGAGAGATTCTATCTCCATCAGGAGCATAGCTCAGATGTGTCTTCCTTTCAGACAAATGTCTACTTCTTTGGTGCTGTCAGAAGCCTGGGACATCTGTCATTCTATGGATTGTTTTAGATGAGGAAGCTTATTTCACTAGTTGGTCTTCTTTTTTATCTTTTCATGTAGGTGCCTTCCAAAGCTGTAAAAGTTGAGAGCAATTTAAAATCCCCTCCTTAGATTTATTGATCTGTTTTTATTTTAGATTTCTTAGCATTTATTGTGACTCAACATGTTTTAGCACTTTATTATATATTTTTTTTTCTCAACTGTTTTTCAAATATGGAACTCCTATCCCTCCACTAGGACTATATTGATAAAGGAAAATATGTGCTACTTATTTGTAAGTAATAATACATATACTTACATATATATATATATATATATAGTATATATACTATTTTCAGTTTTTTATAAGACTCTGATGAAAGGAAAATAAGAAAATTCAATAAAGTCACATCTTAGAGTGGTGATTGCCTTGGGAGAAGGTAGTTGCTCTGATCTATGATATCTACTTATTTGAAATTACTTTGAAAAAATCTGTTTCAGATTTTATCTGAATTGGTGTTTACTAGCCTATTATTAAAATGATTAATTTAGGACAGATGAAATAATTACAGCCTCTTTTAAATTGAAGTACAATTACCATGCAGTGTTAAGTTTTATTTCAGATATTCAATATAATGATTCAAAAATTCTATACATTTCATAGTACTCATCAAGATAAGGATAATCTTAATCTCTTTTATCTATTTCTTCCATCTTCCTACCCACATCCCTTCTGGTAACCATTAGTGTGTTACAACTCTTTTAAAAAAAATTTTGAAAGAATTTGGGTGTGAGGATGATCTAGCTGCAGTGTTTATCCCACTGATTGCCAGGGTTGATTTGGTTGCTCTGGCTGGCTAGGCCAGTCCCCTTACCCTCTCACTGCACCATAGATATTAGTAGAACAATGGGGGTTGTCAAACTTCTAAACATCCAAATGAAGTGCTGTGTGTGGCAGTCTGCCTTTCTAAACAATCAAACAAACAAAAAATTGTATATTCATCAATCGTGATATTGAATGTTAGAAAAGGAATCTTGGAATTATTTTAATAAGAACAAGAAAGTTGTTAAAATTGTATGTCAACAATAAATTGGAAAATATAATTTAATGAATGTTTTTAGAGAATATTAGATGTATTTATCCCAGAATACATGTCAGAAGAACATTTGGAATACCATTATTACAAGGTTTGTTGGGACAGAAATTAGTCAATACATCAGGTATTCTGTTAATATGTAGCAGAAATAGAAAATTTATTTATTGAATTTAGGGGGAAAAACAGGTAAAGGGCAATTGCAGAAAAAAATATTTTTAAAGCTTATTATTATTAAATGGTATAAATATGCTGACACCAAAAGGAAGTTGAATATTAAGGCTGTGATTCAACCTGGTCCAGATATATTAATTTAATAAAAAGAAACGTTATCATGATATGAATGTTTACATACTTAAATGTTACTGATTTAAATATGATTGGTATATTGATAAATATAACATTTCATGTTGCTGATGTATACTCATATGTAGGAAATATCTAATAAAATGGCTATGATGAGAGTTGTATTAATGGGAGTAGAAGTAGACTTTTTAAAGCCACTAGAAAGATGGTCCAGAGGGCTAAGGAATGTTCCATCTGTTATATGTCTAAATCAATTTTTAAAATGCTATTTCCTGACCTTGGTAATTGCTCACTTGTATTGTAATTCAACACCTTCATATTATGTAATAATGTTCTTACCTCATTCCATAAAATGAAAATAAATCAACAGTAGATTTAATAGAAAAAAATCAAATGGAAGCACACAAGGCCAACTCTATATACAATTTAATTCTAAAATCTAGAATGGACTTATGATAAAGCCACTTACATTTAATGTCCTTTACATTCTACAAAACACTATTTTCATGTCTAATAAAAATATACTCATCATGACAACTCTACAAATTTTGAGAGTAAGAAAGATTACTCGATTTTCAAATGGCCTGAGAGTTATTAGGAAAGCTATTCAAACCCTGTTACTCTGATGTCTGTTCTTCGTTGTTATGGTGTCATCATCAGGAAGAGTCGATGGACTTGAAGATGATGGAAAGACTAGAGACTGAATTCCACGGAGATCCATTGGGAAAAAAATAAAAGGGCATATCGGCTCAGTTGGGGGTTTTGATTCCTTTTCTTAATTTTGTGTTGTCAGCAACTTCTGCTTTGGTAATAAAATCAAGTATAACAGAAATAACCTATCATGTCAGACCTTGAGATAGGACATCATCATGTATGTTCACAAATGCTGAAATATTATTCTCTGCTATATTATTATTCTCTGCTATGAAATTTGAGTATGTGGCTTTGTTCATTTTCTCATGGTAGTAAAAATTTGGACTCTTAATACAAATACTATTTTATAAAATAAGAACAGAATTTACACGTTTAATGCAATCCCTATCAAAATAGCATGGACTTTCTTCAGAGAGTTAGAACAAATTATTTTAAGATTTGTGTGGAATCAGAAAAGACCCCGAATAGCCAGGGGAATTTTAAAAAAGAAAACCATAGCTGGGGGCATCACAATGCCAGATTTCAGGTTGTACTACAAAGCTGTGGTCATCAAGACAGTGTGGTCCTGGCACAAAAACAGACACATAGATCAATGGAACAGAACAGAGAACCCAGAAGTGGACCCTGAACTTTATGGTCAACTAATATTCGACAAAGGAGGAAAGACTATCCACTGGAAGAAAGACAGTCTCTTCAATAAATGGTGCTGGGAAAATTGGACATCCACATGCAGAAGAATGAAACTAGACCACTCTCTTGCACCAGACACAAAGATTAACTCAAAATGGATGAAAGATCTAAATGTGAGACAAGATTCCATCAAAATCCTAGAGGAGAACACAGGCAACACCCTTTTTGAACTCGGCCACAGTAACTTCTTGCAAGATACATCCACAAAGGCAAAAGAAACAAAAGCAAAAATGAACTATTGGGACTTCATCAAGATAAGAAGCTTTTGCACAGCAAAGGATACAGTCAACAAAACTAAAAGACAACCTACAGAATGGGAGAAGATATTTGCAAATGACGTATCAGATAAAGGGCTAGTTTACAAGATCTATAAAGAACTTATTCAACTCAACAGCAAAGAAACAAACAATCCAATCATGAAATGGACAAAAGACATGAAGAGAAATCTCACAGAGGAAGACATAGACATGGCCAACACGCATATGAGAAAATGCTCTGCATCACTTGCCATCAGGGAAATACAAATCAAAACCACAATGAGATATCACCTCACACCAGTGAGAATGGGGCAAATTAACAAGGCAGGAAACAACAAATGTTGGAGAGGATGTGGAGAAAAGGGAACCCTCTTACACTGTTGGTGGAAATGTGAACTGGTGCAGCCCCTCTGGAAAACTGTGTGGAGGTTCCTCAAAGAGTCAAAAATAGACCTGCCCTACGACCCAGCAATTGCACTGTTGGGGATTTACCCCAAAGATACAGATGCAGTGAAACGCCGGGACACCTGCACCCCGATGTTTATAGCAGCAATGGCCACGATAGCCAAACTGTGGAAGGAGCCTCGGTGTCCAACGAAAGATGAATGGATAAAGAAGATGTGGTCTATGTATACAATGGAATATTACTCAGCTATTAGAAATGACAAATACCCACCATTTGCTTCAACGTGGATGGAACTGGAGGGTATTATGCTGAGTGAAGTAAGTCAATCAGAGAAGGACAAACATTGTATGTTCTCATTCATTTGGGGAATATAAATAATAGTGAAAGGGAATATAAGGGAAGGGAGAAGAAATGTGTGGGAAATATCAGAAAGGGAGACAGAACGTAAAGACTGCTAACTCTGGGAAACGAACTAGGGGTGGTAGAAGGGGAGGAGGGCGGGGGGTGGGAGTGAATGGGTGACGGGCACTGGGGATTTTTCTGTATGTTAGTAAATTGAACACCAATAAAAAATAAAAAAATAAAAAAAAAGAACAGTATTTTCTGTTTAGCAGCATGAACAGTATACTTACTACATCCTCTATGGCATATAAAGGGTTTAAGGAGGATAAACAGGAATTACAGTATCAAAAGTATGAAAAATGTTTAGATTTGTGTGCAATGTTTTTTTTGCTTCTAGACACCCTCAACTATTCCAGATATTTATGGTGAAAAGAACTGTAAATATTCACACACAAAAAAGATTTCATTCATACTCAACTATATTATACTGCAGTATATAAGAATACTTCTTGGTTTTTATTTGTGTGTGTGTGTGTGTGTGTGTGTGTGTGTGTGTGTGGTCATTATATATTCAGATGTATTTAATAGTTGTAAGTACCTGTGTTATATATTCTTAGAAATAAAAAGAGCTATTCATCTTTAGAAGTATAAGAACTTGTAAACTACTTGACAGTCACAATTACATTGTTCCTATGCTTTCCTTGCAATATAGGGGATTAGAGTGAAGGTTTCAATTCAACAAAAGCTATTTTGCTTGAAATAATACTTTACCATCATAATAATATGTTTTAGTTATGGAAATTTTAAAAATACAGGACTAATGTTAAAGAGCGACAATATTCCAACATATATACAGCAGACTAATTTCCTGAATAAACTTTGCAATACGTTACGTATAAAAAATTAGGTACAGGGATGGGGGTACCTGGTGGCTCAGCAGTTGGGCGTCTGCCTTCAGCTCAAGTAGTGATCCCCAGATCAGGGATAGAGTCCTGCATTGGGCTCCCTGCAAGGTGCTTACTTCTCCCCCCATCTATGTCTCAGCCTTTCTCTCTCTCAGTCTGTGTCTCTCATGAATAAATAAATAAATACTTTTTAAAAATTATTTACATATACCCGCTTTATGTCCACATTTGATTGGGCAAGAGAGTGAGAGAAATACCAAAGCCTGAAACAGCAAATTGGAAGGGAATAAAGCACCAAACCTGAGGGCTGTGTGAGAGCACTTGATCCTCAGTGGACAGAATGTTTCCATTTGATGGGATTCATGACCAAGAAAGGAGAAAATGCCCAGTCCTGCACAAGATGGGAAATCATTAAGAGAATCTCTTACAAAAACAGACTCCAGAAGGTAATTTTGCCAAGAAAGGGACAAGTTGTAAAAAGAAGAAAGGTGCTCAAAGGATAAGACGAAGGGAAAACTTTTATGCTTTATGTAGAAGGAGGAAAAACAGCTTTAACAAAGAATTTCTGATGACAATCTGGTTATATCTTTTAGATTAGAATCCAGTCTACTGCTATAGCCCTCAAAGGACATAAACCAGGGATTTACTTTAATAAAGTCCCAATTGATGACCCATCCAGGTACATGATGGAATAAATAAAGGGAGTCCACTTTAAATCAAAGCTTCACAAATCCCACAAATAAAATTTGATTGATTATGATCTCATAATCCTCAATAACATAAGCTTTAAAATATGTAAAAGCAAAAGTGAATAAACTACAAGGAAGAATTGACAAATCTATAGATCTTTGGGAAGATTTTAATAGTTTTATCTTCAAAATTGATAATATATATATATAGTTTTTTACACTATATATATATATGTAGTTTTTTAAATTAATTTTTTATTTTAATTCCAGTATAGTTAACAATGTTAGATTAGTTTCAGATGTACAATACAGCAGTTCAACAGTTCTGTACATTACTTAGTACTCATTAAGATAAATGTACTCAATCTCCTTTACATGTTTCACCCATCCCCACCATCTCCCTTCTGGTTAATTATCAATTTACTCATTATAGTTAAGAATCTGTATCTTGGTTTCTCTCTCTCTCTCTCTCTCTCTTTCATTTGTTCTGTTTCTTAATTTCCAGATATGAGTGAAATCATATGGTATTTGTCTCTGACTGACTTCCTTTACTAGCAAAATGTATATAAGATTTGAAGCACATAAATTACAAGGTGAAAATGAAGGACATTTAGAGATTTCTGCTCTATAGGAATATATGTCCTAAAAATCATTCTGTGCTGTAAAAATATACACAAAAAACAGCAAGGCTTCTGAGAAAAAGAGGATTGGAGAAGACGGTATACAACTATGTGGCTTTGTAAAAATCTCACAAAACAAAAAATAAGTAATTAAGACTTCAGCGGATAATTTGGACTGCCCATACAGATGTATTAGTGTCAACAGATGCTGCCACAGTGGTTACTAAAAATGTACCAAAACAGTAGAGTGGTAATGATGGCAAAACTTTATTTGGACCATGGCTGGTAGGTGCTGAGACAAGACAGATGGAAAGGAGCGTAAGCCAGTGTGATCTTGTTAGGATGATCACAGGTGGCAGGATGATGAGCAACAGCCACGCAGAGCAGGAGTGAGGAGTGTGCTTCTCTAGGATGCAGCCCGGAATGCCGGTTTCTAGGGTGGGGCTGTTCCCATCATCCTCAGGTAGATGCTGAAGTGCTTTTCCTGCTGGTATAGCACCAATGTTGAACATTTTTTCCGTTTCTTCATAAAGATCATAATTCTGCTCTCATTCTGCTTCCTCTTATCTAGCATGTGCTGTAGATGAATGAATCAACACAATTTTCACTCTATTCCAGAATAATTCCCCTATTAATGTATCACATGTGAGTGAATTTGCTTTAAAGAAACACATGTTAAAAAAATAAACATTTTGTGTTCTAATAGGCTGCAGAGAGAACCTTGCATCGGGTTACTGGACAAAACATCCTCCTTTCAAATCAAGTCCATAAAGCAAGTTTGGGTATCACATAGACTATATTCTCTGAGTAGAGCACAATTAAGTTAGCACAACTAAGTAAACAATAACAAAAGAGAGTCATTAAAACTTCCATATATTTGGAAATGAAAATCTTGGTGATTTAATATAATCTCCTAAGTACCTCATACTTCAAGAAGAAATCATAGTGGAAATGCTTACAAATATATACAAGATGGTAATATAGAAATGACTAAATATAAGAATTTGTACACAGAGAACATTACAACCCTTAATGCATTTATTGGTAAAAAAAAAATCCAAGACTAAAGATTATCTTAAATATTAAGAAAGTGCAATAAGAAAGAAATAAAAATGAGAATTACAGTGGAAAGCAGGACTCAATAGAGATCAATGAAGCTGAAGTGTCAAAAACAAAAGCTTAGAAAAGCAAAAGATTAAAAAAATTACAAACAATTCTTAATACAGGCTTTCCACTTCTGCAATCCCTGCTTACCACACACACACACACACACACACACACACACACCAAAAAAAACTTAGGAGTTATATGAACATATATACTCAAAGGCAGCAAGAGAGAACTAACGAGACCAAGTAGGATTCATCCCCGGGACACAAGGCTGGTTCAACACTCGTCAAACAATCAATGTGATTCATCATATCAGCAAGAGAAAAACCAAGAACCTTATGATCCTCTCATTAGATGCAGAGAAAGCATTTGACAAAATAGGGCCTCCATTCCTGATCAAAACTCTTCAGAGTGGAGGGATAGAGGGAACATTCCTCAACACCTTAAAAGCCATCTACGAAAAGCCCACAGCAAATATCATTCTCAATGGGGAAGCACTGGGAGCCTTTCCCCTAAGATCAAGAACAAGACAGGGATGTCCACTCTCACCACTGCTATTCAACATAGTACTGGAAGTCCTAGCCTCAGCAATCAGACAACAAAAAGACATTAAAGGCATTCAAATTGGCAAAGAAGAAGTCAAACTCTCCCTCTTCGCCGATGACATGATACTCTACATAGAAAACCCATAAGACTCCACCCCAAGATTGCTAGAACTCATACAGCAATTTGGCAGTGTGGCAGGATACAAAATCAATGCCCAGAAATCAGTTGCATTTCTATACACTAACAATGAGACTGAAGAAAGAGAAATTAAGGAGTCAATCCCATTTACAATTGCACCCAAAAGCATAAGATCCCTAGGAATAAACCTAACCAAAGAGGTAAAGGATCTATACCCTCAAAACTATAGAACACTTCTGAAAGAAATTGAGGAAGACACAAAGAGATGGAAAAATATTCCATGCTCATGGATTGGCAGAATTAATATTGTGAAAATGTCAATGTTACTCAGGGTAATTTACACATTTAATGCAATCCCTATCAAAATACCATGGACTTTCTTCAGAGGGTTAGAACAAATCATCTTAAGATTTGTGTGGAATCAGAAAAGACCCCGAACAGCCAGGGGAATTTTAAAAAAGAAAACCATATCTGGGGGCATCACAATGCCAGATTTCAGGTTGTACTACAAAGCTGTGGTCATCAAGACAGTGTGGTACCGGCACAAAAACAGACACATAGATCAATGGAACAGAATAGAGAACCCAGAAGTGGACCCTCAACTTTATGGTCAACTAATATTCGATAAAGGAGGAAAGACTATCCATTGGAAGAAAGACAGTCTCTTCAATAAATGGTGCTGGGAAAATTGGACATCCACATGCAGAAGAATGAAACTAGACCACTCTCTTGCACCAGACACAAAGATAAACTCAAAATGGATGAAAGATCTAAATGTGAGACAAGAGTCCATCAAAATCCTAGAGGAGAACACAGGCAACACCCTTTTTGAACTCAGCCACAGTAACTTCTTGCAAGATACATCCACGAAGGCAAAAGAAACAAAAGCAAAAATGAACTAATGGGACTTCCTCAAGATAAGAAGCTTTTGCACAGCAAAGGATACAGTCAACAAAACTCAAAGACAACCTACAGAATGGGAGAAGATATTTGCCAATGACGTGTCAGATAAAGGGCTAGTTTCCCAGATCTGTAAAGAACTTATTAAACTCAACAGCAAAGAAACAAACAATCCAATCATGAAATGGGCAAAAGACATGAACAGAAATCTCACAGAGGAAGACACAGACATGGCCAATAGGCACATGAGAAAATGCTCCGCATCACTTGCCATCAGGGAAATACAAATCCAAACCACAATGAGATCCCACCTCACCCCAGTGAGAATGGGGAAAATTAACAAGGCAGGAAACCACAAATGTTGGAGAGGATGCGGAGAAAAGGGAGCCCTCCTGCACTGTTGGTGGGAATGTGAACTGGTGCAGCCCCTCTGGAAAACTGTGTGGAGGTTCCTCAAAGAGTTAAAAATAGACCTGCCCTACCACCCAGCAATTGCACTGTTGGGGATTTACCCCAAAGATTCAGATGCAATGAAACGCCGGGACACCTGCACCCCGATGTTTCTAGCAGCAATGTCCACAATAGCCGAACTGTGGAAGGAGCCTTGGTGTCCATCGAAAGATGAATGGATAAAGAAGATGTGGTCTATGTATACAATGGAATATTATGGGATCCCTGGGTGGCGCAGTGGTTTGGCGCCTGCCTTTGGCCCGGGGCGCGATCCTGGAGACCCGGGATCGAGTCCCACGTCGGGCTCCCGGTGCATGGAGCCTGCTTCTCTCTCTGCTTGTGTCTCTGTGCCTCTCTCTCTCTCTGTGACTATCATAAATAAATAAAAATTAAAAAAAATGGAATATTCCTCAGCCATTAGAAATGACAAATACCCACCATTTGCTTCAACGTGGATGGAACTGGAGGGTATTATGCTGAGTGAAATAAGTCAGTCGGAGAAGGACAAACATTATATGTTCTCATTCATTTGGGGAATATAAATAATAGTGAAAGGGAATATAAGGGAAGGGAGAAGAAATGTGTGGGAAATATCAGAAAGGGAGACAGAACATAAAGACTCCTAAGTCTGGAAAACGAACTAGGGGTGGGAAGGGGAGGAGGGCGGGGGTGGGGGTGAATGGGTGACGGGCACTGAGGGGGGCACTTGACGGGATGAGCACTGGGTGTTGTTCTGTATGTTGGCAAATTGAACACCAATAAAAAATGAATTTAATATTAAAAAAAAGAAAGATCTGGTATAGAATAGCGTCCAGCCATGTGTGCTGTGTGCTTGGCCCACTCTTCCTCTGTATTTTCCAATTTGGAAGGAATCTGACAGCTTTGTGGCACTGTGGGAATAGTAATTTGAAACTAGGGTTTACCGAATGTTGGGATTTTGAAAAGCCACATGTTAAGAGTGAGAATAAACCTGAAGTAGACTAGAGGGTTCCTCACTAGGAACTGCTGCTCAGCCTCACGTGATCCCCAATGCCAAAATTACCTTAAATGGTCCTGGAGTGCTAGTGTCTCCAGGTACGGACAGAAGCTAGTCTGGGGGTAAATAACATCATCCTAGACTGTCAATTAAATATCCTTTTCAAATACAATGTTCTGTGTGCAATAAAAATTAATCACCAACAGGAGGAGGAGGCCAGAAAACATGATTGAAAATTGCAGAAACAGAAAGAAGTCAACAGAAGCTTCAGTAATTGGAGCTCTCAGAAGCAGACCCCTTAAACTCTTAATACATTTGAAAATTTATATAAACTTGCAAAATTCCTGAAATAGTTTTTCAAGGCCAGTTTGAAACAAAACAGACAAGTGAACAAAGATTTCAAAGAGATATCAGAGTGTGGCAATGAAAAAAATGACTGGCTAGTGGGTACAGGTTTCTTTTGAGGGTAACAAAAATGTTCTGCAATTAGATACCAGTGATAGGTAAACATTGTGAATACACTGAAAGCCATTGAACTGCATAACTTTAAAAGAATAAAAATGTCAACTATTTCTCCAGAGGCAGAATAGTTTCATATGCTAGTTTCACCAGGTATTCAGGAAACAAACTATTCAATCTTTTCTCCCCCAGCTTTATTGTTGAAATATAACATTGTATAAGTTTAAGGTATACAATATGATGATTTTTTGATCCATGTGTATACTGTAGAATGATTGCCACCAGAAGATCAATGAATATCACCTCATGTCAGTACTATCTTTTTCTTCATAGAGCATTTAAGATTTACTCCCTTAAGAACTTTCAAATATACAATAAAGTATTGCTACTTATTGTCACCATGCTATACACTAGATCCCCTAAACTTATTTCTCTTATGTTGGAAATTTGTACCCTTTGACCCACATCTCCTCATTTCCCCCATATCTTAGCCACTGGCAACCACCAATCTACTCTTTGTTTCTAAAAGATCAACTTTTTTAGATTGCACATATAAGTGAGATCAAACATTTGTCTTTTTGTCTGACTCATTTGATTAACATAATTTCCTTTATGTTCATCCATGTTACAAATGACAGATTTTCCTCCTTTTTAATGGCTGAAAGATTCTATTTTACACACACAGGCACACACACACAGAGATTTAGGTTATTTCTATTCTTAGTTATTATAGATGTTGCAGTGAATAAGAAATATTATTTCTTTATTTTGACTAATCGCTCTACCTAGGATTTTCAGTAATATGTTGAATAGGAATGGTGAGGGTCTTGCTCCTGATCTTTTCCTGATCATCTGATCTTAAAGGAAAAGGTGTCAACTTTTCACCATTGGCTATGATGTTACTTTTCCACTTGCCATATATAGCTTATTACATTGAGATATGTTTCTTCTACACACTCTTTGTTGTTAGTTTTTATCATGAAAGGATATTGAATTTTGTTAAAAGGCTTTTTTTGCATTTATTGAGATAGTCATATATCTTTATTTTCATTTTATCAATAAGAAGTATCACTTTTATTGATTCAATAAGTTGAACCATTGCTGTATTTCAGAGATAAATCCCACTTGATCATGGTGTATAATTCTTTTTACATCCTGCTGAATTCAATTTACTAGCATTCTGTTGAGGGTGTTTTCATTTATATTCATGATGGATATCAACCAATAGCTTTCTTTTTTGTAGTGTTCTTATCTAGCTTTTGTATCAGAATAATGATGTCCTCCTTGTTGAATGAGTTTGGGAGTAGCCCATCCTCTTCAATTTTTAGAAGAATTTTAGAAGTCTTGGTACTAATTATTCTTTAATTATTTTTTAGAATTCACCTTGAAGCCATCTGCTGCTTTCCTTCTCTTTTTGATTACTGATTCAGTCTTTTTTGTTTTTTATTGATCTGTTCAGATTTTCTATTTCTTCATTATTCAGTGTTGGTAAGTTGTATGTTCTAGGAATTCATCTATTTCTTATAGGTTTTTCAATTTGTTGGCTTATTTGTATGTTCACTATATATTATGATCTTTTGTATTTCTGTGGTATCTTGTAATGTTCCCTTTTTCATTTCTAATTGTATTTGAGTCATCTCTCTTTTTTTCTTGGTAGGTCTTGTTAAAGGTTTCTCAATTTCATTTGTTTCCTAAAAAAAACACTGAGTTTTGTTGATCTTTTTATTATTTCTTTTTCTCTAGTTCATTTATTTTTCTTTCTCTGTTATCTCCTATTTTTGCTTAATCTTCTTTTTCTAGTTTCTTGAGATATAAAGTAAGATTGTTTATTTGTGATCTTTCTTTTTACTCAATGTAGGCATTTTTCAACATAAACTCTCCTCTTAGAACTGCTTTAGCTGTACCCCATAAATATTAGTATATTAGGTTTTCATTTTCATTTGTTTCAAGATATTTTTTGACTTGCTTTTTGATTTCTTTTTTACACCAATTGGTTATTTTGGGGTGCATTGTTTAATTTCCACATATTTGTGAATTTGCCAGCTTTCATCCCAGCTTTTCTTGATTTCTGGTTTTAAACTATTGTAGTAAAAAAAAAAAGAAAAAGATACTTTTGATGACATAACATATGATCTGTCATGGAGAAGGTTCTCTGTGTTCCTGAGAAGAACATGTATCTGCTGCTTTTTGATGGAATGTTTGATATCCATTACATTTTCTGATGTAGAATGTACTTCATTGCTAAAATTTCCTTACTAATCTTCTGTCTGGATGAAGTATTTGATGTTGAAAGTGGGGTTTGGAGTCCCCTACTAATATTGGACTATTGTCGATTTCTCA
This sequence comes from Canis aureus, assembly GCF_053574225.1. NCBI lineage: Eukaryota > Metazoa > Chordata > Mammalia > Carnivora > Canidae > Canis > Canis aureus. The sequence goes on along the minus strand of NC_135638.1, from coordinate 39,565,290 downwards.
TTTCAGTTCTACTAATATTTGCTTAATATATTAGGTGCTCCAGGGATGCCTGGGTGGTTCAGCAGTTGAGTGTCTGCCTTCAGCTCAGGGCATAATCCCAGAGTTCCAGGATGGAGTCCCACATTGGGCTCTCTGCATGGAGCCTGCTTCTCCCTCTGCCTGTGTCTCTGCCTCTCTATGTCTCTCATGAATAAATAAATATAAAAATATATATTAGGTGCTCCAATGTTGGATGCATAAATATTTATAATGGGTATATGCTCTTGATGAGTTTACTCCTTTATCATTATATAATGACCTTCTTTGTCTCTTGTTTTTCTATTTTTAGCTTAAAGTCTATATTGTTTAATGTAAGTACAGCTTCCCCTGCTCTCTTTTCCCATCCCTTCTCTTTGAGTCTGTGTGTGCCCTTGAAGCTGAAATCAATCAGTCTCTTGTAGACAGCATATAGGTAGGTCTTGTTTTTTATCCATTCAGCCACTCTGAAGGTGTAGAGGACAGCTGCAAGCACGTGCAGTGGTGCAGGCCAGGCCAGTAAGAGAAGTCAGGGCTGGATCTGGGCCCACAGGCAGCCATGGAGACCTTGACTGTTATAGTGCACTTGTGTGGCTGCAGGGGCTAACTGCAGACACATACACAATGGTGAATAGTAGCCATGGGGAGATTTATCTCTTTGATTTTATTACTAACCTGTTTTTTTCTATTGCTTTTTTTTTTTTTTCTATTGGAGACTTAACCTAGCAGTTTTAATTCTCTCCCTGATGATTCTGAAATCTATACCATATCTGATTCTAGATGTAATGCTTGGTTTGTCTCTTGACAGATTTGTTTTGTCCTACTAAGATTTTATTTTTCAGGATCCCTGGGTGGCGCAGTGGTTTGGTGCCTGCCTTTGGCCCAGGGCGCGATCCTGGAGACCCGGGATCGAATCCCACGTCGGGCTCCCGGTGCATGGAGCCTGCTTCTCCCTCTGCCTATGTCTCTGCCTCTCTCTCTTTCTATCTCTGTGACTATCATAAATAAATAAAAATTAAAAAAAAAAAGATTTTATTTTTTTAGGGACGTCTGTGTGGCTCAGTGGTTGAGCGTCTGCCTTTGGCTCAGAGAGTGATTTTGGAGTCCTGGGATCAAGTCCCATGTTGGGCTCCCTGCAGGGAGCCTGCTTCTCCCTCTGCCTATGTCTTTGCCTCTCTCTCTCTCTCTCTCTCTCTCTGTCTGTCTGTCTCCCATGAATAAATAAATAAAATCTTTTAAAAAAAGATTTTTTAGAGCAGTTTTATTTCATAGCAAAACTGAGAGGAAGATAAAGAGGTCCACATACACCCAGACCTATACTGACATAAACTCTCCCATTATTAACACCCCTACCAGAGTTGGTACATTTGTTACAAATGATGAACTTATATTGACACATCATAATTACCCAATGTCTATTGTTTACCCTAAATTTCACTCTTGTAGTTGAACATTCTATGGGTTTGGTCATGCATCATGTTTCATTTTGTATTTTTTAAATTTTATTTATGTTTATGTTATTGCTTACAATATTTGTTGAAAGCTGTACATATTCTATTTGATAATAAGAATTGAGGGTGAATTGGCCTTAATTGTTAATATATTTATTATGTACTCCTGCTCAGAGAGAATTTGTGTCTAGCAGCTCTTTCAAGTGTAATCTACTGTGACTTTACTGGAGTCCTGTTGGTGCATTGATAAGGTAGCAGGAATGAGAAAAAGTCTGCAATATAATGATGAAACCTCATTCCTTTAGTGGGTCTTTGTTTCTGGGCTGTGACCTTCACAAGGTTTTCTCAAAGGTATAAGCTTATTTCCCCCTTAGGAACAGGAGGATTAAAGTAAGCTGGAGTGGGAGAAATACCATTTCCCAGGTATAGTAAGACTCTAAAGAGTTAGTTTTTGGCAATGATTATTCTTCCTCTCCCCCTGCCAATGGGAGATCTTTCTCAGATCTTCACCATCAGTACCTTAGAGGTGAAACCAGGCAACTATAAAGACCTCCTCTAAGACTTGCAGCACTTTGAATTTGTCCCTATCATATTTAGGATTATTTGTTCTAGCTCTGTGAAAAATGCTGCTGGTATTTTGATAGGGATTACATTAAATGCACCCCAATGTTTATAGCAGCATTATCTATAATAGACAAATTATAGAAACAGCCCAAGTGTCAATCAAATGATGAATGTATAAAGAAGATGTGGTATTACAGAGAAAGAGAGAGAGAGAGAGAGAGAGAGCACTTACTGTGATGAGCTTTGGGTGATACATGGAATTGTTAAGTAACTATATTGTACACCTTGGGACACCTGGGTGGGTCAGTTGGTTAGGCATCTGCCTTTGGGTCCAGTCCTTATCCCAGAGTCCTGGGACTGAGCATCACATTAGGATCCCTCGCTCATTGAGGAGTCTGCTTCTCCCTCTCCCTCTGCCTGAGCCCCTCCCTCTCTGCTTGTGCTCTGTCTCTTGCTTTCTCTCTCAAATAAATAAATAAAATCTTAAAATAAAAAGAAATCTAAAACACTTCAAGAGAAATAACAAATGCTTTAGCTGTTCTAATTTGTAGCCTTGACATAGCCAAAAAATGTCACCAAACTTAAATGCAATAAGGGGGAAAAAAAGAAAAAAGCAATAAAACATCCAAGAAGTGTGGGACAGTTTCAAAAGATATCACATATACAAGCTTGAAATATTTGCAGGAGAAAGAGCAGAATAAAGGAAATATTGGAAGTAATAATAATTGAGAAGCTTCTGAAAGTAATGACAGATACCAAAGCATAATTCCAGGGTGAACAGGCAACACCAAGCATCATAAACACCAAAATTATCTATACCTACTAATATTACATTTAATGTAGAAAACCAAAGGAAAAGAGAAAATCTTGAAATTAGCTAGAGGAAGAAACACCTTACTATTAGAGGCTTGGAAATAAAAATTACAGAAAACTTTTCATCAGAAATCATGCAAGCAAGAAGAGAAAAGAGTGAAATATTTTAAATATTTAAGGGATAGTTTCTACCAACTTAGAATTCTATATGTAACAAAAATATTCTTCAAAAGTATAAGAGAAATACTGACTTCCTTGGACAATCCCAAATTAAGGGAATTCATTATCAGCAGACATGTTCTGGAATAAATGTTAGAAGAATTTCTTCAGGGAGAAGGAAAATGATATATAGCACAGAAACTCAGATCTGCATAAAAATGAAAAGCACAAGAGAAAGAATAAATGAAGATACAACAAATAATTTATTTTTCTTATTCTTAATTGAAAACATAACTACTCAAAGTATTAATAGAACAATTCACAAGGTGATTATGTCATATAGATAGGTTGAATGTTTTCAAAATGCCATAATGGATGTAGGGGAGGAATTGGGTATAGTCTCTTCAAGGTATGTTTATGGCAAGTGAAACAATATAGTGTTATTTGAAGATGGACTTAGATTAGTTAGAATTATACATTGCAAATACTAAGACAATTACTGAATTTAAAATGTATAATAAATATGCTTAGAAGGTGGATAAAAATGGAACTATATAAAGGTCAATTCAAATCAGAGAAGGTCGAAAGAAAATAAAATAAAAATAAGTTGGGGGATCCCTGGCTGGCGCAGTGGTTTAGCGCCTGCCTTTGGCCCAGGGCGCGATCCTGGAGACCCGGGATCGAGTCCCACGTCGGGCTCCCGGTGCATGGAGCCTGCTTCTCCCTCTGCCTGTGTCTCTGCCTCTCTCTCTCTCTCTCTCTCTCTCTCTGTGTGTGACTATCATAAATTTAAAAAAAAAAATTAAAAAAAAAAATAAGTTGGATTCGCGCTCCCATCCCCGCAGCCCCCTCCTTGGAGCCGCCCCCGAGCCCCTCCGAGCTGCTCCCGGGACACGCAGCCCCCTCCGTATCAAAACCACAATGAGATACCACCTCACACCAGTGAGAATGGGGAAAATTAACAAGACAGGAAACCACAAATGTTGGAGAGGATGCGGAGAAAGGGGAAGGAACCCTCTTACACTGTTGGTGGGAATGTGAACTGGTGCAGCCACTCTGGAGAACTGTGTGGAGGTTCCTCAAAGAGTTAAAAATAGACCTGCCCTACGACCCAGCAATTGCACTGCTGGGGATTTACCCCAAAGATACAGATGCAATGAAACGCGGGACACCTGCACCCCGATGTTTCTAGCAGCAATGTCCACAATAGCCAAACTGTGGAAGGAGCCTCGGTGTCCAACGAAAGATGAATGGATAAAGAAGATGTGGTCAATGGAATATTACTCAGCCATTAGATACGACAAATAGCCACCATTTGCTTCAACGTGGATGGAACTGGAGGGTATTATGCTGAGTGAAGTAAGTCAGTCGGAGAAGGACAAACATTATATGTTCTCATTCATTTGGGGAATATAAACAATAGTGAAAGGGAATAGAAGGGAAGGGAGAAGAAATGTGTGGGAAATATCACAAAGGGAGACAGAACATGAAAGACTCCTAACTCTGGGAAACAAACAGGGTAGTGGAAAGGGAGGTGGGCAGCAGGATGGGGTGACTGGGTGATGGGCACTGAGGGGGGCACTGGACAGGATGAGCACTGGGTGTTATTCTGTATGTTGGCAAATTGAACACCAATTAAAAATAAATTTATTTAAAAAAATAAATAAATAATAAAAAAATAAAATAAAATATGATTGTAAAAAAATAAGTACAAAAATTGAAAATAGATGAACATGGCAAAGATCAATCTAATAATTATTTTGCATACCAATTATCTAAATACATCAGTTAAAGACAGAGCTTTAGAATGGGGGAGAAAAATAAGACCAACCAAATGTTGTTGTGTTGTATACCAGGAAACATTTTAAGTGCAAATAATCTGATAGGTTAAACTAAAAGTATGGAGCAAGATATATTCACATGAAGAAGAAGAAAGCTGGAGTAGTTATATAAATGTTAGGAAAAAAGACTCTTCCAAACAAGATAGATTGACAGAAATGATAGTTTTATACAAAGACCTTGAAATCTTCTAACATCTACACAACTAACAAGAGTGTCAAAATATGTAAGGCAAATATTGATGATCCTAAAAGAAAAAAATACACAAAAGTATGCACTTGATTGGAGACTTCATTACCCTTCTTTCAGATCAAAGAGGGAAATACTCACTATAGTTGATCTAAAAAGTGCTATAAATCAACTTTTTCTAATTGATATTTTAAAAATTATTTATCCAGTGATAGAATAAATATTCTTCTCATGATCACATGGAAAATTCACCAAGATAGGTCAAATTATGGACAATAAAATACATATGAACACATTTTAAAGAATAAAACTCATACAAAGTATGTTTTCAGAATATGATGAAATTAAGCTAGAATAACAGAAAGATAATTGGAACCCCTCCCATCAATTATTTGATGATTAAATTACATACCTCTAAATACCACTTGGATCAAAGAAGTCTTAACAGTAATTTAAAAATATTTTTAGTTAAATAAAAATGAAAATATAACTTATCAAAAAGTAGAATGTGTCAATGTAGAATGAGCTACAGCATCAAACATCAAACAATGTATACGCACACACATGTATATATGATACAGAAAAATTGATGAAAACAGATCTAGGGATCCCTGGGTGGCGCAGCGGTTTGGCGCCTGCCTTTGGCCCGGGGCGCGATCCTGGAGGCTCTGGGATCGAATCCCACGTCGGGCTCCCGGTGCATGGAGCCTGCTTCTCCCTCTGCCTGTGTCTCTGCCTCTCTCTCTCTCTCTCTGTGTAACTATCATGAATAAATAAATAAAATCTTTAAAAAAAAAAAAAAAACAGATCTATTTCTTAGAAAAGATCATTAAAACTGACAAATTTTCTCTCTTTTTTTTCTTGAGATTTATTTCTTAGAACCAGGACCACTGGCAGTATTTCTCACATTCTGGGTTCTTTTTTCCAATTGCATTACCATGGAGTAGTTTAATATATGTATGTTTCTCTGCTCCCTATATATTTCCTGCAAATCTTTAATTAGAGCTATGGGCTTGATAAGATTCAAGTTTCATTATTTTTGTTAAGAATATGTAATTAGTGTTGTTAGGTACTTTGGTCAGAAGCTGCATGTCTAGTGTTCTGTCTTTTTAGGAAGCCAGCCATCTCTGGTTTACTACATCCATCTTTTCATTAGATGTTGAAAATGATCGTAATTTAATACCTAGAATATATTTGTAATAGAAAACTTCCTTTCATCAACTATTTAGTTACCCTGAGAAAGAATCTATATGGAAAAGACAGGACAAATGATAGATTGGTTTTCTTTATTTTGAAATAATGATTTTTTTCCCCAAAGCATTCTACAGAGAGGCAAAGGGGAATATTATTTTTTGGTCTTTCTTTAAATTAATATGTTATACACATTTAATCTTATGACTGTGAATATTTTTATTGATTCTTATCTCAACTTTGACCAATAGGAACATCTTAAATTGTTTTGAGTCCATATAATACACCATTAGTATGTTTGATAGTGTTAATAGTCTATTATAACAAGATTTTTCAAGTTTACATATTTCCTTCCCTGGAATTAGCTAAACTTTTAAGGAAATATCTAGAGACAAAAACTCTGGGCACTGTGACTACTCACTGATACTCATATAGTCAAGGTTTCTTAGGCTTTCAGTAGAAAGATACAATTTTTCTTTCTCCAAGGTAAGCTATATCATGGGATCATATTTCTGATTAAAGTCTCGGAGTTATTACTGAACTCTGGACTTGCATTTATTTCTCCCTCCCACACTGAAAACTCCTGGTTCCTACAGAATCAGGATCCTAATTTATTTTATTCCACAATACACAAAATGTGAGAACCATAATACCATCTTCCTAAAAAATAATACTGAACATTTTGCTACGATTTTGCAGTTCCAGTCTTTCCTTTCTATATAATAACCTCTAATAATATATGATAAGTTTTGTATTTTAAGGCTACTTAAAATAATTTCTCTCTGTGGAATTTTACTACTCTGGATAGATAGGTTTCATTTGTTTCACTTACTTTCAATTTTTGGAATTGTCTTTTAAAAAATGTTTTATTTATTTATTCATGAGAGAGACAGAGAGAGAGGCAGAGACATAGGCAGAGGGAGAAGCAGGCTCCTTGCAGGGAGCCCAATGTAGGACTCTATTTTTTCATATTTAATATTTACATGGCTTCAGTTTCAAATGTACAAACCAATATATAATCATAGAGTGTTATAATAACCTCATGTAATCATAGAATCTTCGCTTTTTTCTCTCCAACATTAGGGTTTTTTTGCTTGTTTCCAGTGTAGCTTTCTAATGTTAAAACAGAAAATACTATGCATATACTATATACAGATAAATGGTAGCATATGGCGTATATTTTCTTCATTTTTACCCCCCCCCCACCAAATCCTCAAAGCTACTTCGTAGCAGTACATGGATATATTAGGTTGCATAATGAAAGGTTATTTCTGTTTCTTTGGCTTAAAATATCGGTGTCTTTCACTTACTTTTACATAGAGCTGTTGTTCTTTTACAATTAATTATTTAGAATCTTGATATATTAGTGATACTGTAATTGTAATATAAGTTGCAAATATGTGCAAAAACACTTTCAAGCTTTTCATTTATGTTCTAATGGTTTTTGCTGGGACAGAGTGTTTCATTTTATTATTCTTGTGTAGTGAAATAATCAGCCTTTTATTTTATTCTTTTTATTTTATTTCTGTATTTTGAGTCACAGGAAGGGAAGATTTTTTTCACTCTGAAGACAAAAATAATTGAAATAGTATTTGTGTTTTAAAATTACATATAAATATCTCATATATTGTGGTTTTTCCTGGAGTACGGTTTAGGGTAATAAATCCAATTTGAGGGCAGCCCCGGTGGCTCAGCGGTTTAGCACCGCCTGCAGCCCGGCGTGATCCTGGAGACCTGGGATCAATTGAGTCCCACGTCAGGCTCCCTGCATGGGGCCTGCTTCTCCCTCTGCCTGTGTCACTGCCCCTCTCTCTCTCTCTCTCTCTCTCTCTCTCTCTGTATGTGTTTGTGTGTGTGTGTGTGTGTGTGTGTGCCTCTCATGAATAAATAAATAAAATCTTAAAATAAATAAATAAATCCAATTTGAACTTTCTGCATCTACTTATGTAATTATTGCCCAAGCTACTTATTAGAAAGATCACCTCTTCCACTGATTGAGATACTAATGCCTTATTTAAAGCAATCAAACTTTAATTTGCAGTAGGGAGTATTTCTTTTTCCTTAATAAATTTATTTTTAATTGGTGTTCAATTTGCCAACATACAGAATAACACCCAGTGCTCATCCTGTCCAGTGCCCCCCCAGTGCCCATCACCCAGTCACCCCCACCCCCCGCCCTCCTCCCCTTCCACCACCCCTAGTTCGTTTCCCAGAGTTAGGAGTCTTTCATGTTCTGTCTCCCTTTCTGATATTTCCTACCCATTTCTTCTCCCTTCCCTTCTATTCCCTTTCACTATTGTTTATATTCCCCAAATGAATGAAACCATATAATGTTTGTCCTTCTCCAATTGACTTACTTCACTCAGCATAATACCTTCCAGTTCCATCCATGTTGAAGCAAATGGTGGGTATTTGTCGTTTCTAATGGCTGAGGAATATTCCATTGTATACATAAACCAAATCTTCTTTATCCATTCATCTTTCGATGGACATCGAGGCTCCTTCCACAGTTTGACGATTGTGGACATTGCTGCTAGAAACATCGGGGTGCAGGTGTCCCGGCGTTTCATTGCATCTGTATCTTTGGGGAAAATACCCAGCAGTGCAATTGCTGGGTCATAGGGCAGGTCTATTTTTAACTCTTTGAGGAACCTCCACACAGTTTTCCAGAGTGGCTGCACCAGTTCACATTCCCACCAACAGTGTAAGAGGGTTCCCTTTTCTCCGCATCCTCTCCAACATTTGTGGTTTCCTGCCTTGTGAATTTTCCCCATTCTCACTGGTGTGAGGTGGTATCTCATGGTGGTTTGGATTTGTATTTCCCTGATGGCGAGTGATGCAGAGCATTTTCTCATGTGCATGTTGGCCATGTCTATGTCTTCCTCTGTGAGATTTCTGTTCATGTCTTTGGCCCATTTCATGATTGGATTGTTTGTTTCTTTGGTGTTGAGTTTAATAAGTTCTTTACAGATCTGGGAAACCAGCCCTTTATCTGATACGTCATTTGCAAATATCTTCTCCCATTCTGTAGGTTGTCTTTTAGTTTTGTTGACTGTATCCTTTGCTGTGCAAAAGCTTCTTATCTTGATGAAGTCCCAATAGTTCATTTTTGCTTTTGTTTCTTTTGCCTTCGTGGATGTATCTTGCAAGAAGTTACTGTGGCTGAGTTCAAACAGAGTGTTGCCTGTGTTCTGCTCTAGGATTTTGATGGAATCTTGTCTCACATTTAGATCTTTCATCCATTTTGAGTTTATCTTTGTGTATGGTGAAAGAGAGTGGTCTAGTTTCATTCTTCTGCATGTGGATGTCCAATGTTCCCAGCACCATTTATTGAAGAGACTGTCTTTCTTAAAAGCCATTACGAAAAGCCCACAGCAAATATCATTCTCAATGGGGAAGCACTGGGAGCCTTTCCCCTAAGATCAGGAACAAGACAGGGATGTCCACTCTCACCACTGCTATTCAACATAGTACTGGAAGTCCTAGCCTCAGCAATCAGACAACAAAAAGACATTAAAGGCATTCAAATTGGCAAAGAAGTCAAACTCTCCGTCTTCGCCGATAACATGATACTCTACATAGAAAACCCAAAAGCCTCCACCCCAAGATTGCTAGAACTCATACAGCAATTTGGCAGCGTGGCAGGATACAAAATCAATGCCCAAAAATCAATGGCATTTCTATACACTAACAATGAGACTGAAGAAAGAGAAATCAAGGAGTCAATCCCATTTACAATTGCACCCAAAAGCATAAGATCCCTAGGAATAAACCTAACCAAAGAGGTAAAGGATCTATACCCTTAAAACTACAGAACACTTCTGAAAGAAATTGAGGAAGAAACAGAGAGATGGAAAAATACTCCATGCTCGTGGATTGGCAGAATTAATATTGTGAAAATGTCAATGTTACCCAGGGCAATGTACACGTTTAATGCAATCCCTATCAAAATACCATGGACTTTCTTCAGAGAGTTAGAACAAATCATCTTAAGATTTGTGTGGAATCAGAAAAGACCCCGAATAGCCAGGAGAATTTTAAAAAAGAAAACCATATCTGAGGGAATCACAATGCCAGACTTCAGGTTGTACTACAAAGCTGTGGACATCAAGACAGTGTGGTACTGGCACAAAAACAGACACATAGATCAGTGGAACAGAATAGAGAACCCAGAAGTGGACCCTGAACTTTGTGGTCAACTAATATTCGATAAAGGAGGAAAGACTATCCATTGGAAGAAAGACAGTCTGATTTTTATTTCAATCTGTTTGGTTTTTTTGCCTATTCGTGTATCAGAACTACACAGCTTTAATTTAAAATTTTTGTAATAGGTTATAATGTCCTAATTACTTGTCTTTTCCAGAATTTTCCTCTCTATTTTTGCCTCTTATATCTTCCAAATGAATTTAGAATTTATTTTTCTAGACCAAGAAAAAATAACTTCAAAACATTTCATGGTGTGTTTTATTAAATTTATGAATTGACTTCAGGAATTTCAATATCCTAGAATAGATTTCAAAATAGATTTTCAATAGATTGTCTAATAATTTCAAAAGATTTGGAATAATGTTGTCTTCCTACCTTTCTACCAAGAATATATGATTTTTGTACAAGGCTGATTTCATGTCTTCCAGAAGTGTTTCTTCATATAGATGTTAATATTTTATACTTGTTTTACTGTTGTTTTTTGTATTTTTGTTTTGTTTTGGTTTTTTTTGGCCTTGAATTAGTACTTTGCATTACTTCTTTTTTTTTTTAACTTTACATTACTTCTTCACAGTGTTTCTTTTTTTTTTTTTTTTAAGATTTTATTTATTCATGAAAGAGAGAGAGAGAGAGAGGCAGAGACACAGGCAGAGGGAGAAGCAGGCTCCATGCAGGGAGCCCGATGTGGGACTTGATCCCGGGACTCCAGGATCACGCCCTGGGCCGAAGGCAGACGCTAAACCGCTGAGCCACCCAGGGATCCCCTTCACAGTGTTTCTGTTTGTTTATATTCAACTATTGATTTTTGTATGTTGGTGTTCTCACCTCCCGTCTTGCTTAATTCTCTTACTAGAATAAAATTTCCCATTTTTCCTTTGACTCTTTGTTCCCATTGTCAACTTTTCCATTGATTCTTTCCATTATTCTAGATATGTTATGTGCATTTCCCTTTATAATTTGTATGCCTCTTAATTGCTGTGTCTTGTCCAACTCCAGTTGTTCTTACTTTAAAGCAGTGGTGATATGGGTGTCTTTATTATCCTTTTGACTCTAGCATGAGAATATCCAGTGTTTCCTGTTCAAGGAAGATGATAGATATATCTCTACGTGTACCATGCAGTTGCTATATTAACATTTGAATCTTGATAAATCTCTACTTGTGGATGTGATAACATGAATTCTTCCTTAAATATATAAAAATGGCAGATTACATTAAAGCACTTTATAATTTTAAAACAATCTCAATTCCATAAACTCCAAATGTTGATCTTGTGGAAGTATTTAGTATGCTTAAACTTTGTAAGAATGTTTGCTTAAATTAAATGATTCTTTAATGTTCTTCTCTGTGCAATTTGTTAGACTGGTAGATCTCTATTATCTTATTTAACAGAATGGAATGGAAATGGAAATTCTCCTCCATTTTTTATGCTCAAGAACAGTTTTAATAACATTCATATCTGATTTTAGATGTTTAGTGCGAGTCTATTGTGAAACTATCTGAATTTACTGCTTATACGGAAACTTGTCAACTACTTCTCTTATTTCTTCTATGATACTTAAGTTCTGTTTAGTTTCTGTATATACCAGTTTTATCATGATTTGTTATAGTCTCTTTAATTTTTTTTTTTACTTCATCTAGGTTTAAAATGTATTTCTTAGGAATCTAAGGTTTTTAAAATTTCCTCTCTTAATATTCTTTTTTTTTTTAAATTTCCAATTAAATCAGTTGAGCTTTCTCTCTCTTTTCTATTAGATTGGTTAGATCTTTTCCTATTTTATTGATTTAATTAGTGAATCCATTTTTTGATTTATATATTAGTTCCAATATTTTTGTTTTTTAAACTTTTTTCTTTCTGGCTTAAATTTATTAATTCCATTCCTCTGCTTTTTTAAAAATCTTATTTTACTTATTTTTTCTTTAGTAGTATTTAATTAATTATTTTCATTTTTAAAGGCACCAGGACATAATTTCCTCCTCAAGTCTCCTTTAGCTGTTTCCTACACAGTCTGAAATACTATGTAATATACCATTATTTTAAAATTATTCTTTCATTTCATTTTGCATTTCTATTTAATCTGAAGTTATGGAATAAAACCATTTAGTTTTGTGTTTGTGGTATTTTTACCTAACTTATTGCAATAACATTAAAATTGTGTTGTTAGCATTATTTGTATTTTTTCACAATTATTGAGATCTTTTTTGTGACAAGACACAGACAATTTTGCCAAGGTTCTATGTGTACTTATTTTCTTTTAGGATTTTATTTATTTATTCATGAGAGACAGAGAGAGAAGCAGAGACATAGGCAGAGGGAGAAGCAGACTCCATGCAGGGAGCCTGATGTGGGACTCTATCCGGGGACTCCAGGATCACGCCCTGGGCAGAAGGCAGGTACTCAACTGCTGAGCCACCCAGGTATCCCTCTATGTGTACTTAAAATGAAGAGAATATTGTAAGTCATCAGGCCTTGGTCAAAGCTAAAGCCTGCAAAGTCCATCTTTAGCAGCTGTTAATCTTTTCATACTGTGAGGATGCTAAACTGTAAGGTGAGGAACAGCTGATAATTCAATTTCTCGTACTCTCAGCACTATTAGAATAGTTTTTATTTCGTTAATCCACCCAGTCCTGCAGAGCTGCTGACACCACCCAGGTATTGCTACTGAGTGCAGTTAGGCTCCTATGGAAATATTTTGGGTTTGTGAAGATACTTTGTCAATATTATTCTAGATATTGTCCATGGTTTTATTCATTCGTTTGTTTGTTTGTTTCACATGACTTGCTTTGCTGTTTAATTTTATTTCAAGGCTTGAGGGAGGGTTAAAGACTGGAAAGTATGTGAATCCATTAATATCTTGACCAGATCTTGATCTTAGTCATTTAATTTGATATTTTGAATAGTTAGAATAGCATCAAGTTAAAAAGTCCCAATCTCTCCCTTTAGGAACAAGAGCAACCTTGACTTCTATTACAACTTGAAATTATATATTATAATTTATAAGTAATTATTGTATTTTGTCTTCTACTACTGGGTATAAAGCCGTAGGAATAACTGTAGGAATAGTCAATACTAAGGGTATTGACCAGGGTTAATGGAAAAGCAAGGTGAAGACTTTGAAGATTTGCAGAGGGCAGTCATAAATATGTCTGCTAGACTTTTGCAGAAGATATGCCCAAGTCCAGGTGTTTCCAATCTGGAAGACAAGTGAACAACAGTGAGAGAGAATGACAAATTCATGATTTTGAAGTATGGACAAAGTTTGTGTACTGTTTATATTAACAATGAGCCAAAGCATTTTAATTTTACTATGCTGGGTTTGTAATTTTAATTTCAGCATAAGGTGATGATAGTTTGAACTGCTTTTACAAATGCTGAAAGTCACACTTCTCATTCTGATAATGTTTGTGGAATAAATGAGATTTACATAGTTAGAAGAATTAAAATTCCAGTGAGTTCCTTTTAGTTAATACCTGAAATAATTTAAATTTTATGAACCATCATTAATCTTTCATTCTACTTTTGTTTTGTGATTTTGTTTAACAAATTTGTTTCAAAATCTTACATTTGATATTTCATCCCAAAAGAATTCTCATCTGTGGTAAGCAGAGAAAACTGGAAACAAGCCGCGAAGATACTCTTGCTTATAATAGAACAGAATCAAGTTTAATTCTCAAAATTGTCTCAACTGATGGGTTAGCAATATATTTTCTTTATATTTAAGTCTATTATTCACAAGTGAAATAATTTATAATATAGTGCTTAAACAAACAAAAAGTTTAGATCTCAATAATTTTGATTACCAATTTTTTAAATAGAACTCCTTCTCACTAATGAAGGATTCATATTCTGAACTTATATTTTTTTAACTTCAAGCAAGTGATACACACTTTTCCATTTTACTTTTTCTAGCAATGAAGGATGAAAAGAGAAAAAAGAAAGAAGGTTGCTTTCTTTAATGAATTAGTCTTGGTAGAATCAAGAAATATCGACTTTAAAAAGCCATCCCAAAATTCATGAAAGCATAGGATAATTTTCTCTTTTACTGGAAAGTTGGAATAAAAAAATGACTGTGCCACATAGGTGTGGATAAGGACTAATGGTAGAGTAAAAAGGTATTATACACTTGAAATTTAAAAGATAGATCGGTGTATATGTTTTGTGTTTTTATTTTACAGAGTATTTTCACAGACTTATGTGTGTTTTCTTTTAACATTCTCTACTTTCTAGCTTTAGATTCATGTGAATCTCTGTGTTATATTTAAGGCTTAAAATCCAGGAAGGAGGGCAGAGAGCATGAGAGAGAACAGCTTGGCATCAGAATTACAATTTGGGAGAGACAAATTCAGACTGCATGGGATTAGATGAGGTGACAGAAAAGTCTTGAATGAAGGAAGGAGAATCGGTATTTTTGTTGTATCATAATCTAAATTGAATTTTAGCCTCTGATTTGCAGCAGTGACCAAGATGAAGCTGTGTGACAATCCTGTAATTATGTATAAAGCTGGAGTAAGGGGACAGGGGATTTAGGTGGTTTACACACCAATGTCCAAGTAAGTAGGCAGGCAATATGTGAGGAATCCCTTCAAGCCCTGGAGTACAGCTCTTGGGTTAAGCGGACAGAATTTAGATCTCAGGGAGAGAAAAAAAAGCAAGATGGATGCCACAATCCTAAGAGGAGTTGCAGGGATGCCTGGGTGGCTCAGTGGTTTAGGGCCTGCCTTCAAGCGTGATCCTGGAGTCCCGGAATTGAGTCCCACATTAGGCTCCCTGCATGGAGCCTGCTTCTCCCTCTGCCTGTGTCTCTGCCTCTTTCTCTCTCTGTGTGTGTCTCTCATGAATAAATAAATAAAATCTTAAAAAAAAAAAGAAGAGTTGCAATGATAGTTACCACAAAGTGTACTGAGAAACAAGAACTAATGTACAACATTGCAGATGAGCAGGGGAAATGACTTGAGCCATGGGAAATGACAGACTTCTAAATTATGTGATGAGCTTTGTTATGAGAACAGAAGTAGCATGGGGTTTTTATACACCTGGAACCAAGAAGCAATAGGGATCTCACTGGACAAAGCTAACATACAAACCTTAAGTCATCTGAGCAAGGAGTATTCAGGGAGAGTCCTGTGGTCCTGAGGTCCTCGGTGCAAATATAAACCTTACTACTTAGTGATGAAGCCATGGACTGAAGCTCATAATCAGGTGGCCTAGACTGATCTGTAATCCATCTGCCTTACAGTTGTTGAAAATAAAGGCAGAAAGAGGTAAGTGTGCTTGGGTGTGAGGTTGAGGGTAGCAGAGGACTCTTCTTATCACTGCTACTTAATTAAACAAGGCATTTATTATCATCTCAAAACTTTATTTGAGAAATAGCTTGAAGAAGTTGAGATGCAAGGTGAAATGTATGGCATGTGGTAGCACCAGGCATTTTTCTAACATGTTACATCCCAAAGTCATTCTACTTATGCTCATTTGTTTTTATTAATTACTACTGGTGTTATTGTTTAGTGTTAATTCTTGATCAGTTTTTAAAAGTAGGTCTCCCTCCATCTCTTTTGCAAAAGCACATTCCTTTTTTTCTTTTCTCTCTCTCTTTTTTTCTTTTTTTAGTAAAAACCCTATTTAAAAATGGAGTAAAGGAAGAGTTAAATGATTTCCTTAGTGATGGACAAATGACACAAGCATTCATAGGTTGCTTAATACATACTCAGAGAGGATTCACATCCAGAGGAGCCCAAGCATCACATTCTTTATGGGGATTGACACTTGAATTTTCTAGCCTAAATTATTCTTTCCTAAGGGGACTGGTGCAGTTAAATGTGAGAGCTAGTTTATCTTTACTTGATGGATCTGAATTCCTTTTACAAAACCTACAGTGACAAAGTGAAATTGTGTTTGATTGAGAATAGTTAGAAGCTGAAGCAGCAGAGCCTTTACAAAGAATGCAGAGCAGTTTCAGATTTTCAAAGGAACTTCAAGTCAGAATTTTGAACTTCAAGTGATATCGAAAAGTAAAATGCCACTGGAAGCACCAATGGCAGAAATACATTTTTTAAAAAGCCGGTGGTTATTTTTTAACATGAATTTTTCTTTCACATTTACTCTATTGGTGTGTATGTTTGGTTTATCATAAGACAATCTCCTCTAAATCTTTGAGCAAGGCTGATGCTCGAAGATATATCCTATTTGTTCTGTAGTTCCTTATACCATTTGGTATATTGACATGAACCTTCTAGGAATACATATACTCCACTTTGTGAGGTTGGTCAGTGTATAGACATTGTACTTCCAATAAACCTTTTGTATACCTATACTGCAGTGTATACAATCTTTAATTGTTTAGAGAAAACAGATAACGATGTCTGCTTATAGAATAGTACTGCATAAAAGTCATAGAATTTACTTTGACTCTTGCAAGACTTACTATCACTATAGAGATCAATGGGCTTGTCTACTGTTTCTACTGAAGTGTTGGACTCATTAATTAAATGTTGACTTACATAGAATTAAATTCTACTTTTGATAGTAAAAGATTAACATATATATATGAATTAGCATTCTGTTCAACAAAAAATACATCTATAAATATTAAGTAATTGACAGATAATGAAATGTGTACCAGATAAGTCAGTGTTGAACTGTTATCTTCACATATATTTTAAAAACCAGCATGACAATTATTTAGTTTCAGTGTTGTGACAGTTTGGTAAAAAACTGTAACAACGGTCTTTGATATTTCAGTCTTTATAAGCAATTTCAACTATCACGTAGGGTTTCATATTAGTACAATTCTTATGAGTCTGTGGATATTTTTGCATGCTTTATTTATGAGTATTTTTGTCCTGTCTTCCTTTTTATGTCTACTGCACCAATACTAGAAATCAAATCTCCGACGATCTGAATGGATTTTAGAATGCAAATATCCAACTGAGGTTTTACCAATCCTATGCCATTTTTATTACATTATTGACCAACCACTGTTGAGCATTTTCAGGGATAGTGAATACCAGATTTAGCACAGCATTTCTTGGGACTACTCTCTAAGAGAAGAGAAGCCATGCATTTTAAGGTATTTGTCTTCAGGCCAGATGTCAGTGGAAAACTTCCATTCCTTTCTGTTTTTCTGTGTTATGCCAAAGGCATACATTCAGATCACAAGCTTTAGAAGGTTAGATTGGAAACTTGAACTCTGGCAGGTTTCTTCTTTTTTTTTCATAATCACAAATACACAGTGCAAGAATCTATGGATATGAAAAATGGATACATTACCGGATGCTTCCTTTTTCTTACTGAGATAAACTTGAAGGGGTCTCAGAAGAGTGAAGAACTAGATTTGGTGGCAATGAGCTGATTTTCAGGGTCAAGAGGGAGGCTTTTGGGAAGTGGGGAGGTTTGTGTTATGATGTAGTCACTTATTTCCACATTCTGCTTTCCACTACCAACAAACTACTCAGTGTCAAGGCAGCAGGCCTATATCCTCTTAATATGCTCAATATTGTTTCATGTTTTTCTCTTAAAATAGAAAAGTTATGGACTTCAGAACTAAGTCCATTTAATTCTAAAATGTAACTCCTCAAGTACATTTTTCAATTTTAGATGAAACATGCGGAATCTTCTGTGTTTCCTTTGGGAATACTATAGGCATTTTAAATTTCAATATGAAAGGCAGGCCCTCTGAAGCTGGGAGCTGTGTTAACACACCAGACATTCTCAGGGGCTTCATCCTATATATCTACGGCATACACAAACATGCATATTTATCAGTCCTTTGCTAATACAAGCTCACATAATGAATGGCCAGTTCAATGTGGAGACATACATGTCTCTCCTTTTTTTTTTTTTTTTTTTTTTTAAGAAAAACCGGTAGCTTCAAATATGCTTGGTGATCACAGAATGGATGGTAGACTACTATTTCTGGCATATAAGCCTATAAGCTTAACTCACAGAGAGAACGGGTTAGAAACAGACATTCTACAAACCTAGAGCTTATTTTCCTTTGAAAAATTGTACTCTGACATTTAAACTGTTATGGTTTGGATAAACCTGAGCAAATGGGGTTTTTCCAATTCTTTTCCATTTTCATTCTTCAAACAAAGTCTTTAAGTCTTCTTGGCTTGATCAGAGCAACTGTAATTCTCTTTTTTTTATAATAAATTTATTTTTTATTGGTGTTTAATTTGCCAACTTACAGAACAACACCCAGTGCTCATCCCCTCAAGTGGTCAAGTGCCCCCCTCAGTGCCCGCCGTCCACCCACCTCCACCCTCTGCCCCCCCTCCCCCTCCACCACCCCTAGCTCTTTTCCCAGAGTTAGGAGTCTTTATGTTCTGTCTCTGATATTTCCCACACACTTCTTCTCCCGTCCCTTATATTCCCTTTCACTATTATTTATATTCCCCAAATGAATGAGAACATATAATGTTTGTCCTTCTCCGATTGACTTACTTCACTCAGCATAATACCCTCCAGTTCCATCCACGTTGAAGCAAATGGTGGGTATTTGTCGTTTCTAATGGCTGAGGAATATTCCATTGTATACATAGACCAAATCTTCTTTATCCATTCAGCGTTTGATGGACACCGAGGCTCCTTCCACAGTTTGGCTATTGGGACATCGCTGCTAGAAACATCGGGGTGCAGGTGTCCCGGCGTTTCATTGCATCTGAATCTTTGGGGTAAATCCCCAGCAGTGCAATTGCTGGGTCGTAGGGCAGGTCTATTTTTAACTCTTTGAGGAACCTCCACACAGTTTTCCAGAGTGGCTGCACCAGCTCACATTCCCACCAACAGTGTAAGAGGGTTCCCTTTTCTCCGCATCCTCTCCAACATTTGTGGTTTCCTGCCTTGTTAATGTTCCCCATTCTCACTGGTGTGAAGTGGTATCTCATTGTGGTTTGGATTTGTATTTCCCTGATGGCGAGTGATGCAGAGCATTTTCTCATGTGCCTATTGGCCATGTCTATGTCTTCCTCTGTGAGATTTCTCTTCATGTCTTTCGCCCATTTCATGATTGGATTGTTTGATTCTTTGGTGTTGAGATGAATAAGTTCTTTATAGATCTTGGAAACTAGCCCTTTATCTGATACGTCATTGGCAAATATCTTCTCCCATTCTGTAGGTTGTCTTTGAGTTTTGTTGACTGTATCCTTTGCTGTGCAAAAGCTTCTTATCTTGATGAAGTCCCAAGTTCATTTTTGCTTTTGCCTTCGTGGATGTATCTTGCAAGAAGTTACTGTGGCCAAGTTCAAAAAGGGTGTTGCCTGTGTTCTCCTCTAGGATTTTGATGGACTCTTGTCTCACATTTAGATCTTTCATCCATTTTGAGTTTATCTTTGTGTATGGTGCAAGAGAGTGGTCTAGTTTCATTCTTCTGCATGTGGATGTCCAATTTTCCCAGCACCATTTATTGAAGAGACTGTCTTTCTTCCACTGGATAGTCTTTCCTCCTTTATCGAATATTAGTCGACCATAAAGTTCAGGGTCCACTTCTGGGTTCTCTATTCTGTTCCATTGATCTATGTGTCTGTTTTTGTGCCAGTACCACACTGTCTTGATGACCACAGCTTTGTAGTACAACCTGAAATCTGGCATTGTGATGCCCCCAGTTCTGGTTTTCTTTTTTAAAATTCCCCTGGCTATTCGGGGTCTTTTCTGATTCTCAAAGTGCCTAGGAATATTTTCAGTGCATGCATATGGAGCAAAAAACATGTTTTATACACTGGTTTAACCTGACTGTCTTCCTTCCCCCAAATGGCCTAACAAGTCAGCACACCAGACTGTGACTCCAGAATCTTTCCTGGGGCCACTCTCTCACTCCTGAGAGCAGTAATCTGGGGTTTTCAGAGTCTCGTTTTTTGCCTGATTTGAGGCAGAATGCCAGACCACAGACCCTGGTTTTAGCTGCTCTTTTGAGCTTGATGGCTAAATAAAGGCAACACTAGATGTAGAATCTTCTGTTCACTATAACCTGGGGCTTTTCATTTATCCATCTGCCCTCAAGTTTCAAAAGGTAAGACCAGAGGGATGAGAGCACCCTCCTCTTTTGGATATTATGAAATGCATACAAATAAATTTGGAAACTAAATACTGTGTGAACTATTAAGTATTATAGCAATGATCCATGTAACTTGTCTTCTTTCTTTGTTTATTTTTTTAAAGATTTTATTCATTTATTCATGACAGACACAGAGAGAGGCAGAGACCTAGGCAGAGAGAGAAGCAGGGTCTCCTTGGGGAGCCTAATACAGGACTTGACCCAAGGACTCTGGGATCGTGATCTGAGCCAAAGGCAGATGCTGAACCACTGAGCCACCCAGGCGCCCCTTGTGTAACTTATCTTTAAATTGGGAGAATGCTACACAATTGCAGTCTTAAAGCCAGGATCAGTATGATAGCTTGCTGAAGTCCTTACAAATTGAGTAATTTAAGAAAGAGAGTGAAAATCATTAAATATTTCTTATTAAAATGTATTAAAATGATTAATGCATAGAAATAACTTACACCTGATATTAGATGCATTAATTAGTAACTATTTAAACTGAATAATTAGGGATTATATGATCTTTCAAAACTGATACAAAACATAACATCTTTGTTCTTCATTCTCTGCATTAGTTTGCTAGGGCTATAGTCACAAAGTATTCCCAATTGAGTTGCTTACCCAACAGAAAAGTATTGTCTCAGAGCTCTGGAGACTACAAGTCCAAGATCAAGGTATTGATAAAGTTGGTTCCTTTTGGGGGCTGTGAGGGAAACTGTTCCAGGGCTCTCTCCTTGACTTGTAAATTATTGTCTTTATGTCACATCTTCCCTCTATGTATGTCTGCTTCTGCATCCAAATTCTCCTTTTTATGAGGACACCAGTTATAGTGAATTAGGGTCCATCCTATTGACCTCTTCTTTTAACTTGATTACCTTTATAAAGACCCTATCTCCAAATAAAGTCACATTCTGTGGTACTGGGTGCTAGACCTTCAACATCTATATTTCACCCTATCACATACTCTCTGTTGAAGAGGATAGCCCTCAAATCAAAGCTCCTTCTTTGCTAGTTATACAGCCCTGCCCTCTTGACTTATCAAATAATATTGACAACTCTTTACCAGAATGCCTTTATTAAGGTTTGACTTTCAGCTCTTCTCCAGTCATGCTCTTAGACACAATTCCCCCAAGGACAAATATGCCGTTATTTATCTCTGCATTTCCAAATGTTGATTTCTTTTTTCCCAAAAGCTTTTTCTCTGCTTGTCACCTTCATAAACTTCTCCCCATCTTACTGGACTCGT
This sequence comes from Canis aureus, assembly GCF_053574225.1. Lineage (NCBI taxonomy): Eukaryota > Metazoa > Chordata > Mammalia > Carnivora > Canidae > Canis > Canis aureus. The sequence continues at coordinate 39,543,582 of NC_135638.1, read as the reverse complement.
CAGATTGTCAATTCTCCTGTAAAGCTCCTTAAATTTTTACCCTATTCTTGACAACAGTAAATTCTACAGAACCTCCTTGGCCTGCCTGCTCTTTATAATGCATTTAAGTTCTTTGAAATGAAAAACCCTTTTTTATTTATCTATATCTAGATATTTCCAAGGCCCAACATAAAAGTAAGGTATGTAAAATACAGCAACCACTCAGTTTGGGTTAAAACAAATAAAGAGTGAATGGCTGGAAATGAAAATAATGGTACATTGTTCATACTATCAGTAAGTCCTTAGATTTATTTGCTACTTATCATGTGCTATATATGCATTAATTGTTTTACAAATTCTATTCTCATTTTACAAATAGAAATATGATACAAGGAGCATCTAGGTGGTTCAGAGGTTGAGCATCTCCCTTTGGCTCAGGTTGTGACCCTGGAGTCCTGGGATCTAGGCCTGCATCAGGATCCCCACAGGAAGCTTGCTTCTTCCTCTGCCTATGTTTCTGCTTCTGGCTGTGTGTCTCTCATGAATAAATAAATAAAATCTTTAAAAAAAGAAATATCATACAATGTAGTTAAATAACCTGTCTCAGTTTATAGTCATTAAATGGGGATACCAGGATTAGAACCATGGTGATGAGCTTCAAAGACTGTATTCTCAACTAATACAGAATATTGTCTAGCAAAGAATATAATCGTTGAGAGATCTTTGTGTTAGATGATGTCGTTTGTTTTGCAGAACCTCCTTTCACTTAAGTTAGCCTGGGTTGTAATTATCATGGAAACTCCTTGGTGATTTCTTGCACCTTCTCTCTTACTTGAGTCTTAGATTCCCTTTCAGTAACGTCAAGATTAAAAAGATGTGTGGAAGGACAAACTGGGTATTCTTATTCTGCAGGATTTTTGCTGCTGGGTAATTGATGGTCTCTTTCATTTTTACGGTTTTGCTCTGAACATTTTTGTTATCTAGCAATTCTCATTAAGTTCATCTCAATCTGAATCATAACCTTTCTGATAATATTCATCTTTGTGGCTTTATTTTCTATAGTTTATTCAGTGTAATTTCTGTCCTTTTTAATTGACCCTTTTAGATCTGAGCTCACCACAGAGCAGAGAGCAATCTTTGCATCTGTAATTAGTCTTTAGAAACCCTTAGTTTTCTTTCTCATCAGGGTCATTTGTAATTATAATGTCAGACTTGTATATTTAGAATGGGGAATAGGTGTTTATCACATTTAGCCATGATTATTATTCTTACCACTTAACAAGTTTCCTTGCCTCTAAAACCTTCTTTCTCTCTAATTCATTTTATAAATATGTCAAATTTCTATTGTTTTGAACTAAATTCTAAAGGATATCATCACACTTTGTAACCTTCACTGTCATCACATGTATTAGTTAGGACAGCTGTAACACATTACCACAAATTGGACGGCTTACGCAGCAAAATTTATGTCCTCATATTTATGCGTATGGGTAAATCCCCAGCAGTAAATCTGGGTAAATCCCCAGACCTGCCCTATGACCCAGCAATTAGGGCAGGTCTGTTTTTAGCTCTTTGAGGAACCTCCACACAGTTTTCCAGAGTGGCTGCACCAGTTCACATTCCCACCAACAATGCAAGAGTGTTCCCCTTCTCCACATCCTCTCCAACAGTTGTTGTTTCCTGCCTTGTTAATTTTCCCCATTCTCACTGGTAATTTTCCCCATATCTCATTGTGGTTTTGATTTGTAATTCCCTGATGGCCAGTGATGTGGAGCATTTTTCATGTGTCTGTAGGCCATGTGTAGGTCTTCTTTGGAGAAGTGTCTGTTCATATCTTCTGCCTGTTTCTTGACTGAATTCTTTGGGTTTTTTTAGATGTTGAGTTTTATAAGTTCTTTATAGATCTTGGATACTAACCCTTTATCTGATAAAAACTTTTATTTTATTTTTTTTAATTCTCAATTGAATTAACAGGTAATAGTCTGTTCAAAATAATTATAGTAGCAGTATATTCAGTGGATATAGGTAATGGATATGTAAAATGAAGACAACAAGGACAGACGGGATCAAAGTGATGAATTAGAAATACTCTCTTACAAGGTACTTCTACTACTCATAAAAAAGTGTAGAATTGTTTGAAGGTAGAATTTGTTACATGCAAATATATAATGCCAACCTAGGACAACTAATAATAATAAAAAGATGTATAATTGATATGCTAAAAAGGAGAAAAAATGGAATCATATAAATATTCAATTAAAATCAAGATAGCAAAAAAATAAAGAACAGAAGATAAAAATAAAAACAAAGAACAAGGGCCCCAGATAACATGATACTCAATGGTGAAAAGCTAAAAGCCTTCCCCGTAAGATCAGGAATAAGACAAGGATGTCCTTTCATTATTTTTATTCAGTATACTAGTGGTAGAAGTCCTAGCCACAGGAATTAGGAAATAAAAAATACTGAAGTCACAAGGAAGAAATAAAACTGTCTTTATTTACAGATGACATAATATTATACAAATGAAAAATTCACACGAATCTGTTAGAATAAAGGAATTGAGAAAAATTTGAAAATATAAAAAATATACAAAAATCAATTATATTTCTATGCTCTAATAACAAAGTATCAGAAATAGAAATTCAAAAATAATTTCATGTATTATTACATCATAAAGATTAAGATATCTAGGAATATATTTAATTAAGGAGGTGAAGAATCTCTACACCAAAGCTTTTAAAATATTGGTAAAAGAGGGATCCCTGGGTGGCACAGCGGTTTGGCGCCTGCCTTTGGCCCAGGGCGTGATCCTGGAGACCCGGGATCGAATCCCACGTCGGGCTCCCGGTGCATGGAGCCTGCTTCTCCCTCTGCCTGTGTCTCTGCCTCTCTCTCTCTCTCTCTCTCTGTGACTATCATAAATAAATAAATAAATAAATAAATAAATAAATAAATAAATATTTTTTAAAAAATAAAAAATAAAAATAAAATAAAATATTGGTAAAAGAAATCAAAGAAGACGCAATAAGTAGAAAAATATCTTGTGTTTATGAACTGGAACAACCAAGATTGTTAGAAAGTCCATCCATCCAGCTCAAAGCAGTTTGTGGATTCAATGCAATCAGTATCAAATTTCAAATGACATTTTTCATAGAACTAGAACAAACAAACTTAAAATTCTATGGAACAACAAAAGACCATAAATAGTCAAAGTGGTCCTAAGAAAGAAAAACAAAGCTGGAAACATCATGTTTCCTGATGTCAAACTATATTACAAAACTATAGTAATCAAAATACTATGGTATTGCACAAAAACAAACACATAGAATAGGGATCCCAGAAATAAATCCTTGTGTACATAATCGATTAATTTATGACAAAAGAGCTAAAATATAAACGGGGAAGTATAGTCTCATCAATAAATGGTGTTGGGAAAACTGGACAGCCACATGCGAAGTAATGAAACTAGACCCCTATCTTAAACCATAGACAAATTTAACCAAAAATAGAAACAGCAAAACAAAACTATGGATCAAGGGCAGCAAATGAAAAGCAATAACATATATAAATATATTTATATAACATATATAAATCTAAAAACATCAATAATCATTTTAAACATCAATGTTCCAAATATTCCAATTAAAATGTAGAGACTGTTGGACTGGATCCAAAAACAAGCTTCAACTGTATACAGTATAAGAAGCCCACTTTAAATATAGAGGCACAATAGAATACATATAAAGGGATGAAAAAAATGTACAATTCTAACACTACTCAAAAGAAGCTGAATTCATTTTTTGTAGTTTTTGTATTAAGCAAACTGTAGAGCAAGGAAATTATCAAGGATATAGAAAGGTATTACATAGTCCTAAAGGGTTCAGTTCTCCAAAAAGATTTAATAATTCTTACCATATATGCATCTAATAAGAGATTATCAAATTACATGAGATAAAAATTCATAGAACTGCAAGGAAAATTAGATGAATCAACTATTATAGTTGGAGACTTTAACACCCCTCTATCAACAATAGACTGACCTAATAGGCAAAATCAGTAGGACAGTTGAATTCAACACCACTGTCAGTCAAATGAATATACTTGACATTTGTGGAATACTTTACCCAAAACGGCAGAATACAAATTCTTCTGAAGTTCACATGGAACACTCACCAAGAAAAAACACAATCTTGGCAAAAAAAAAAAAACACTTTAATGACTTTAGAGAACTACAAATCTATAATGTCTGCTGCAAACCACAATAGAATTAAAATGGATATCTATTAATCTATTAGATAAATATAGATTTAAAAAAATCCCCAAATACTTGAAGGTTAAAAAATATTTTTCTAAATAACACCATTAGTCAAAGATGAAATCTTAATGATTTTAAATTATTAATCTTTAATCTTAATAATATTAAAAATATTTTAACTAAATGAACATACAATTTCTTAAATCTTATGGGATGCAGTAAAAGCATGTCTTAGAGAAATTTATGTTAAATGCACATATTAGAAAAAAAGAAAGATATAAAATCAATTAAGTACGACCTTAGAAAACTAGAAAAGGAAGAGCAAATTAAATCCAATATAAGTAGAAGAAAAAATGATTAATAAATATAGCAGAAATCAATGAAATATAAAACAGGAAATCAATAGAGAAAAGCAATGCAACAGAAAGTTGGTTTTCTGAAAATATCAATAAAATCAATAAACCTCCAGCCAACCTAACTACAAAAAGAGAGATGATATACATTGCTAATGTCAGAAATGAAAAGAAGCTATTATTAGTGATCCTATTAAAAGGATAGTAAAGTTAATATTATGATCAACTCTAAGTCCACAAATTTGGTAACAGAGATGAACAATAATTTCTAGACAATATGAATATGCTTATATATATATAAGGAAATTATTAATAACTTTCCAAAAAAGAATGCACTAGGTCCAGATGAGCTCACTAGTTAATTCTATCAAACTTTAAAAAGAAAATTATACCAATTCTAAAAATATTTCCCAGAAGATAGAAGCAAAGGGAATACATCCACACTCGTTCTATGAGACAAGGGTTGCCCCAATACTAAAACCATACAAAGACATTAGAAAAAAGAAGAAAACTATAGACCAATATCTGTCATGGATATAAATGCATAAATCCTGAAATTGTTAGCAAATTGAAAATAACAATGAAAATAAATACAATTATAAATCAATGATGAAGCAGAAATTTTCCTAAGTATGCAAGGCTGGGTATTTATTTATTTATTTATTTATATTTTTTTTTTGAATTTTTTTTTTTTTATTGGTGTTCAATTTACTAACATACAGAATAACACCCAGTGCCCGTCACCCATTCACTCCCACCCCCCGCCCTCCTCCCCTTCTACCACCCCTAGTTCGTTTCAAGGCTGGGTATTTAAAACCCAGTTATATAATCCCTCACATCAATAAGTCATGGAAGAAAAATCTCATGATTATAAATTAATAGATTCAGAAAAAGTATTTGACAAATTTCAGCACTCATTCGTGATAAAAACTCTCAGGAAACTGGGAATAGAGGTCAACGCCTCAATTTGCTTAAGAACTTTTACAAAACCCTGCAGATAATTATACTTAATGAGGAGAAACTTGATCCATTTCCAGTAAGATGAAGAACAAGGCATATATGTTTTTTCTCACTACTCCTATTCAGTATCATACTAAAAGTTCTAAATAACACAATAAGTCAAGAAAAGGCATAAAAAGTATACAGATAGGGAATGAAGAAATAAGACTGGCTTTGTTCATAGATGACATGATTACCTATGTAGAATGTCCCAAAGCATCAGTAAAAAAAAAAACTCCTGGAACTAATTAATGATAACAGCGACGTTGCACAGTAAAAGGCTAATATGCAAAAGTAAATTGTTTTCCTATATACCAGCAATGAACAATTGAAATTGAAATAAAAAATACAAACCATTTTTTAAAAGATTTTATTTATTCATTCATGAAAGACACACACACACAGAGGCAGAGACACAGGCAGAGGGAGAAGCAGGCTCCATGCAGGGAGCCTGATGCAGGACTCCATCCCAGGACCCTGGGATCATGCCCTGAGCCAAAGACAGACTCTTAACTGCTGAGCCACCCAGGCATCCCTACAATACCATTTATATTAGCACCAAAAATTAAAAATATTTATATATAAATCTAACAAAATTTGTACAGGATATATATGAGGGAAATTAGAAAAATTGATTAAGTGAAATTAAAGAACAAAATAATAGAGAAATATGTTTATGGATAGGAAGACTATGTTGTTAAGATATTAATCACTCCTAACTTGATTTATAGATTCAAAGCTATCCCAATCAAACTCTAGCAAGATCAGTGGGAGGAACAGAGGGATGATACGTCAGGTAACAAGAATTTTTAGAGTAGGGAAACTATTCTCTATGATACTTATATTGTATATGTTTGTTATGCATTTGTCAAACCCTATAGAATGTATAACAGAAAGTGAATCCTAATGTTAATGACGGACTTTAGTTGATAATGACCTGTCAGTACTGGTTCACTGATGTAACAAATGTACCACAAAGATCCAGGATGTTAAAGGCAAGGAGGTTATATGTTTTGGGGGAGGAAATATGTGGAAACTCTCTGTGCTTTCTGCTCAGTTTTGCTGCAAACCTAAAAATGCTCTACAAAGTAAAATTTATTATTTTTTTAAATAAAAATAACTACTAAAGTTAGATCTTCAAGCTAAAAAGCAAATAATCCCAGACAGTAATTCAAATCCATATAAAAGAAAATCGAACAGCACTGAAAAAGATAATCAGTTAGGTAATTATGAAATGCAGTATTATTGCAAATTTATTCCTTTTCTTTTTATAACTGATTTAAAAATAAACTGCATGACACAGCATGTATATAATTGCATTGTTGAGCCTATAACAACAGAAATGTTTGAGTGCAATAGTACAAAAAATTGGGATGGTAATAAGGAAGTATTATAGTAAGCAAATGATATCAGAGGGTATTAAAATTCACAAAAAGAAGAATGAGAAAGGTAAAAAAAGAAGTTTAATATTACAAACTCTAAACATATATACTTGGTTTTCTTCCCTTAGCATCTTTTCTCCCTGAGCATTTATAAATTTGTACAAAGTAATTTTTTAAAAAATGTATTATTTGGTTTGTAATATAGAGAGATATCACATGTATAACGGTAACTTCAAAATAAAAAGAAGGATGGTAAATAGGAAAAACATTCCTGGATTTCTTATTTTCTCTGGTATTCACATCAAACATTTCTGTTAACAGATGTGTGGTGTTTTTCCCCCTGACAGAACAAATCTCTGGTAGCAGTTGGGTGACCTACAATATAACTCAATCCTGACAACTACCTGGAGACATATCAGACCCCATATGTTAAGGGCTCAATTCCATGAATCAGCCCCTACTTCAGATACCGATCTGAAATCCAGATTGGAGTTTGAACTCAATCTCAATCTCTTGTCCCCTCCCCAGAGGTTGTGGGTGGAACTGAAAATTTCAACCCTCTAATTATGTGGTTGGTTCTCTGGGAATCAGCCCCCATCCATAAAGCCTTTCTGAAAGTCATCTTATTAATATAAACTCAGAAGTTGTTGAAGGGGCTTGTTATGAATAATAAGAAATCTTTCACTTATGAAATTCTAAGAATCTGGGGACTCCCGTGGTAGAGACAGGGACAAGGAATAAATATATATTTATTATAAGTCGCAATGTCACAAAGAGAACTGGGTTATATAAAAATATAATTTCTTTATCTCACTGGAATTTGGTTAATATAAATGTGGTATAGTTAGTTAACATGTATGTTGTAAGCTCTAGAGTAAACATTGAGAAAAGTGGTCAACAGATATAATTAAAATAACTAGAAGAATTAAAATGTTATAATAGAAAATAACACTTAATCTAAATGAATGGAAAAAAGAAAAGAAGACAAAACCAGATAGGAGATATATAAAGACAAATGCAAAACGTCAGATGTAAATCCCACTACATCAATGATATTATTAAATATAAATGGGTTAAACAATCTAATCAAAATAGAGAGATAGTAAAATTGGATCAAAACAGCTTAGATTCAAAGATATATGTAAATTGAATGTAGAAGGACAGAAAAAAGTATATGACATCAACAACAATCATAAGGCATGGCTATACTGCTAATATCATGCAAAACGCTTTAAGATAATCATTTTCACTACCAACAAAAGATGTTTTATCCTGAGTTTATAATACTTCAAGAAGAAATAATAGTTATAACAAATATGTGTACCTAACAAGAGAAACACATGAAGTAAAACTGATAGATTTAAATGAAGTAATAGATAATGCAAAACAGTAGTTGGTGACATTGGTACCACACTTTCAGTATTGGATAGGACAAGAAGCAAGAGCACAAGGATATAAAGTCAGAACAACACTATAAGTTAAACCTAACAGGAAGGTGTAGAACCACCCTACAAGAATGGAATAAGCACACATGGAACATTTACAGGATAGGTTAAATGCTAAGCCATAAAAGAAGCTTCAATCAATTTGAATACAATGGAATTAAATTTTAAAAAGAATAAAGAGAGAGTTTGGAAAATTATAAATATATGAATATCAAACATGCCCATATAATCAACACATCAAAAAAAAAGAGGTTACAATGGAAATTAGAAAATACTTGGAAAAGAATTAAGAATACAATATACCAAAACCTATGGAAGTAAGCTAAAGTGATGTTTACAAGTGATGTTACAATATAGCTATAAATGCATATATTAAACAGATAAAGATCTCAAATAATATAACTTCCATCCTAAAAAACTAAAAAAATAAGGCAAAGTGATTCTAAAGAAAGCAAAAGAAAGGGAACTATAAAATAAAATTATATATATACAGAAAAGAAGAAGAATAAGGAAAATCAATGAAAAAAACCTCAATTCTTTGAAAAGATCCACAAAATTATAAAATCAATAATTAGACTGACAAAATAAGAAAGGTTCAAATTACTAAAATCAGAAATTAAGAAAAGGACATCAGTACTGAGCTGACAAAAATGAAAAGGAATACAAAGGAAACTATGAACAATTTCATACTTACAGATTGATAAATTCAATGGATAAATTCCTAGAGGGAAGCAAAATACCACACTTACTCATTTAAAAAAAATATTAGAACAGACCTATAAACATTAACGAGATTAAATTGGTAATTCAAAAGTTCCTGAGAGGGGTGCCTGGGTGGCTCAGTTGGTTAAGTATCTGCCTTCAGCTCAGGTCATGATTCTGGGGCCCTAAGATACAGTCCTGTGTTGGGCTCCCTGCTTCTCCCTCTCATCCCTACTTGTGCTTTCTTTCTCTCTCTTTTTCAAATAAATAAAATCTTAAGAAAAACAAAACAAAACAAAGGAAGTTCCTTAGAAATAAAAACCCCAGGATCAAATAGCTTTACTGATAAATTCTATCAAACATTTAAGAATTAATACCAGCCTTTCATATATAATTCTAAAAATTTTAAAAAGAGTCAATACTTCCTAACTCATCCTCTGTGGCAAATATTACCATAATGTAAAAATGCATATATATGCAACAATTTCCAAAAGCACTAAAAAAGTAAACCTAACAACACATGAAAACATTATACACCAAACCTTGTGATTTGTATCACTAGAATGAAAAGATAGCTTAACGTCAAAATCAATTAATGTAAAATACTGTTATTAAAGTAAGGTAAAATGTGATTATCTCAGTATTGCAGGAAAAATCCTAGGCAAAATATAACACCATTTCATAATAAAAATACTCAACAAAGTAGAAAGAAGGCAACTCCCTCAATCTGATAAAGAGCAGCTTTGAAAAACCTACAGCAGGCAGCATTCTTAGTAATTAAAGAATAAATGCTTTCTTGATAAGTTCTGAAACAAGAATACCTGTTTTTGCCATTTTTATTCATCTGTGATAGGAAGTTCTAGTAGCACAATTGGGCAATAAAATGAAATAACAGACATCCATATTGGAAGAAACAAATAAAAACTACATTTATTTGTAAATGGCATGGTCTTCTAGGTATAAAATTCTATAAAATGCAAAAAATAGAGCTGATAAAAAAGTTTAACAGAATTGCAACTACAATAACAGGTAAAATGAGTTGTATTTTTGTAAACTAGCAAGTTTTTAAAAGAAATCAAGTGAAGAATTCCTTTTGCACTAATTTTGCATGTAATAAAACAAATTTATTTAGAATAAATTTTTGTTTTTTTAAAGATTTTATTTATTCTTGAGAGACACACAGAGAGAGGCAGAGACATAGGCAGAGGGAGAAGCAGGCTCCCTGTGGGAAGCCTGATATGGGACTCGATCCCAGGACCCCGGGATCACAGCCTGAGCCAAAGTCAGACGCTCAACCACTGAGCCACCCAGGTGCCCCTATTTAGAATAAATTTAACAAAGGCAGAATGAAAATGCACATTCTATATGTATGTGAAGTGCATTTTCATTTCATTTCACATTACAATAGGTAATGTGAACATTACAACATTATTGTAGGAACTTAAAGAGCTAAATAATCAGAAAGATATTCCATTTTCACTGATTGTAAAACAATATTAAGAAAATTATTCTTTACAAATTGATTCATAGATTATGTGCAATCCCCGTCAACATTGCAATTGGATTTCTTGGAAAAACTGATGAGAAACTGGTTCTAATATTTATATAGAATTTCCAAGGACTAAGGTTATTAAATCCAATCTTGAAGTAGAAGAATAAAGTTAAACTCACATATCCAGATTTCAATACGCACTTCAAAGCTACAGTAACCAGAATTGTGATGGGGCCATAATAAAAGGCACAAAAAAAGAATATAATTAAGATTCCAGAAATAAACCTTAGAGTTATGACAAATTGATTTTCAACAAAAATGGTAAGAGAATTGAGTAGGAAAGGTAGTCTTTTCAACAACTTGCAGTGGGACAACTGGATGTACACAGAGAAAATAACCAAATATAACTTCATCACACCATAAACAATAGTTAGCTTCAAGTGGTTTATATGTCTAAACATATAAACTAAAACTATAAAAGTCTTAGACTAGAAAACTGAAATAAGTCTTCATGAAATTTGGTTAGGCAGTGGCTACTTATGATAGGAAACAAAAGCTCACATAACAAACAAAAAGTATATAACTTAGTAAAATTAATAAAATTTTGATGCTACATATGATGCCACCAAGAATTAGACAAAAGATTTCACAGAATGAGACAAAAGATTTCAAATCATGTCTGATAAAGAAATTGTATTCAGAACGTATAGAAACTCTTATATTTCAGCAATAAACATTTTTTAAAGATTGTATTTATTTATTCATGAGAGACACACAAAGAGAGAGAGACACACAGAGACATAGGCAGAGGGAGAAGCAGGCTCCATGCAGGGAGCCTGATGTGGGACTTGATTCCGGCTCTTCAGGATTACGTGTTAGGCTGAAGGTGGTGCTAAACTGCTGGGCCATCTGGGCTACCCTATATCTCAATAATAAAAATACAACCCAATTGAAAAATGAGTAAAGCATGTAAATAAACGTTTGTCCAATGATGGTATGCAATTGGCCAATCAATGTTAAAAACACACTTAACATTATTAGGGAAATTAAAGTCAAACCACAAGGAGATATAGTTTCTTCCCCCACTAAGATTGCTGTAATAAAAAAGACAGAAAATATCTAGTGCTGGATATGAAGATTGGAAGGAACTGGAATGCATATGCATTGCTGGTGAGAATATAAAATAGTATAGTCACATGGAAAGACAACTTGGCAGTCCCTAAAAATGTTAAACACTAAATTACTATATGCAATATTCAAAAATCAAACTGTGTAATCTGCCATATTAATGGGCTAAAGAAGAAAATATATAGTCCCATCAATTGATACAGAAACCATACTTGACAAAATCCAACACTTATTCATGACAGAACTCTCAACAATATAAGAATCAATGGAAAGAAACCAACTCCTGTTGAGAGAGAACATCCATAAAAACCACACAGCTAACCTCATATTTACAGAGGTGGAATGAATGCTTTCCTCCTACTTTATGAATAAGGCAAGTATACCCATTCTCATACTTACTCCACACAGTATGAGAAAGTAAGTGTCATATGTGGTGGAAATGAAGAAATAAAACTATCCCTACTTGCCAATGACATAACTGTAAAAAAAAAAAAAAATCAAAATAAATCTACAAAAAACTCTTAGAAATAATGTTTGAGTTTAGGAAGATTATAGAATACAAGATCAAAACAGAAAATTCATTTGCATTTTTGTATACTAACAATAATCATGAGGAAGCAAAAATTTTAAAACAATACAATCAAAATCTTGACAAACAAAAGTAAATATTTTGTTTAAAAATGAATAAAATTTTTAGGATCCATATGCTGGAAATCAGAAAATTTTGCTGATTCCAATCAAAGAAGCCTTATATATATATGGAGAGAAATAATGTATTCAAGGACTCATGGACTCCATGATCTTAGAAGACTCATCGTAGTGAAGAGGCTAGCTCTCAGCAATATTGACTGTAGATTTAATGTGATATTCATCAAAATACTAACAACTTTTTATAGACATAGATGAGAATATTCTAATATTCTAAAACAAAGGTGCTGGTGTTAGAATAGTAAAAGTAATCATAAAATGCATGAGCGTTTCAATTCCTTCACATCTTCATAGTCAGCTCTGTGCTTTTGTACATGCTCTATATCCAGATGAGTTAGATTCTATTCTTAAAAGTTGAAAGTTTTTATCAGTTATGATATTGTACTAGTTTTCTAATGTGTTACTATTGAAGTGTATAAAAGGTACATAGGATTTCTCTGTGTTAACTCTGACAAGTGTATGTCAATCGAAAATTCACTCAAAAATTTTTTTGAGAAGAAAATAAATTACATGCAGGAAAAAATACATTTGAATATCCTCCATGATGTTCTTAAAATATGCTGCTCATATTTATTTATAAAGTTCTGTGCTATAAATACATATAATATGTATGTGCAAAGTTTTAGTGTTTTGTATATATAATAGCTTCCGTGTTGCAAAACAGAATCTGAAACAGACAGAAGAGGAAGAGAAAGAGGAAGAACACATACATATATAGTTGTTGCCTTCAAGGATTCTGTAAGGTGGTAGAGAATGAGACATATAGAAATGACTGTGGCACAAGGCAGTCTGTGGTAAGCTACATAAAAGACACACACGCAGAGCGCCTGGGTAGCTCAGTCTGTTAAACATCTGCCTTTGGCTCAGGTCATGATCCCAAGGTCCTAGGATTCAGCCTCACTTCAGCTCCCTGCTCCTCGGGGAGCCTTCTTCTCCCTCTCCCTCTGCCTGCCACTCCCTCTGATTGTGCTTTCTCTGTCAAATAAATAAATAAAATCTTTTTAAAAAGACATACATGAATCTACCATGTGAGCAGAGAAGAGAGATAGTAATGCTTTTTTTGGATAAGACCATGAAACACAGGCCTTTTGTGGTAATCTTTAAGGATAAAATGATATTTATAAACATACATTAGTAGTAGGGGTAAAATAAGGGTGATAGAAATAGCTTAAAGAAGGATATAAAAGCATGAAACATGAGATGATAAAATATAATCAGTCGATCTCTTCCAAATCAAGAACTATATGTGATGATGTTATTAGGAAAAATATCAGAGCCAGATTTTAGAAGGCTTTGAATGTCAGGTTAAGAATTTTATCTTTGAAAAAAAAAAAAAAGAATTTTATCTTTGTCTTATAGGTTGTTAGAGTCATCAAAGGTGTTTCAATAAGGCTACATCGATATAAATTAGGCAATCTGATTTAAAAAAAACATGCATATGTGAAAACTTTCAATTTTATCATAAATAAAAATCAAACAAAATAAAACAAGAAATATGAAAAAAAAAGTTATTTTAACAAATAACTCTGTTATCTTGTGAATTAAATTCCAAAAGCCTTTTATAATGGGAGAATAGAGAAGTCTTCTGTAATTAGGCTGTTGAAATATTCCAGGCCAGAGGAAATGAGATTTGCATGGTCTTTAAAAAACTGAATTGAAGGGACTCCTGTGTAGCTCAGCACTGAGTGTCTGCCTTCAGCTAGGGCGTAATCCCAGGATCTGGGATCAAGTCCAACATTGGGCTCCTTTCAGGGAGCCTGCTTCTCCCGCTGCCCATGTCTCTGCCTCTCTTTGTGTGTCTCTCATGAGTAAATAAATAAAATCTTAAAAAATAAAAAAAAAAAAAAACTGAGCTGAAGAAACTGTGAAAGGTGAAATGCAATGGGATCACCTATGTCAAAATGTTTAAAAATGGAGCTCAGAAGCCATCGAAGAGGTGGACCTTCTGCACATCCTCACTACTGGAACCGTGCATGAACTTTTGAACTCAGCCAAACTACAGATGCTTCAAGGACTCTGCCCAAAAAACCTGCAACTTACTATAGTAACAAACTTTTGCATAGTGATAACCCTAAGACCCAATTAGTCTTCTGCTGCCAACACCAACCAGAATTTCTTTGTAAACCACATATACAAGTGTTTCCTTTTGTCTTTAAAAACCCCTAAGGCCAAATAAATGTTTTTGTTTCATTTCAGTTCTTTTCTCAGTCAAGATGGATTCAAGAGCTCTCTGTCCTATAAGCTCAATGAGGGAAGGACCCATAGTCTCTGTCCAAGACTTTAGGCTTAGCACTTTTCATTGTGATTGGAATGCAACAGATTGATATATATTTTATTTATTTATTATTTTTAAAAATATTTATTTATTTGTTTATTTATTTATTTGTGAGAGAGTATGAGCAGGGGGAGGGGCAGAGAGACAGAGAGAGAGAACTGCAAGTAGACTCCCCACTGAGTACAGAGCCTGTCTTGGGGCTTGATCTCATCATCTGAGATTATGAACTGAGCCCAAATTAAGAGCCAGGTGCTTAACTAACAGCCACCTGGGCACCCCTCAATATGCATTTCAAATGAATTATGAATGCATACATACATTAAATAGAATCACTAGGCTTAGTGTATAATGATTTTGTGTGTCAAAGAGAAAGAGAAGACACAAAAGTAAAGCTGTTGAGGCACTGGTGTCTGTGCCCTGGGAGTTAGGAGGCTATCACAGCTCAGCTGTTTGCAGTGCCTTTGGGCATAGCTGGAGTAAGGTGAAAGTTACTCTGAATATGCTCTTCCTGCCTCTGTTATTGCTACTTAGAAACACTCAGTCAAAGTCAGAGAAATAGATGGCCCTGGTTATTTTTTCTGAGGGAGAACATGAGATATTATGTACCAAATTGAAATCAACGAGTGCTTTGAGATTGGATGATTAAATGGAATAACAATATCCCTGGCAAACATGATTTGAGGTAAGATTATGGAAACATATGAGAATTGGAAAGTATTAAAAATGTGTTCGTTTTGGTATTTCATCCCTAACCCTTTCTGAAGATCCATTATTATGCCAACAAACTAAGAATAATGATGGCGACATTTACTGAACAAGTACAAATAGTATAACTTTCCATTTTAATACACCATCTTTCTCATGTTTATAGGGAATGCAGAATTTTTTTATGTCCAAATTTATAATGTTTTTTTTTCAACTCTTTTTAAAATAACAAATACTTCCTTTTGTCATGCACGTAAAGTCTGAAGGCCTAGGAAGCTTTCTGGTAGTCAATAGGCAGTGACATCATTTTAATCAGTTCTAGAAGAACTGTTTCTATTACTGATTATATTTACAGGGGTTTGTTTTATACCTAGATAGATTTCTTATAGCAATTTGCTTTCCAGGAATTAAATTGCAGGGTAAAAATTTAAGGTATAATTCAGTTTTCTTTCATCAGGATGATTCAACTGAACTTAATTAGGAAGTTAGTCTGCATATTTGTGCTTGAGTTTATTTTCTAAACATTTTGACCCTGAAAATACTATAGTTAAAATTCCTTGGGGAGCCACTTGTGTTTAAGTTATATATATACTAGGTATATACTAGGCATACTCAACTATAATATTATACATCTGTCAATTAATTGCTGTTTGTTTTAGCTTTCTCAAATGTTTACTTACCTAGTTTGCACTATATTTCCCTGAATTCTCCTTCTATATATTTCTGATTTAGGGTGGGCAGCAAAGAATACCCTTATGCAATATTCTAGGGGCAAAGATGAAACAATGACTACTGTGTTGTTTGCTTCCCTGCTGGATGATCATGTTGGCCTGAATTAGTGGCCAGGCTTACAACTGCCATCTTCCCCTGAATCCTTTAGCATTTTTGTTTCCTTGCCAGGTGTGTATACTTAGCCCCAAGGCAAAGAGCCCCAACTTCTGCAAGGCCTCCATACCATTAAGATTATATAACATAAAATTGACACAAGTTTCCGTCCTTCCTGTGGACATCAGCTCACACTTGACAGTTACAGCTTCTCTTAGTTTCCCTTACTTTCCGTCCGTCATTCCCTCTCACTGTCTGTCTTGTAGACTTTAACTGCCAACACCAGATACAAAGACAAGAGCCTTGGGACTTAACTGGTAAAGTGATTATGTACACTATGTGTCATTTAGGCTAGACAACTGGTAATTCCATATATTTAAAAATTTTTAATGTTTATGCAAATTTTCCACAATGAGAACTGAGAAATTGTCTCAAATTCTTCTTGGAATGAGGTAAAATTTGCATCAATATGGAAGATGATTAGTATTTGGAAGTTGAGAATAGTTCTAGGATATTTTCAATGAATAATTCTCAAGGTGGTCATATTATGTTAGGTTGTTGAGGGAAATAAAAGCAGCATTTAGAATGCAGGTGCTTATTTTCACACAAAGAACTTTATGCACATACTTAATCCAACAAAGTTCAAGTGGTTTCTGAAGAACAGGTCTAATAGAAGCTCTGCATGCAACAGCATATCTGATCATTGTTTCATTCCTTCACTCCTCATTTCACATATTTACATTTACATGGTACCCACTGTGTGCCAGGCACTGTCCTAGGTGCTGATATACATTAAGGACAAAGCAAAAAAATAATGCCACCCTCTTGGACTTAGACTCAGGAAAGAGGGAAAAACAACTATAACTGTAATTAAAAAAATGATAACGTAGTATGTTAAATTATATTGTTTTATAGAGAAAATTGAAATATAGATCAGTGTTATGAGGTTAGAAAGTACTGAAAGAGGGTAGATGCACATTTTAATTTCAAACAGAAAGGTCAGTGTGGGTCTCCTGGAACTGACATTTAAACAAAAACTTGAAGAAAGTGAGAGGATTAGCAACATCAATGAATATTTTATATCCTGGGAACAGCCATGCCAAGGCCTTACAGTGAGTTCATGTTTGATATGGCTGAGACATGGCAAGGAAGCCAGAATGGTTGGATTGAAGGGAGAAAGGAAAAGAAGATGAGAAAGGAAGTCAGAGATTTAATGGGGAAGTACCAGGAAGAGTATTACCTGAGGACTAGGCATCTTCTATTAGGGACTGGGCTTATAGTGGAGTAAGGTGGCAACCATCTTTGGGTTTGAATGGAGAACTGACATGGTCAGATCAAAACATTTTAAGAAATGCATTCTACCTGGTGCAGGAAAAATTGACATTAGTGGGTAAAGTCAAGTCCTAAAGACCAGTAAAAGGCATATAGTACCTATGTGAACATTATGATGGTTCCTGATGACGGAGATAGCAGAGGAGATGGTGGGAAGGAGAGGTTAGTATATGAATGTACTTTACAATAGAGCCAACAGCATTCCTGATGTAAAGTTGACGGAGACAAGTCATGGATGACTCCATAGCTTTAGCCCTGCAAATCAGGAAGGACTAAGTTGCTATCTGGGGAGATAAGGAAGGCTCTGAGTGTCCTATTTTGGCAGTAATATCAGGTGTTTATTTTTTGATGGGTTGAATTGAAAATGCTATTAGATATCCAAAGTAAGGTTTCTAATAGGAGTGAAATATAATTTTTCAAAGAGTACTAATAATTTTGAATAACTGCCCATTGGAGAATCAAAATACAAAGAGGTTCTGAAAATTCTTAGATAAAAAGCCTTTTAGATTTTGTTTAAGGAAAAGTGTCTATGAATTGCCAAAGCACAGGTAGATAATACCTATTCATGAAATTGTTCCATGGAACAATTGGCAAGTGATGATAACTAATACCACATATGATATATATATGATAAGCCAAGCAAATTTAGGAAAACCCAGATTTACAAAATTAATACTGAATCGTTATATGTTGGAAAGTATTATTTAAAGAATTCACATGCCCTTAACAAGTAAGTCCAGTTAGTGTTTAGCATTCTTTTAGCCCAATGAGCTATGTGGTTATACCCAGTCCTAGAACCTTTTTTCAGACACAGGAGAATCATATGTAGTTTTGAGAGAAAAACCATGAGATAAAATAATTTTATATGTAACATTAGGTAGATTCACATGATTTTAATTTTTGAATGGAATTGAAAATGAAACTGAGTAATAGATATTTTAAAATGGAATTTAAAACAGCATTAAATAATTATGAGATATGGGCCTATGTTGATATAAGTAGTTTTTGTACTTAGTAGTTTAGTATTTTTTGTCCAGAGGTATATATATTTTATAAACTTTTCCTAAATCCTATTTCAGAATTATATAGTTAATGCATCAGGAAAATACTAAACATTTCTGTAAAATGATCCTGTTTTTAGTCTTATTGATGGTTATGGAAGACACCTCATCAGGACCTATCTTAATTAGCAAAAATTAACTTTATGAATTATTCTTTCTCCAAAATTTAAAAGTATGATTTTATACACAATTGAGTGTAATATTTTCCAAAGACAAGGTATTCCTCTAGCTGACAACTTAGTCATTTCTACCCATTTACTCCTTGAAATTGCAGTTTTATTTTATTGGTTTTGCACTTTGTCTCTTCTTGTTGAGTTTGACCTTATAATGTATTTTCTGTTTCACTAAAATCATGATAATGAGATCTACCTAATTGAAATGGAAATCTCCTCAGAACTCCCCGTGATTGAATTTATTGTGACCCATAAATAATAATTATTTAATATAAACAAACTTTGCATGTTGATTCATAGTTAAATGCTAGGGCTGTTAATGGGTTACTTATTTGTCCAATAAACTCAATTATATAAAACCTTCTGGGGAAACATCAGTGGACTCTAAATCAATAATCTCAAGCATGAAGAAAGGGAGAAAAAATAAGAAAGAAAAAATGAATAGAGAAAAATGTAGAACTTTTTAGACCTGTGTTGAATAAAATTGTTACGTAGCTAGGGAAACAAATGGCAGGCACCTCTCCATTAGCTACATGTTTCAGGTAAAATAAATATTCTTTATTTTTAATCTTTAATCTCTGTTAGAGCAGTTTTAGGTTATTAGACTGCCATTTTCTGCTACAGAAATTCAAGGAGTATTTGTAACATTGTTGAAGTCTTATGGATCATTCTTATTCTTACAATGTTATTGCTATAAAAGCTAACATGATTTACATCATAATTTATAATACAGTATGAGTTAAGGACATGAGAGAGTACTTTCAAGCATTCTTACATATCTGTTCTTCATATAATTGTTTAACCACTATTTACTGGAAGCTTAATGGATGCATAAAAACCATGCATGTTTCCTTAGCTAAATAATCTGTAATCTAACTGAGAGTCATATTTGGTAAGATTAGTAAGAGTGTGAATAAAGCAAATTAAAAAGCTCCAAAAAAAAATCTATGAAATCAGATGGTACTAAGAAAACTCTTTAAAGATGCTGTGATTTCAGTATGTTATTCCTACTTCTTTGGTTCTAAAAGAAAAAAAAATGAGAAAAGCATTATAAAATTTTGAGTTACTATTTTTAAAGATCAACATAATGAATTTTACCAAAATGTTTTTCTACTTATTCAGATTAATGGAATGAATCAATAGATCAAAATGTATTGACTATGATTGGTTTGCCATTTTAATCACCTTTGTTCATGCTTTTCATATATACATATTTGTGTTTGTTTTGAAAGGTTATCATAAAAGATGCAATCATGAAGTTTTGAATATTGCATTTATTTAATGCAAATTCATGTTTTACTGTGTCATCACAACTTTCAAAGTCCTTTGACAGTAGTTCTCTGTTTATATGGATTCAGTGCTCACAACTTTTTAGTACCTTAAGAAGGTTTTTTTACTCCTGAGAACTTTATTTTGACTCAGTTCTCAATTGAAAACTTTGAATTGTCAAGCAACTTCTTCAAGGTCACATGATTTCTGTATTTCCCAGTCTTTTTTGGTTGAGAAAGTTTGTAGTTTCCTTGATGTATATGTATGATAACTTGGGTTGCATATATTTTTGTTTTTAATAAACTTGCTTTTTTAGAACAGTTGCAGACTTAGAAAAACTTCAGATACAGTATAGAGTTCTCAGAGCATCCCCTGTTATTAATAGCACCATTAGCATGATGCACTTGTTAGAATTAATGAACTAATATTGATATATCAGTATAAGCAGAGTCTGTAGTTATTTAGATTTCCTTAGTTTTAACCTAATGCCCTGTACTGTTCCGTGATCCTCTCTAGGATACCACATGGCTATATTCATCATGTTTCTTAAGCTCCTCTTGGCTGGGACAGTTTCATAGACATTCCTTATCTTTGATGGCCTTGAAGTTTGAGGAGTACTGGTCAGGTGTTTAGTAGAAGCCTCTCTACTGGAACTTGTTCGATGTTTTGTTCATGAAGAGAATAGGTGTATAGGTTTTTGCAAAGAAGACAACAGAGGTAAATGCTTTTTTCATTACATCCGATCAAACACATGTATTATCAAATGACTTATCACTCTGGTGGGTTATAATATATTGAATTTGTTATTTTATTGCTCATAGTGTTCCAGTGTTGACCACTGGGAACTCCTTTAGTTGACTCCTGTGTCCCTTTGGTATCCCTCCATCCAGTGTATGTGTGTGTGCACGCGTGCGTGCATTTTAGCACTTCCTTACTTTCTCCACTATAAGATTCTCTGGTCTCATCTTGTATATTTCTTCCCCCAATCCTATAATCAGCCATTCTCCAAGGAGCCCTGGTTCATTTTATTGGAGAATGGTATTAGAAAATGAGGTCTGAACATTAAGTTTGTTCATGGCTACTAGATGTCATTTCATTTGGTCTTTTCAGTAACAGTAAAAGGATTGTATTCATATACAATAGCTCATATTATCTGTATTTGTATGGAGCTAAATGAGATCTTAAGATGTCTCCACTTCTATTCTGTTACTACATGAATATCTGTAGCCTCTAGTCACCTTGTTATATGTAAATCCTCTCTCCCAGAGTAAGATCTGTCCCCTACCATTTTCTGACTTATTCAATTCTTATATACATTCACAGCAGTATCAGAATTGTTAAGCATCACCCCTGGGGCAAACATCAATGATTGCACCATACTGCTTATGTGCAGGTCCTTTTGCATCTTAAGCTTTTAGTTGAAGACACTCCACTGGCATCCAAAGTTTTTTAAACCTGCAACTTTTTCCCTACAATCTTCAGTGACATCATTGTCATGTTTTGGATCTCATCCTAGTTTCTCCTGACCACTAAGATGATTTTA
The DNA here is from genome assembly GCF_053574225.1 of Canis aureus. Lineage (NCBI taxonomy): Eukaryota > Metazoa > Chordata > Mammalia > Carnivora > Canidae > Canis > Canis aureus. Next base: position 39,521,956 of record NC_135638.1, on the reverse strand, counting down.
AAACATTTTTGTACATTAAAATTCACTCTTTGTGTTTGTCAGTAAACAAAGAAATAAAGAATGTGGCCTCATTCTAAGAGGAGTCTAGCCCTTTTCCAGTCTTCTGATAGGTAACCTCTAAACCCTTGGAATATTCTGAGTGATAGGAATATCTTTGTTATCAATGACAAACCCCTTTGAGCACAGCTGATAGTTTATACTAAGAAGATAACTACTCAGTGCAGCCTGCTACTACACTCAACATTCTTAGGATGGGAAGTGCCAGAAAGGCCAATCATATGATTTGTTGTGGGCTTTGGGTAACACAATATCAGGTCAACCTAGATTCTAGGCTCAATTGTAGACAATCAACCAATCATGCTTAGGTAAGGAAGCCTGTGGACACTGAAGTACAGGTGAGATGCCCAGGGTGGCAATACTCTATGCTGTTTGTCACACATCAATACCGAGAGAGAAATACATTCTGAAAACAATGCAAGCTTCATATTTGGAACTTCTGAGTCTTTGCCCTACGTGTCTCTTTCCTTGGCTGATTTTAATGTATCCTTTCTCTTTAATAAGTGTATTTATAAATACAATGGGTCTCAGTGACATATGTGTAACTTGCTGAGAAAGTCATTTTGGAAACCCCGAATGTAGTTGGTATCAGATATGAGAGTGGTCTTATGTGGAAACTGTGCCTTCAAACTTGATATGTGGACCCTAACCTCTTGCAGTTGGGGCCAAAAATCTTTGGTAGACTTGGCAACCTGGAAGGGTGTGCCCTGACATCACAGTTTTTCCAACTTGGGGAAATGTTCTACCGTTCTGTGAATTTCGACAAATGCAAATGCATAGAATCATATATCCATCATTATCATATCATAAAGAGTAGTTTTGCTGTCCTAAAATATCCTTTGTGCTTTACCTATTGGTAACTTGCCCCTCTGAGCAAATCCCTGGAAATCTCTGATCTTTTTACTGTCTCTATAGATTTTGTCTTTTCTGGAATGAAGAAGTTCAGAGAACAATCCACAAAAACAAGGACTGAATAGATATCATGATGACACTAAACTCATAGCTGTCAATAGTAACTCTGAACGTGAACGGGCTTAATGACCCCATCAAAAGGCGCAGGGTGTCAGACTGGATAAAAAAGCAGGACCCATCTATTTGCTGTCTACAAGAGACTCATTTTAGACAGAAGGACACCTACAGCCTGAAAATAAAAGGTTGGAGAACCATTCAAATGGTCCTCAAAAGAAAGCAGGGGTAGCCATCTTTATATCAGATAAACTAAAATTTACCCGAAGACTGTAGTGAGAGATGAAGAGGGACACTATATCATACTTAAAGCATCTATCCAACAAGAGGACTTAACAATCCTCAATATATATGCCCCGAATGTGGGAGCTGCCAAATATATAAATCAATTAATAACCAAAGTGAAGAAATACTTAGATAACAATACACTTATACTTGGTGACTTCAATCTAGCTCTTTCTATACCCGATAGGTCTTCTAAACACATCATCTCCAAAGAAACGAGAGCTTTAAATTATACGCTGGACCAGGTGGATTTCACAGATATCTATAGAACTTTACATCCAAACTCAACTGAATACACATTCTTCTATTTCTGGCAATTATGAATTAAAAAATACCTGTTTCTGGCAAATATGCCATAAATATTTGCATTCAATTTTTTGCATAAACATAAGTTTTCAACTCAAGTGGATTAATTGCTCAGTCATGATAAGACTAAGACTTAGTAAGGAACTGTCAAACTGTCTTTCCAGGTTTTTTTTTTTTGTGTGTGTGTGTGTGTGTGTGTGTTTTGGTCATTCTAATAGGTGTGTGGTAGTATCTGATTATTGTTTTAGTTTGTAATTGCCTAATGAAAAATTATGTTTAAAATATTTGCATATTTCTCTTTATTTTTATTATGAATGGGTGCTGTATTTTGTCCATTGTTATTTCTAAAGATTTTATTTATTTATTTATTTGAGTAAGAAGGAGAGAGAGAGAGAGTGGAGGGAGGGACAGAGGGAGAAGGAGAAAGAGAATCTAAAGCAGATTCCCTTCTGAGTGCAGAAGCTGATGTGGGGCTTAATTCATGACCCTGAGATCATGACTTAAGCTGAAGTCAACTGATTGAGTCACTCAGGCATCCCTGTCCACTGTTATTTCTGAATCTTAATGTGATCATATGGTTGTTCTTTAGTCTGTTGATATGATGCAATTTTATTAATTTTTTTGAAGGTTGAAGAAGCCTTAGTTATTTAAAGAATAATAAAACATAACTTAGTTATGTTAAGAAGCCTTCGTTAGTTAAGTGTCTTTTAGCTCAGGTCCTGATCTCTGGGTCCTGGAATTGAGTCCCCTTTGGGGGCTCCCTGCTCAGTGGGGAGTCTGTTTCTCTCCCTCTCTCTCTACTGCTCCTTTCTGCTTGTTCTCTCTCTGTATCTCAAAAAATAAATAAATAAAATCTTTTTTACAAAGTTTCTTTATTATGTTTATTTGTCTCATTAATAACATGGTTCTTATATTCTGTTGGTTTTCTACTTCAACATTATGTTTGTGTAATTGCCAGGTTCTTTAACTCACCTTGTTAGCCTTCTGTTCAGTACTTTCTTTTGTTTTGATACAGTATGACAGATTTCTCAGTTCTTTTCACACTCTATACATGACTTCCTTTCCCTCTATCTGACTCGTACCTGAAAGCCTGTGCTGTGCTCTTTTCTATTTATTTTTACATACCTTGAAGAAATGATTGAGTGGGGACAGTAGAATGGGGGATCCAAGTGGAAGTGACCACATAAAAGCATATTGTCTTTGGTAGAATGCCAGATCTTAACTTTCCTTCTGGTATTGTATTTTTAAAGTGCTCCTGCTAGTATTTTTTCAACATATATGGAGTCTATGTCTGCTTCAATGTGACAAATAACTTGAGTTTTGATTTTCTAACTTTGCTTAATGTCGGTGTGTATTATAAGAACCTTTGCCTCTATAATCATTCTTGGTATTTTTAATCTCTAATTTACCATTTTCTCTCCACCAGTAACTTCCTTTACACTTCCATAAAAAATAAGAAAATATAGTAATAGCCACCAATTCTGTTCTCTTGAGATTTGGAGTATTAGAAGTAATTCCCTACATTGCTACCATACACCTGTATCAAAATTGTAGAGGAAGTGCTAGGATCTGAGCTGAGCTCGGTGTCTGCTTAGTCCCCCAATTTATTTTTTCCTTTTTTATTAATTTCTAATGTTAATTGCATTGTGTTAATTCTGACATCTGGGTTGGGCTGGGGAGTTTTGGGCTTTTTTTTTTAAAAAAAAAAGATTTTATTTATTTATTTATTCATGAGAGACACACAGAGAGAGGCAGAGACATGGCAGAGGGAAAAGCAGGCTTCCTCTGGGGAACCCAACGCTGGACTCAATCCCAGGACCCTGGGATCACGCCCTGAGCCAAAGGTAGATGCTCAACCACTGAGGTACTCAGGCATTGCTTTGCTGTTATTTTTAAATAAATTTTTGTTAATTTATAATTGATGAAGAAAGTTTGCAATGCAATTATAACCTATTATTTTAATAAGGAACCATCAGTTTATTTTCAAGCTATATACTATTAGGCTTCTGTCCATTACTCAGCTGCATACAGCTCTAATTGAGGTCATCAATGATTTCTTCCTTACCAAATCCAATCACCTGTTTTCAGAGCTAATTTTATCACATCCTACTCAAGCATTTAATATAATCAATTTATTTTCTGTCCAGAAAATCTCTTCTTTCTCATCAGTTAACTCATTCTCTCCTACCTTGTTCTAATCTACTTATCTCTTCTTCCAATTATATTAACATGCATTTCTTCCTCTGACTTCTATTGAAACATGGTTTTCCTCTTAGTTCTTTCTGTCCCTAAATAATCACTTCCATGCATACTGTCTCAGACATGTGTCACGTTAAAGTTTCTCTCTGAAAATCTAAGCCTACTGTCCACTTCCAATGAAAGATACCATATGGGACCTTATTGTTGTATTTTTACCCTTTTATTGCTCTCCCCCTGTTTTTTGTTTGTTTGTTTGTTTCATTTTTGTTTTCTGTGTGTGTGTGTGTGCTTGTGTGTGTGCATGTGTATTGGTCTTTATGAATGAAGCTATTCCACCAAGCACTCTGAAAGGTGAATTTATTCCATCTCACCCTTGTGTAAAATAATGCCAGTCACTGACTGCAGAACAGCACATAGTCCAGAAGACTGGCTTGGGCTCATTTTTCCTAGCAAGGACAGAGATGCCATAGTCTAGGTATTGAGTGTCTCCACTTACAAAACAATGCCAAACAACTTTAACCATGAGATTCATTACAAATCTGTGGTCAGTTGCCTCCTTTCTGCTTCTGCCCAAGTTTATAAAATCTTCATTTAACTTGTCTTTGGGCTTCCAGAATCATCACCATTTGATTCATCTTCTACATTGCTTGAATGATATTTTTAACACATACTCCTGAGCATACTATCTTGCCTAAATACTTAACTAACCTCCTACCATTATAACCTGATTCCAGACTCTTTCAAAGACTTTAAAAACTCCTGTTCTCCCCACTAATCTTTTATTCCTCATTGCCTGCTACAGGCCTGCAACAACAAAATTCTGCAGGAAATTCAAAAAATCATTTCATGCAAACTTCTGTTATGCTCATTGGTGCTCCCAATATCTGCTGGATTCTTTCTACTCCTCTATGTCCATGTGGCTGTCCCTTGTTTATTATGTTGCCAGTCTCATTGTGCATGTCATCTCTATACTGCTTTTTCTGACAGCCTGCCTGTTACCCACTTTCTCCTTTGCCCCCCTCCCAGTGTGGTATTTATATTATGGACCTTCAAGAGCTGTAAACCCCTTTAGGAAAACAGAAAGATGTACTTGTTTACTTATATAATTTTCTTTCTAGTATTTAAATGAGTGGCAGTCATACAGTAAGACAGAATGGAATATTAATGAATAAAGTATATATTCTAAGCTCTGAATAAATATTCTTTTTTAAATAGTAACAATTTGGGTTTCTCAAAGAAACTAAGATTGCACATGCCTAGATTTGTCATATTATCTAAATACAAAGCACCTCACATTTTGAATTGGTTTAGAAAAAGAGAAAAATAACCTAGTCAAGTAACAAGAAATATTTTCCATAGGTCTAAATGGTATGCTGTTAATTTATTGATTTAATAGGCTTAAATATATTAGTCAGTGATGTACACTGTTTCCCCGTACTGAAAGGCATATCTTCTATAATAGGGAAATCTACTTCTTTATACAGCCTTTGAGAGCAAAGAAAATCGTTGGTTTTTCCCTCACAAACCAGAGACTTTACCTGGTAGGTACTCACTGAATTAAATTGCTCATTTCAAGACAATACAACTGTCTGGGGACTCAAAGGTTCAGAAACATTGAAGATTTTAAGAGATAAGTTTTGCTGTAGAGTTAAAAAATATTGTTTAAGGTCTTCTGGATAATAAAAGATAGGATAAACAATGACTCAAGTTATACAATGAAATGACATTGAAATATCGGGCTATTTTTGTCATATCACAAGTTAATGTACTTAACACTTTAGTCTTATGCCAAAGGGGATAATTTATCTTTTAATTACTACCCAAGTATCACATGTTATAGGTTGCTAACATCAATTTGCATTGTCTCTTCTTTTTAAATTAAGCATGGAAATTTTACCCTTCTCTTGTCAAAGGAACAAGATAAGGTTCAATCTATTTAATAGGAAAATACAGAGTTCAAGAATGTGACCAACTGAAAAATAGAATTTGATTCTGGTGCTGTTCTAAATTTCACTTTGGAAGATTTTTTGAGAGGGGCAAAATTGTAAAATTCATCATTTAGATTTATGATAATTAAAATATAATAAGCCTAGCTAAATGATTCCTATATAAATATCTCAGTCTTTTGTTCTATGGGATGTGGAAAATAAAGTGACATAAAACCTACTTGTGCTGTTATGTTTATGGGGATCCAGGTAAAACTGTGTCTTCAATAGATAATACATCAAGTTTACTGAATCTTACAGCATTGTCGCCTAAGTTATCATTGACTAGCATGTACAAGTCTTTAATTCATGAATGCTTCAGTGCCCATGACTCCTCTGTAGAGCAATAAAACATAACAGCCTCAGAAAGTGCAGATGTGCAGTCAGTGGCTAAAGTTGATGTGTTTCCTCTTCTACTTTGGTTATGGTGAGATATTGTGCACCATTAAATAGTTTCTGTACATCATTGCATCACTGATACCCCTGAAGTTATTTAATATTTATTTATTTGGACTTAAATAAATATGAAACTAGAATGTAAACTATGCCTGATAGGAAACTTTGTCTGTTTTGTACTTTGCTGTATTCTCAGTGACTCTAATAGCAGAATAATGAATAGTCATTGAACAAATATTGACTGAAAGGAGAGGCCAAATAGATTTACCGTGGTTACAGTCAGGATTGGTACCAGAAAAAAACTAGTGGAATTCATTGAGCATTCGCCTTCCCATGAGATATGTACGCTTCTTCCTTTTTATAGAAAAGGAATACATAGTATATACATCTAGTGAGTTTGGGATTCCTCCAAATGTACTCAGAAATTTAGATGACTGTGAACATTAATCCTGTAGAGTGTGTGTGCATGCAGGTGGTGTGATTAAGATCCCTTCAAACTTGTAGCATTTTTTAGTTCTTTCACTGGTTGTAGAACCCCTCGGTGTTTGGTGTACACTTTGACCTCTCACAAAGGGAAGCTTTCTACCTCAGATGAGGTTGAGGACCTTCTCTGACATATTCTCTCAACCTCATGTCCCTCTAACCTCTCCTGTGCCAAGGTTTTTCCAAATCCTGCTTATTTTAGGCATCTGGAATTACTCTAATAAACAAATCATCCAATATGCTTTGTGAGTTATTAAATTATATTTCCTTAGTCATCACAGCTTTTTAAAAATGTACCCTAATTCAGATTTCAAAATGCCATTTTGAATGCCAAATGTTTCTCAAGAGAGGATTTTTCTTTTTGCTTCCTTGTAATCAAAAGAATTGTAGGGTGACTTATAACAATGTTAAATGCAGTATTTTCCAAATGATGTTAGGTTATTGCAGGAAAACCATTGTTTGGATTCCTGGGGCTATAGAAAAGTTACTGGCTAACTGTGCAATTTTTATTTTCCAGAAAATTTAGAGTTGCAGTTTTCAATTTTTATTTATTTATTTTTATTTATGATAGTCACAGAGAGAGAGAGAGAGAGAGGCAGAGACATAGGCAAAGGAAGAAGCAGGCTCCATGCACCGGGAGCCTGACGTGGGATTCGATCCGGGTCTCCAGGATCGTGCCCTGGGCCAAAGGCAGGCGCCAAACCGCTGCGCCACCCAGGGATCCTGAGTTGCAGTTTTCGAAGATATATAAAGTTCTTTCAAGTTCTAATATCCTGTGTCCCTAAAAATAACCATATTAGCACATATATTACTCTATTGCTTTTATTTGTTTACATGTTTGTCTATTCTTTTTGCTCTCCTTGAGATCAAGATCTAGGAAGTTCATTCATTCACTCATCTATTAATTTCTGCATGTGTGCACTCATTCAAGTAATAACTAGTGAATGTTTGCAATGCATTCCTCCAGACTCTGAGGTTTGAGGAGAGAACAAAAGGTCCAACTATCTTTCCTCAGGTGTCTTACATACTAGAGATAGAGAGATAGAGAGACAGACATACATGTAAATATATAATAAAGTAACAGGACTAACAGGACTATGAAGGATAAACAGAGTAAAGGATAGAGTATGCATGGTACTGTTTTTAAAAGTGTGGTCAGTGAAGACCTTTCTGAGACATGTGATTTGAGCAGAGACCTGAATCAAACAGGGGAGCAAACCTTGTCAAGATATGCGAGAAAAGTTTACCAGGTAGAAAGAAAATCTTGTATATATATCATGTGGTAGAAAGTTTGCCTTGTGGTTTGAGGATCAAGGATATGATGAATGAAAAGTGAAGTAGTAGAAATGGCATTGGAGAAGATGCAGGGCCAGATTGTGGAAGGCCTTCTAGAGTATGCTAAGGATTTGGAATCTTATTGTGTGTGTGGTGGAGAGGCAAGGCAGGTTTTGAACAAGATGTAACACAATAGAATGGCTGATTTTCATTTTGTTTTGTTTAATTACTCTGGTTATTGTGTGAAGAATAGGCTGTAAAAATGGAAGAAAGGAATCAGAGAGACCAGAGGGAGAATAATAGAATAATCCAAGGGATAGTTGCTTGTGTGCTAGACCACAGTGTTAGGAATAAAGTTAAATAGAAGGCATAGTTAGGATATATTTTGAAGATTAAAAAGATAAGATTTGTTGGTAGGTTGGATCTAAGAAGTGAGAGAAGGGGAGGCATCAAGATGACCCCTAGTGTTTTGGACTGGTCAATGACAGAGACATTTGTTGAACTGGAGAAAGATGCACGGCAGAAAGCAGAATGGGGGATGTTTTATGTTGTTTTGACTGCTCAGTTTGAAATGCCTATTACATAAGCAATCAAAATAGGTGGTTAACCTGAGTCTGGAGTTCATGGCAGAAATTGATCCCAGGCATACAAATGTGGGAGATGCTGGTGAATGTAGATGGCATCTAAAACTATGGACATGGTTGATATCGTTCAAGGAGTAATGTTGACAGGAGAGGAGCAGAGGGTCAGGGAAAGAGTGAAGGAGAGTGGTTACCAGATTAGGAAAGTAGAAGGGAGATTCCAGGATGATGTAATATAACAGTTGTAGTTGAGAACAGGACCCTTTTGAAAACAGGACAGACCAGTTTGAGTAAACTATAGGAGGAACAGAGAGTGTGATATGAAATAAGCAGAAGGAAGGAAAAAGCAGGTGCTAAGTTGAGATGAGGCTGACTAGCCATGCTAGTCATTCTAGTCATGCTAATAACTGACTGAAGAATGTTTTCACTGGCAATTACTAAAGTATTCAATTGTTTCTTCAAAATCTATCTAATTGAATTGTGAAGATTAGGTTAGAGAGCTAAAGAGAAAAGGCAGATAGACTGAGCATTCAAGAAGTGTAGATGAGAGGTGGTTGATCTTGGGCCCAGATAGTGAAGGTGGAAAGAGAGAACTGAATGTATTTGAAAGAAAATTAGAATATTTGGGCCAGGTTGCTAGTTTGAGTGCTTGGATGAAGTGTTAATATCTGTTGAAATGGAAACAACTCATACATGGAAAGGCACCACAAATTTGATGTGCTTCTTGTCAGGTGGATGTTTTGGTATTTGAGAGCAAAATTAGGATGCATGTTCTGATTTTTAGTCATCTACAACATACAGGTGGCAATTAAAGCCAAAAGAGTAAATGAGTTTCTCTATGAGTGAATGGAATAAGAGGAAGTAAGAAGCACTGGAGAAAAAGCCATGTCCACCAGCATTAGAGACAGAGAACAAAAGTTGGAGAAGGAGCAGACAGAGATCTGAGATAAAACCCAGTGAATATAAATAATAGTGAAAGGGAACAGAAGGGAAGGGAGAAGAAATGGGTAGGAAATATCAGAAAGGGAGACAGAACATGAAGACTCCTAACTCTGGGAAAAGAACTAGGGGTGGTGGAAGGGGAGGAGGGCGGGGATGGGGGTGAATGGGTGACAGGCACTAAGGGGGGCACTTGACGGAAGGAGCACTGGGTGTTATTCTGTATGTTGGCAAATTGAACACCAATAAAAAATAAATTTATTATTAAAAAAATAAATAAAACCAAGTGGATTCTGACCACAGAAATCAAACAAACAAACAACATACAGGAGACACATCTTCAAGGCATTGACTGTAGGCAGTACCTGTGAGGTCCCAAAATTGTGTTCATACCAATTTGCTCTTAGAACCTCTTATGTATGAGAGTCTACTGTGCAGCCTATAAATTGATTGTGAAATTGGGACATCCAAGATGTTTTGTCAGTGTACTGGTTTGCTAGATCTATGGTAACAAAGTACCAAGACTGAGTAGGTTAAACATCGGAAAAAAAAAAAAAAAAAAAAGTATTTCTCACAGTTCTGGAGGATAGAAGTCTGAAATGAAGGTGTGAATGGTGTTGATTTCTTTTGAGGCCTCTCTCCTTGGTTTGTAGATTACCCCCTTCTTTTCGTGTCCTCATAGTGTCTTGCCTCTGCTCTCATCTGTCTTTATCTCCTCTTTGTATAAAGATGCTAGTTGTATTGGATTAGGGTCCACCCTAATAAACCCTTTTTAAGTTAGTTACATATTTAAAGACCCTATCTCCAAATATATTCACATTCTGAGTGATTTCAATGTGGGGTTAAGATTTCAAAACATGAATTTTAGGGAAACATAATTTACCTCATCACAGTCAGATTACATAAAATCCAACATTTTTAGGAATTATGACTTGAAAAAAACTTAAAGCTTCTTCAGAAGTAATTTGATATGTGGCATCATACAACTTCACTATTCCTAGAGAAAAACAAAACTATACTGCTATGTTAATGGTGAGAACATTTAATCAAGAAAAACTATGGCTTAATTAATGATACCTTAATTTAAGATCTACCATTAGGAAATGTGGAAGAATGGATCAAAATGTGGGAATAGGTGCCCATGGTATCTCCCCTTCTACCCCAAATCTATAAAATAATGAGAGAAAAATAACAGAATAAAACTTTAGTATAAAAGAAGCTAAGAACAAGTGAAAAAAGTGAAAACGTCAGATCAATAAGTTAGATGATTCCACCTGTAATAACACATTAGTAATTACATTGGTAGAGTTCAGGTAGTGCTAATCCAGATTCAATAGATACAAGAAGCAGAAAGAGCCCAGGAGCTATTGAATAACCTTCAAGGAGCAGTGTTTAGTACAGGTAGTATGTTTAGCAACTGTGGAAAAGCAGAACGAATTGGGTGTATGTAAATATAATAAACATATATTCAGAGGAATGAACTCATGTGCTTATGGAGATTAGCAAATCTGAAACCTGCAGTTCAAGTGTGACGGCCATTAGACTGGAGACCCAGGAAAGAGCCTGAGTGGCAGTTCTAGTCCAAAGGCCATCTGCTAGCAGAATTCCTTCTTATTCGGAGAGGTCATTCTTCTGTTCTAGTCGCACCTTCAGCTTACTGGAGAAGGCACACCCACATTACACGGGGAGATCTGCTTGACTCAAAGTCCACTCATTTAAATGTTGATTTCATCCAAAACACTTTTCACAGAAATTTCAAGAATAATGTTTGACCACATATCTGATCATCATGGCCCGCTTGACCCATGTAATTAACCATCACAGCAATCTGTCTCTCCTATACCTTTGCTTACTAGTGGCAAGGCATAAATCAGGGAGGATGCAAGTGAGGCTGATACACGTCAGTGGTTCAGGTGGTCACTGCCCTGCTAAGATCTCCCCTGCCTCAGAGCTGGACAGTGGGCACTAAATCACTTCTTCTTCCAAATGCATCATGTCCCTTCCCTTAGTAGCCAGGTGCTGAAGAAATGATAGCAATCAGGTAAATAAAATATTTTTATAAAAAGCATTTTGTACAGATCATATGTTCATGAATGTACTAGATTCTAAGAAAGAAACAATTTAAGACAGCTTCAACTTTCAGGGCATTTTGAAATGTTACAGAAAAAGCAAAGGCAATTAAAATCAAACCTAGCAATTAAAGTACATTTTTCAAGGCTATGATTTAAATACTAAATAATAATACAATTTTTTATGATAATCCGGCTCATGGTAAAAGAATGAAATACTAATAATGTTAACATTGGTAGGCAGTTGAGCAATGGAATTGATTCGTGCTTTCTACCTCCATTTCAAGCACTCATAAGATTCCCACACTCCTGCTCATTCAAAAAAATAATAATAACCCATATATATTTTTTATTGTTTATGTACTATACTAGCACACATACTATATGTGTATGTAGTGTTTACAGGTTACCTCAAAAGATTTATTTATTTGGGCTGCCTGGCTGGCTCAGTCGGTTGAGCATCCTACTCTTGATTTTGGCTCAGGGCACGATTTTGTGGTTGTGGGATCAAGCCCTGGGTTGGGCTCTGAGCTCAGCATGGAGTATGCTTGAGATTCTCTCTACTTTTGTCCTTCCCCCACTCATTCTCTCTCTCTAAAATAAATGAATGAAATATTTAATTTTTTTCATTTGACATAATAGGTGGATAGTTTCCTTGATAAAAATTCCACTCTGAACCAGTATGTTATTGACAGGATTTGCAGTTTTAATTGAGAAGTAGTTTCCCAGCTGCCACCACAGATATATTGATCTGAATCACCTGCATTATCAAATCATAGATTCTTCATTTTTGTCATAGGTTAAAGGGAGAAAACAGTACTGCCAGTGACTATTGAGAAAATAACTTTTCAGAAGGTTAATTAATTTCATTCTGTGGATGTTCTTTAACTGCCACAGTCTTTGCATGGCTATTCAAATGGCAATTTAAAGAAAATTTAGAAACTGCAAGAATCGCATATACTCTTCAATAGAAAATAAAGCACTAAAGACATTAATATCTTTAGACAAATGTCTCCTGTTGAGTTTAAATCCATTCTAGAGATTTCGATTCCTGATTGTTAATAAAGAAACTCTCAATCTACAAATTACATCTAATGCATGTAGATCTTATGATGGGATTTGAGCAAGTGCATATATCATTAATACGATCTGAAGCAGGGAAAATTTGTTAAAGTGTTTGAGATTTCAAAATCTGAAGTTATTTAAGATTTAGTTTGCTCTCCTCCAGACCCAAGCACAGCACCATCTTTTGCAAACTAATTAAAGGAAAAAGCACTAGTAATGGAAAGTGTGTGTTACAGGCAGCAATTAAAACAAACTTTATGTCATGCTTGAGGAAATAAGCAATCCTGCATCTTAAACAGTACGTACAAGAAGTACTGCCTAAACACGTGCCCCAGATATCCCATAAATCCATCTCGAGATTTGTTCCTCAACTTGGACTCTGAGTTCCTTAAGAGCAGAGTACACTGTTATTTATACCTAATCATTAGTGTTTGACATAGCTCAGATGCCAAAACATGCACTGTTCGGCAATGCATGTTTATAGTTTTCTACTTCATAGATGCAATATTTCATTAAATTAACATCAGAAATTGAATGGGAAGCTTTTGAACAATTCATTATTGAGCTTAGAAGCATTGCAGTAGCAGGAGCACAGAGCTACGGGAAAGAAGTGGTTGGTATACCTGGCTTTTTTGACAACAACTATTCAATCAATAGCCAAGTGTCTGCTATGGGAGGACACTCTGCTAGACAAGGAGAAAGTGATTTTAAGTAAAATATTGCTTTTGTTGTCAAAACAGGGTTATGGAGTAGGGTTGGGGAAGGAAGAAGATCATTATCTTTTTCAAAAGCTACAACATCCCTAGCAAGGACTGGAATCCCCTACTTGTTGGCCAGCTTTATAGGTGCTCATGAATTTCACTCCCTTACTTTGGGTTCTTCTGACACATTGGCCATTTTTTCCATTCCTTTCCATCTCAAAGTCTACCCATATGGTTCCTTCTGCCTCACATATTTTTCACATCAACTTTTAAAGCTTCCTCAAGAGGACACTCCTTCTAGCTTCTTTTAAATGGTAGCTTCTTTTTTCAGGTCTCATTAAAAAAGTTATTTCCTTGAGGAAGTAGATAGTAATTCTAATTAGGAATTAGAAGTGAAATAGCATATGCCCTGTTACTCTTAATGCTTCTTACTGGGTTCATCCTCCTGTTCATTACCTCCTATGTTTTTCTTTCAGAGAAATCTGACAAAATTAACTATTCAAGTAAATAATTATGATATATTTATTAAATAATAAGTTCTAAGAAAGCAGAGATCAACTTATTATTCTTACATTTCTGCTATACTTACCATTTGATAAATGTGTAGGTGTGTATGCCTATACACGAGAGATCAGAGCATGATTAGGGCATGTATTAGTGTAAGGATGGTCACGCATACAGAAGTGCAGAGGAAAGGCATTTTCATCAGATTAGGCTATCAGAAAAGGCTCTTCAAGATAGGAGGTTTGGATAGGAGAGTAATCGTTTTGTATGTTCAGACAGTAGTTAACAGTTTTGTCTCTAGAATTACATTACCTGTGTTTGTCACTTTACTATGTAATATTTGCAAGTAATTTTTCTAAGCGTCAGTTTCTCTATCTGTAAAATGGAGGTAATAAATACACCTCATGCATTGAGTCGCTATGCATCATATTTATATGCAAATGCAAACAACAAACTTACCTGAATCTGGTTTATTATAACAGCTAAATAACGGAGTAGGAGGGTGGTTCAGGCAAAGGAATTGGTATGAACAATGAAAGGATGAAAGCCAATAATTTATAAATCACATGATTTTTTTCACTAGCTCTAAATGAGATAGTTCAGTGAAAAGAGGAAGCATAGAATCAGTAGGAAAGCTTGCCCCTTGAACAGTGTGAATTATTTTTACTTTGTGTTTTGATGTTTCATTTTGCATGCAGTCACATTCAGCAATAAAAATATCAAAGTTTGCATAAATACAGAGTTATGTGGCCAATGCAGAGTAAACAAAGCTGTGAATTAGGTTTCAACAATTGGTTGAGAGGACATACTGAGAAGACATGTATTGAAGTCTATTATGTGTATAATATTCTTCTTTTTAAAATAATTTTGACTGTTCACATGAAGTGTTCTGGATCAAAGACAGATTTCTTATTACTTCAGAGTAAATAATAATTTGTTGACCTCTTTCCCCATGCCTTAATCTTTATCTTGTATCATGAAAGCCCAGGGGAATTTTCCTGCATGAACAGGAAAACTTCATAGGTGAAGGGTGAGGAAAATTATATTTTTCTACTTATAAAGGGGAATGAAGCAGTCTTTTGCTACCTTCTTAAGTCTCCTCCAGGGAAATATAATGGACCTGAGTCTTAATTCCAACCTTTAGTAATGTAAATGAAGTCTCCCCAGGAGCCATGTAGCCTTATGTATCTGGACTTTTACAACCTAGAGATGTTTCCAAATCCCCAGGCTATCATTTCTCTTTGAAATATAAATTCCTAGAAAAAAACTTTCTCCAGTCTTCTGGTATTTTGGGGTGTATCTGGGAGCTAGTCTGGACTGTGACCATTTGTCCATCTCAGGGAGATAAGAGGAATTTTATTAGCCTTTTGGGTCAGAGAAATAAACCTGACAAATGACTTGGCATCTAATCCTCCTGTGAAGAGTGAAATGTTTTAAGGGAAATAAAGGCAAACATTTCCACATTTCCTATTTTACGTTGTATTCATTTCCACGTCCCAGAAGGCTAAGGTCTTGCATAAGCTCTGAGAATTCCAGGGAAGATTTATTTTCCACAAAGCCTTTATTCTTTTTTGTTTTGTTTTTGTTTTTTATCGAAGTATAATTAACATGTAAGTGTCATATTAATTTCAGGTGCACAGTATGATTCAGCAATCCTATACATTTCTCTGGCTCGTCAAGATAAGTGTCCTCTTGATCCCCTTTATCTATCTCACCCATATCCCCCCCAACAACCATCTGTTTGTTCTCCGTATTTAAGAGCCTATATTTTCGTCTCTTTTTTTCTTTTTTCATTTGTTTGTTCCTTAAATCCCATATATGAGTGACATCATATGGTATTTGTCTTTCTCTGATTATTTCACTTAGCAGTATATCCTCTAGGTCCATCCATGTTGTTGCAGATAACAAGACTTCACACTTTCTTATGGCTGAGTAGTATTCTACTGTATATACACACACTTTCTTTATCCATTATTTAATTGGGTTGCTTTCATATCTTAGCTATAGTAAATAATGATGCAATATGCATAGGGGTGTATATATCTTTTCAAATTAGTGTTTTCATTTTCTTTGGGTAAATATCTAGTAGTGGAATTACTGGATCATATAATAATTCTATTCTTAAATTTTTAGGAAACTCCCTACTGTTTTCCACAGTGGCTGCCCCAATTTACATTCCTACCAACAGTGTAAAAGAGTTCCTTTTTCTCCACATCCTTGCCAATGCTTGTTATTTTTTATTATTTTAATTTTAGCCATTATGACAGGCATGAAGTGATATCTTTGTGGTAATCATCAACAAAACAAAAAGGCAACCTAATGAATGGGAGAAAATATTTACAAATGATATCTCCAGTAATGGGTTAATATTCAAAATGTATAAAGAACTTATAAAACTCAACAATTAAAAAGTAATCCAATTAAAAATGGGCAGAGGACCTAAATACATATTTTTTTCTGAAGAAATATACAGATGGCCAACAGACACATGGAAAGCCTTTATTCTTTGGCATTTTCATATTCTTTAAACATCGATCTCATAGCAAGAGTACCAACCTATAAGAACCAATAAGAAAATTTCTTATAAAGTATTGAAATCCAGGTAGGTTTAAATTCATTTATTGAAATGATCAAATTGTTCAAGTGTTCATTTGAAATTCATTTTTGAACATTTAAAACTCTTATGTGAAAGAAATGAAGAAACATAATTCAAAAGTCACAGCTAATATTATTTTAAGTCATATCAAATTTAAGTTGTTTCCTCCAGGAGCTGTTCACACATTGTTTTTAATGCCAAAGTTAGAGATTTAAGAGTGATAGAGCACAGACAAATATTAAGACTTTTTACAGATTCTTTATTTGTAGATAAAAACTCAGGTATTATTTGGATATTAATTTCATTCTTAGGTAGAGTTAAGAACTTTCCTAAAGTTTCATCCTCATCCCAGAACTTGCTGGCATTTCTCTGTGTTTAGAGCATGTGTCTGAGGTGGTAGAAACCTGCATAAAAAACAGGTAATTCTAGTTGTTCATGTGCAAATTTTTCAACATTTACTAGTATTTCAATGACCACTTTTCACTTTTCTCCAATCCTCTACCTCCTCCTTCTTGTAATCCTATTACCATTATTATTATTTGAGATGAAGAAAGAGGAACTTGTTTGCTTGTTGGGTATGTACCATGAAATAGGCACTTGAGTAATCTCTCAAATCTTAACAGCCTTATAAATAATTGTTTGATAAAAAGATAAAGAGATATCATAAATTAGTGCAACAACAGATTAATATTCAATAGAAATACGTGAGCCACATGTGCAATTTTACATTTTCTAATAGTCACATTGGAAAGTAAAAAAAGTAGGTTAATTTAATGGTATTTTTAATTTAACTCAGGAAATCCAAAATATTATAAATCTCAAACCTCAAACACTTGAATCAAATGTCAGAAAGAAAAACTAATAAAATAACTATTTAAATGAAAAGAAATATTTAAATATTTAAATGAAGCACCCAGCATGTTACCATTTAAATTTTTGCACTGTAATTCAGGTTTCGATGATCATAAATGTACTTTTTAATCCCCACTACCTATTTCACCCATCCCCCTACGTATCTTCCGTCTAGTAGCCTTCAGTTTGTTTTCTATAGTTCACAGTCCGTTTCTTGGTTTCTCTCTCTTTTTTTTTCTCTCTGTTCATTTGTTTTCTGTCTTAAATTCCACACATGAATGAAATCATATGGTATTTGTCATTCTCTGATTGACTTACTTTGCTTAACATTATACTCTCTAGCTCCATCCATGTCATTGCAAATGGCAAAATTTCATTTTTTTTTATGGCTGAACAATATCCATTGTATAATGTACCACATTTTTTTTATCCATTCATTGACTGATGGGCACTCAGGCTGCTTCCACAATTTGGTTGTTGTAAGTAATGCTGCAATAAACATAGCAGTGCATATAACCCTTTGAATTAGTATTTTTGTGATCTTTAAGTTAATACCCAATAGTGTGATTACTGGATCATTGGGTAGGTCTATTTTTTACTTCTTAGGGAACCTCCATACTGTTTTCCATGTGGCTGTGCTAGTGTGCATTCCTACCAACAATGTACAAGAGTTCCTTTTTCTCCACGTTCTTCCGGCACCTGTTGTTTCCTGTATTTTTGATTTAAGTCATCTGACAGGTTTGAGGTGATATCACATTGTGGTTTTGATTTGCATTTCCCTGATACTAAGTGATGATGTTCATGTTTTCATATGCATGTTGGCCATCAGAATGTCTTCTTTGGAAAAATGTCTATACGTGTCATCTGTATGGCAGCCTATCTTTAAAACTAAGGTTAATATGACCACATCATTATGAGAATTCCATAATTGTATTCTTCAAATTATATATTATAAAATATACTCTAAATGGTATAGTTTCCAGTAACTTATACAACAAATCACCTCAAAATTTAGGAGCTTAAAACAGTAATAATCATTCTGTGTGTGAAAAGGTTGATAGTGGAAAGCTCAGCTCAAGGAGTCTGCCATGGTTCTCTTATACTCCTTTAGATAATGACGACCCAAAACAGTAGTGTGGATCTCTTTCTTTTCATGCAATTTAAGAGTCTACTCATGTAGTCTCTCCTCATGGGTTGGTTTAGGTACCTTGCTGTAAGGTGATTAGTCAGACACTCCATGGCTACTGGAGTTTTCAGAAGTATATATTCCAGGGAACAAAGTACAGGCTGCACTGCCTTTTATGACATAGCCTCAGAAATCAAATGGTGTTATTCCCACCATACTCTATTAGTCAAATGTCACAAAATCCTACCCAGTTGTAAAGAGAAGGGTCGTAGGCCTCACTGCTCAATGAGAAGATGAATAATTACACATTGCAAGAAGAATATGTGAGATGGGAGTTTGAAAATACATCTTGCCATAGTATAATTTCAGAAATTTTGTCAAAAATTGTCCCTCCTTTTGCCTAATAGGATAGATAAATTTCTAGTGTTTGCTAGTTATTTCCTTAACTTAGATATATCTCTTCAGAAGTATTATTTTTCTTCATTTTCATTAGTGCATTCCTTAGTGTAGTAATTCAGAAAATGTGAATGAAAGAATTGCTTGATGTAACAGAGTCTAATAAAGAAAAATATTCTATTTTGTCTTCTTTATCTCAATTCATGGATAAATTCTTTTCTTTATTTTTGATGAAGGTATAATGAATGTCTCTGAATGTAAGAAGTATAATCCTAAAAAGGTAAAAAATAAATCTGATTTCAAAGAGTATTTTGGTGAATTAAACTTTCCTGGTAAATATTATTGCAAAATCAGAAATACAGATAGTTGGAGAACATCAAATCAGAAAGTATTTATGAACACATATTTCTGAAAATGTATACATACATAAACACAAGACACATATTTTCAGGTATACACTTCTTTAAGAGTGCAATGTGTCACTTGAAATTGATTTAAAAATTGAAATACTAATAATATCAATAATTGGGAAATTTCTCTTGGGTTATAAATCAAGTAATTCTGGAAAATCTTCCAATGGAAGAAAAATATAAAAAGAAAATATTGAAGAATTTAGATAGAGCTAAAAAAAATAATGAACAATTACTTCAGTAAAATCTGGAAGACAGTGAATACTTATATATACCTATGTAAAATTCCTCAGTAGTACTCACTGTTTCTTTGTATGAATTGGGTTACTAGTGTCATTTCCTATTAGCCTCAAATAATTATTTCAGTACCTTTTGTAAGGCTGGTATTAGCAATAAAATCTGTTTTTCTTTGTATTGCAATATCTTTGCTTTGCCTTTCTTTTGGAAGATCGTTTTGTTTGATATATAATTTTTAGTTGACATTTTAATTTTCATTCAACAGCTTGAAAATTCATTCCAACACCTCCCTCCCTCCCTTTCTTTTTCTTTCTTTTCTTTTCCTTTTTCTCTTTCTTTTTTCCTTCTTTCTTTCTTCTACTTCTTTCTTTCTCTTTCTTTCTTTCTTTCTTTCTTTCTTTTTCTTTCTTTCTTTCTTTCTTTCTTTCTTTCTTTCTTTCTTTCTTCTTTTTCTCTTTCTTTCTTTTTTCTTTCTTTCTTTCTTTCTTTCTTTCTTTCTTTCTTTTTCTTTCTTTCTTCTTTTTCTTTTCTTTCTTTCTTTCCTTCCTTCCTTCTTTCCTTCCTTCCTTCCTTCCTTCCTTCCTTCCTTCCTTCCTTCCTTCCTTTCCTTCCTTCCTTTCTTTCTTTTCTCTCTGAATTTCTAGGGGTTACCTGTAGATTGACCTTGGTTAGAGATTTGTCAAACGTTGTGCTTAAGCATACAAGGCTTTCCACCCCCCCACCCCCCAACAGAAGCCTTTATTCAGCCTCATTGTCAGCTCTGAGCCACAGCTATGGAGCAATCAATCTCCTAGCCCCACTGGCACTCAGGAAATGAGGTCAGCCCCTGTCCCCAGGGGCTAGAGCCTGAGGTATGGCCCATGGGCTGAGGCTGGTACTGTCCTAAGCAGTCCATTGACCCTGAAAGACAGTGCCATGCCATGGGTAACTCTCAGATGTCCTTTTCCATCCAGAATATGGGGCATCCTCTCAGGTCTTGGTACTGCATCTCCAGCAGACTTTGTGGACTGGGCCCTGCAAGAGGTGGGGTGAGGAGGTCAAGGGCTCAGGCAGGGGAGGGGGTGGTGGCAACGATGGCCTCTTGTGGGCTCTTGGAGCAGTTTGGGCAGTTACATTAGTTACCTTGAAGGGTAACACTAAATATAGTGACACTTTGCAGATAGATCAGATCAGTGTAGGGGATTGGGAAACGCATTCAATGTTGAGGCAGTTGCAGCATGTCCTAGCTTTTATTTTCTACATCTGTTAGTTGCCCTTCTCAGGTGAAAAATCTGTTAGCTGAGGCTGTCTGCTGTCTCTTCTGAGATGCATAGCCTCTTAGACAAATAGGGATGCTGGGAGTTTCTCAAAGACCATTATGGTTGTTTTAACCCCCAGATCTCCCTGGTATCTTTCTAACTAGTCTGTTACTTGGCTTTCTCTGTTGTTTGCTATGGGGATCATGATAGCTTTTGCTAACACCTCTGGTTATGGATTTTTTTCATACTTCCCTCGGAATCAAGACCTCCATCTTCATGAAGTGAGGCTACCAATACTTATGATGTTCCCTACCCTGGTAGGACTAGGGTATCATGGAGCTGGATGGGCACTTAAGAGAAATTTCTGGTTAAACATGGCAAGCCCCAAAAGATTTTATGAAAGTTCAGCAAATTTCCTTTGCTGCATCTTAATATTGCAATAATGCAGCTTTTGAATTATGAATAAATGCATCTTAATCAGCTCTATGCTTTGGGTCAATTTCAAGAGTAAGAACTAATTTCTTCTGAAATTTTTTTTTCAGTTTTATCATTGTACTTTTAGAGATTTGCTGAAATATTTACTTCCAGAATAACTAAAATATACATTCCAGACTAGCTAAAAAATATTTGATTAATAAAATAATTAATAAATGTATTGATATGGCAAAAAAATGTCTTGAAATGGCTTATTTTTATTAACATGTTAAAAAGATTTAGTGTTGGGGCACCTGAGTGAATCAGCCAGTTAAGCATCCCACTCTTGATTTTGGCTCATGTCATGATCTCAGGGTCATGAGATCAAGCCCTGTGTCAGGCTCCATGCTGAGTGTGGAACCTGTTTAAGATTCTCTCCTCCTTTCCCGTTATCCTTCACCTGCTTATGCTTGCTCTCTCTCTCTCTCTCTCTCTCTGTCTCTCTCTCTGTCTCCAAAAAATTAAAAACAAAATAATAAAATAATTTAGTTTTAACACTTAAGCACATATTTGTCACCACTTTCAAAGTTCCTAATTGTTCTAGTAATATTTCCATGGTCTTCATGTGCAAACTTACTATTTTTATTAGACTCTCAAATGCTTAGTCAAATAGTTAGATATTCACCTCCTTATTCTAAACTATTTCTGAGTTTATAAAATTTTTATTTCCTCAAGAACTTATTTCTTTTTTTCCTTAAGTACTTATTTCTACATACAAGATGAAAATTTTTTCTAAGATGTAAGTCTTTTTTAATTGCAATTATAACACATTTCCTAGTACACATAAGAATATTAATGTAATTAATACTAATAACATTTTTCAGTTTATTAGTATTTGTTTCAAGGTTATATATCAAGTACATAAAGAAATGAATATGTTTTATAACATAGTCATGAATACTTAATACATATACTCTTAAAAATAAATAAGGTTAGGCCTCAAATTTTTTAATAGTGAAATGCACATATAAAAGAACATAACCTATAAGAAATGTATACTTTCATAAAATAATATAAATTCTCTGAGAATGTGGAAAAATATATCTTATTAGAAATGAAAATGTATATTTGTAGCATCTTCAAATAAAACACATTTAGAATATTTGTGTTTTGGTCTTCTGAAAAGGTCTTTGTATTTATTTATTTTTATCTTTAGTAACATAAAACAATTCTAATACTTTAATTTTTAGCTTGTGTAGTTTGTTTTGAATCTGATTGTAGGCCATAGGACATACTCTTTTGTGAATTGGACATAGAAAACAGAGTAAATTCAAAGTCAAGAGTTATCATTTCAAAGGCAAAACCCCACTTGATCTTCTTACTCTAAATTGCTACTTTAAAAAAGAACCTTATTTATTGTCCAAACTACTTTTCTCTAATGCTGTTAAGTGCAGTTGGATATTATGAGTTTACACCGGAGTTATGCCAAAACAGATGTGCTTGTGTTCTGCTTTGGCAGTCCAGCTTCTCCCTGTTTCTATCATGGCATTACAGCTTCTTTTGAATGAAATAATAATTTGGATAAACTATAATGCTGCACATTGTATCAATTGAGTTTTCTGCAGTGAAATAGATTGACATTGACCAATCAGTTCCCATATCTCATAAAGAAGAACCTTATGGAACACACTAGGGAGCAAGGGACAAAACCTGACTACCTATTAAGTAGCTGAGAGGATGGGGATAAAACAGTGAGAGAAAAATGGCATTTAGATAAATAGTATTTAAAAAATATTTTATTAATACACATTATTTATTATAACCATTTTATAATGCAAAAATGCATGGAAGACATAAAGATTTTTCATATACTTCCTGCCTCACACAGGCATAGCTTTTGCATTATTAAGATCCCCTACCAAACTGATACATTGGTTACAAAGAATAAACCCACACTGACACATCAATATCACCAAAGTAGTGGTTTATGTTAGAGATGACTCTTGAAGTTGTACATTCTGTGAATTTGAACAATATATAATGACAATATAATGACATACATTCACCATGGTAGTATCATTCAGAGTATCATTCATTACCCTAAAAATTCATGCTATGCATATTCATTCCTTCCTTCCCCCAACCCTTGGCAATCACTGATCTTTTTACTGTTCACCATAGTTTGTCTTTTTCCAGAATGTCCTACAGAATCATGCAGTATGTAGACTTTTGGGATTGTCTCCTTTTACTTAGTTAAATGCATTTAGGGTTCCTTTGTGTTTTATAGCTCAATACCTCATTTCTATTTAGTATTGGATAACATTCCATTTTCTGGATACATAAGAGTTTATCCACTCATCTACTGAAATACATCCTGATTGCTTTCTAGTTTTTATTAGGAATAAAGCTGCTATAAACATCTGTATGTAAGTTTTTGTATGAAAATAAATTTTCAGCTCATTTGAGTAAATAACAAGGACCACAATAACTGGATTTTATTGTAAGAGTATGTTTATTTTTTATTTTTTAGGAGTATGTTTAATTTGCAAGAAACCATTAAACTATCTTCTGAAGTAGATGTACCATTTTGCATTTTGCATTTGCACCAAAAATGAATGCATCCTAACCAGCATCTGGTGTTGTCAGTGTTCCAAATTTTGGCCATTCTAGTAGGCATGTAGTGACATCTCATTGTTGCTTAGATTTGCATTTTCCTGATGAGGAGCATCTTTTCATATGGTTATTTGTCACCTGTAAATCTTCAGTGAAGTATCTGTTAGGAGCTTTGATCCATATTTTGGTCAACTTGCTTTCTTATTGCTGAGTTTTAAGAGTTCTTCTGGTATGTTCTATTTTATCAGTATGTATTTTGTAAGTATTTTCTCTGAGTCTGTGGTTTTTCTTTACATTTTCTTGACACTATCTTTTTTGTTTTTATCTTTTTTAGTAGCTTCACACCCAGCGGGGAGCACAATGTGGAGCTTGAATTCACAACCTGAGATTTAGACTTGAGCTGAGATCAAGAGGTGGTTGCTTGCTAACTGACTGAGCCACCCAGGCGCCCTGACAGTATCTGTCATAGAGCATACTTTTAAAAATTTTAATGAGGTCAAGTTTTCTCTTTCATTGATTATGCCTGTGGTATTACATCTAAAAAATATTGCCAAACCTAAAGTCATGTAGATTTAGTCCTATTTACCTATAGGTTATTATCTAGAAGTTTTACAGTAGATCCACAATTCATTTTGAGTTAATATTTTAGAAAAGTACAAAGTCTGTCTAGATTCATTGGTTTTGCATGTAAATGTCAGTTAATTACAGCACTGTTTATCAAAAACACTGTTGCATTGTTTTGCCTTTGTTCCTTTTACAAAGATTAATTGGCTATATTGGGGCACCTGGCTGGCTCAGTTGGCAAAGCATACTGCTCTTTATCTTAGGGTTGTGAGTTCAAGCCCCACATTAGGTGTGGAGCCTACTCAAAAACAAATAAAACAAAGATTAGTTGGCTATACTAATATGGGTGAGACTCTGAGCTTCATAGTCTGTTCCATATATTCATTTGTCTATTCTTTTGCCAATATCACATTGTCTTGATCTGTAGCTTGAAGTCAGGTAAAGTTGATCCCATCTTTGTACTTTTTTATCATTATCATGTAGCTATTCTGAATCTTTTGCTTGCACATACAAAATCTAGAATCATTTGTTCGATATCCACAAAATAATTTGCTGGGATTTTATTGGGATTGTTTTGAATCTATTGGTCAGGTTGAAAAGAACTGACACCCAGCAATATTGAGTCTTCCTATCCAAGAACATGGAATATCTCATTTCTGTATTTAGATAGTTCTTTCTTTTTTCTCATCAAAAGTTGTAGTTTTCCTCATATGGATCTTGAACTTTTTTTTTAGATTTATAACTATTTCATGTATGGGTGGTAATGTAAATCATAATGTGTTTTAATTTCAAATTTTACTTGTTCATTGCTGGTATATAAAAAAGTGATTGACTTTTGTATTCTGCAACCTTACAATAATTACTTATTAGTTCCAAGAGTTTTTTTCTTGATTCTTTTAGGTTTTCTACATAGATGAGTATATCATCTGTAAACAAAGATAGTATTTTTTTCCTTCCAAATATGTATAATTTTTATTTCCTTTTTTTTTTTTAAAATTCATATTCAATTTATTAAACTTGAAATCAACAGCAAAGTTTGTCAGAAGACTTTAAGCTCAACTTACAAATATTTGCTTACAAATCAAATAATTTTGTAATAAAATTTTAGAATATCTACCTTCACTTCTTGTTATGAATATCAATTTCTTTATAATTTTGACAGATTAAACTTCTCTAAATATTTCCCAAACATATGCAAGTTGTATTAAGTAATTTCCCTTAAACTTTTCAAATCATCATCACAAATTTGATTCAGTATATCAAAATTTTCAAGCATTTCACACACTAAACAAAGCAATGCGAACTTTACAGCAGTAATGACAAATCTTCCTTAGGTTATAAATACTTTTGCAAGCCTATTCTAAACATATCAGTTTACTAAATCAGATCCTTTTAAACTTTAGAGACTGTTTACAATCATTCTCTTAAATATGTCAAATTAAAATTATATTCCAAAAAAAAATAATAATAAAAAATAAAATTATATTCCATCAGTGTCAAACATTATAAATTACAAGAATAACATTGTCTTCTTATGTTACGTAGGACTTCCAAAAATTCATACATTTTTTGACATTCTGTATAATGTTGAAAAGCACTGGTGAGAGATGTCATGTTTACCTTGTTTCTGTTTTTAGTCAGAAAGCTTCAAGTTTCTCACCAAGGAGTATAATATTTGCTATAGAGTTTTTTTTGTTTGTTTTATTTTAGGGGGAGTTTTATTTTTTTTTAATCAAGTTGGGGGAGTTCCCTTCTATTCCTAGTTTATTGAGAGTTGTTATCATGGGCGGGTGTTTGATTTTGTCACATGTTCTTTTTTGAGTCTATTGATATTATTAAGTGACTTTTCTTCCTTAAGCAATTGATTTGATGGATGACATTAAAGTGAGTTTTGAATATTGAACTAGCTTTGCATACCTGGGATAAATCATGCTTGGATATGATATATAATCCCTTGTATATATTGTTTCATTTGACTTGCTAATATTTTGTGGAGGAATTTTGCATCTATATTAATGAGATATACTGATCTATACTTTTCTGTTCTTGTAATATTTATCTGGTTTTGTTATTAGGGTAATACTTATGAAGTGATTTAGAATATTTTCCCTCTGTTTTTATCTTTAGAAAGAGATTATACAGAATTGTTATTTTTTTTTCTTAAATGTTTTGTATAATTCACCAGTTGAACCCATCTGGGCCTGATGTTTCCTGCTTTGAATAGTTATAGATTATTGTTTCAATTTATTTAATAGTTTCAATTTATTTAATAGATACAGGCATAATCAGTTTGCCTATACCTTCTTTTGAGAAATTTTTTAAAGATTTTATTTATTTATTCATCAGAGACACAGAAAGAGACAGAGGGAGAGGGAGAAGCAGGCTCCATGCAGGGAGCCCAATGTGGGACTCTAACCCAAGACTCTAGGATCATGTCCTGAGCCAAAGGCAGGCACTCAACCACTGAGCCACCCAGGCATCCCTTCTTTTGAGAATTCTAACAGATTATGTCTTTCAAGGAATTGATCTATTATCAGTTTTTTGAGCATAGAGTTGCTCATAATATTCCTTTATTATCCTTTCAGTATCTATGGAATCTGTAATGCTAACTCCTCTTTCATTTTCCATAGTAGTAAATTTTGTCCTCTATTTTTTCTTAGCCTATGTAGAACCTGATCAATTTTATGAATATTTTCACAGATAGCACTTGTTTTCATTTATTGTCTCAACTGATACACTGTTTTTAATATCACTGATTTCTATTCCAATTTTTTTTATAAGACTCCATGCACAATGTGGAGCCCAATGTGGGACTTGAACTCACAACCCTGAGATCAAGACCTGAGCTGAGATCGTAAGTCAGACACTTAACCAACTGAGCCATCCAGACACTCCTATTATAATTTTTTTTATCATTTCTTTTCTTCTAGTTTTATTTGGATTTCATTAACTTTTTTAAAGTTTCTTTTGAAGTTTAGATGACTGATTTTAGATCCTTCTTATTTCTAATGTATGCAATGATATAAGTTTACTTCCAAACACTGCTTTTGTTGAATCCCACAAATTTTAGTAAGTTGTGTTTTCATTTTCATTTAAGATATTGTAAAATTTCTCTTGAGATTTCTTTATAGACTCATATATCATTTATAAGCGTACTGTTTAATCTTCAAATAATTTGAGTATTTTCCAGCTATATGTTATTTATTCTTAGTTTAATTATATTGTGGTTTGACAGCAGAAATTTAATGATTTCCATCCTTTTAAGATTTTTTTTTTAATGGTCCAGAATGTGGTCTGTCTTGATGAGTATTCTATGGAGCTTGAGGAGAAATGTGTATTTGACTATTGTGTATGAAATATCTTATAGATGTTCATTTTACCCAGTTGATTGATGGTATTGTTGAATTGAACTATTTCCTGACTGATTTTCAGCCTACTGAATCTGTCCATTTCTAATAAAGGGGTGCTGAAGTATTAAAGTATAATGGTGGGTTTTTCTAGTTTTCCTTGCAGTTCTATCAGTTTTTGATCTTGTATGTTGGGCCAGTATTTTAAAGCATGTTAAGAATTTAACATGTATTTTAATAACAGTATTTTAATACATGTTAAGAATTGTTAATTTTTCTTGGAGAATTGACCCACTTATTGTTATGTGATGCTCTTTATCCCTGATCATTTGACTTTTTCTGATGTCTGCTCTGTTCATTATTACTATAGCTATCCAACTTTCTTTTGATTAATGTTATCTGAGTATATCTTTCTCCATTTACTTTTTAATTTCTGTTTCCTTATTTATAAAATGATTCTATTGAAGATAATATATAATTTGGTTTTGTTTTTTGCTCTACTCTGACAATCTCTGACTTTTAATTGGTGCATTTAGATATTGACATTCAAAATGATGATTGATACAGTTGGATTAATATCTACCACATTTGTTACTTATATTTGTTGCCATTGCCACTGTTTTTTGTTCCTATTTTTGTCCTCTACATTTTTCTACCTTTTGTGATATTAATTAAGCACTTTTTAAGGTTCTCATTCCTTTCCTTTCTTATCATATCATTTCTACTTCTTTCTTGAAAAACTTTTTTTAGTGGTTGACCTAGAGTTTACAATATACACTTACAACAAATCCAGGTCCACTTACAAATAACACTATATTGCTTATCAGGTAGTTCAAGCACCTTATAATAACAACATAATCCTAATTTCTCCCTCATACCTCTTATATGATTGCTGTCATTCATTTCACTTATACATAAGCACAGATAAGAATAAGAGTTTTGCAGGGTACAGAATTCTCTCAACCCTTGACATATTTTCTCTTGACACTTTAAATAGTTCACTCTCTTCTTACTTACATGATTTCTGAGGAGAATTCAGATGTAATTCTTATCTCTGCTCCTCCATAAGTAAGTTGGTTTTTCCTTCTAGTTTTTTGCAGGAGTCTTTCTTTATCTTTGATTTTTTTTATAGTTTGAAAGTGATATGCTTAGGTATAGTTTTTGTTTGGTTTTGGTTTTTGACTTTTAGGAAGGAGATGGGAGCATTTATCCTGCATGGTGTTTTCTGAGCTTTTTAGATCTGTAGTTTGGTGTCGACTATAAGGTGGGAAAATTATGTTACTATCGTTTCAAATAGGTCTTCTATTCCTTTGTATCTTCTCCTTCTGACATTTCTATCATGCACATGTTACATCTTTTGTAGCTTTCTGAAGGTTTTTTGATATTCTTTTCTGTTTTATTTTCAATCTTTTGTTTTGTTTTGTTTTGTTTTTGCTCTTCATTTTGCTCTTCATTTCTTTAGGTTGCAATTGATATATCTACAAGGTTAGAGACATTCCTTATTTGTGTCCTATCTACTAATACGCCTGTCAAAGGCAGTCTTCATTTCTGTTATGGATTTTTATCTCTAGGATTTCTTTTTGTTTTTTTTTTATCCTCATAGGATATTCATCTCTCTGCTTACATGTCTGTTTTATCTGTAGAGCCCTCAGCACATGTATCAGAGTTGTTTTAAATTCCCAGTCTGACGACTCCAACATCCCTGCCGTAGCTGAGTCTGGTTTTGATGCTTGCTCTGGGTCTTCAAACTATGTTCTGTTTCCTGTTAGTATGTCTTCTAATTTTTAACTGCTACCTGGACATCATGTGCCAGATAAAAGGAGCAATTATAAATAGGTCATTAGTAATACAACAGGTGTGAAGAGGATGTGTTCTACAGTACCATGATTAGATCTGTCTTTTAATTAATCTTCACTTCTGAATGTGAATTCTACATGAATCTCAGCCACCATCACCCCTCCAACTTTAGATAGAACAGAAAGGTTAAAGGTCGTTACAGCTGGGTATCTCCCTCCTCCAGGTCAGTTAAGCTTTGATGAAAGCCCAGAAGGCTAAGGTCTGGTTAAATAGCTTTTCCTAAAGCCTGAGATTATTAAGAAGAAAACGGGTACAGAATGCTGTGACATATTTAAAAATGGTACCTTTTTTCTCCCTCTGTTAGAGGACAGGGGAATTTTTTCTGAGAAAACTGAAATAATTTCAAACTTACTCAAGGAAATGGAAAAGAAAAAGTACAAAAAGTTTGTATACCATTGGACTAGATTATTCAATAGAGCTAAGAACATTCCATCCCATTTACTTTATGTCTATTTTTTCTCATCTCTTTCACCCCCTCTCTTCCTTTCATACGTCCCTCTTGTCTTTCTCTCATATACACACACATTTCCCTCTACCTTATCTATGTCTATTATTATGAATTATAGCCTTAGCAGGATAAGGATACTCCTTATTTTTTAAATGCTTTATTATTCTGTAATATATCTTGTCAGGTACCAAGTTTGTAATGCCTGCTCTCTTTATATTTGTATTTCTCTGGCATCTTTGCTTACACTTGTTTCATAACCTTCCTATCTTTGTCTTTGTGTCTTTTAAATACAGGATAGAGTAGGCTTTTTTTTTTTTTTTGTCAACTGGAAGTTAATTTTTTTTTTAGTTAAGTAAATGGCATCCATTTACCTTGCTGATATATTTGATCTGTTCAGTGTTTTGTTGTGCTTAGGTATATTCACATCTCTTTCATAAATATTCTGATATTATATAAATCCTCTCTTCATTTTCTTTCTCTTCCATTTTAAATATTTTTTTCATTAGGAAACTTTTTTATTTTGGTCTAATGGTTACTCATATTAATATCAATATATTTATATAATTTCCTTATTACTCTGGTCTGGTTTGTTATTTTCCTCTACCAGGAGCATTATTTAAACATCTTGTAACTTTTCCCACTCTAGCCTTTTCCTTCATCATCTGATCTGATACCTTTTACTCTTTAAATATTTATAAGACAATCAGTAAGCCAGTTTTGGTTTTCAATTGTTTTCCACATAAGCTCCTTGCACCCTTAGTTTTGACAATTGATCTATATACATGTTTTCTGAAAATATAATTATGACATGCTATATTCTGTTCTATCATTTAATTGTGATCCAATGGCAAGTACAACTCGTGTGCACCATTATTTGTCTTGTCAGTGTCTCTCCTACCATTGTTTATCTGAAGATCTTTATCTAAGAGAGTCCTCAAGGAGTGCTCATGGAAACACTTTACTGGGCTGTTAGGTTCATGACTATTTTACATTCAAGTTAATTTGGCTCAATATAATGTTGTTAGCTCACATTTTCTTTTTGTGAATATCTTAAATATGTTACTTCACTTCCTACCAGCAGAAAGTACTGTGATTAAGAAATCTGAAGACAGTATTATCTTCTTTCCTTTATAGTTGACTAGCTCAATATTTTCTTAAGTGGTGAAATAATTCTTAAAAATCTCTTAAGTTACACTAAAATCTAGTATTTTTCTACAATATGTCTTGATGTTGGTCCTTTAGATTTAATTTTTACAGACTTTAGGCTATTTAAGTTTCAAATATTATCTGAGAAAAAATGGATATATATTTATTCTTTTCCTTGGTTTTCTCCTATGTAGAGTATTACCATATGTGTGTTAAATTTTTTTTTCCTGTCTTCAATATGTTATTTTTAAAAATACTTTAAAAAATTCCTTTATTTTACTTTTTAAAAGAAGTTTTGGGTTAAATGTAAAAAATATGTTAAAATTCATGTAATAAAATTACAGTTTAATGAATTAAACATAATCAAGTAAATAGTATTTAGATAAGAAATAGAAAACTATCAAAACCCCAGTAGTTTCACATATCTTCATTTAATTGCTAACATCATGAAAGGTAACTGCCATCTTGACTTTTAATATCATATATGTATTTAAATTTTGTGTAAGGGATAAGTACAGTGTGTCCTTTTTTGTGTCTGGCCTTATTCACTGAGTTGTATTCATGTTGTTGTGTACAATTATTCATTAAATCTCTTTTATATATGTATTCCATTGAGTTAATATGTCATGATTTATTATTAATTATACAGCTAAATAAAATTTGGGCTCTATTATGGTCTTAGCTATTAATAAATAGTTCTGCTTTGACTATAAAGGCACCTGTCTTTCAGTGAATATATGTAAATATTCTTTTATGTATTTACCTACAAATGGGATTAGTGGATCTTAGAGAATAGATATGGCCAGTTTTGGTAGGTATTGCCAGTCCACCAGTGTTGAATAGGATATGTAAGTATTCTTCATCTATGTAAACAATTGAGATTGAGTGTCTTTTTTTTAAAGCTGTTCTGAAGGTGTTCCTTTATTTTTTAAAAATTTTTTAGCTGTATGTAGTATTGCATTATAGTCTTTTTTTCCCTTTCCTTTCCCATATTTTTTTTATTAAAAAAAAGTTTCCAACTTCTATTTCTCTTAAGTCATTTTTCAATGGGTTTACTTTAGCTTTTTTTCTTACTAATTTTAGTTCTAAAAAATGTATTTGTTTTAGTTCTTTCCTGATTTATTATTTAGTTTCTTTTTTCTCCATTATTGATTTCTTCCATCATGTCCTTAATTTATTTTAGTTATTTTAAATAATTTGGTAATAGTTTTTATCTACTTGTGAGCATATCTTATTGTCTGTAAGGACTCTATTCTGTTCCTCATTATCTTATAGTAGCTTTGTGTGTAAGTAAGTTATGATTTGTTTCTTATTCTTATTTTTTTACAAAGCATTCTTTTTTTCTCCAAACTATTAGGAAGGAGATTATATAATTTTTACTCTTCTAAGTTTGTGGTTTTAGTAGTTCTTCAGTTGCCATATGAGTTCATGCTTTCTGAGCTGTTCTGGGTCTGCTTTTTCCTCCAAGTTAGCTGGATCTTCCCTTTTCTTTGCCACTACTTTCCCTGCCCTTTCAGCGAAGAATATATTACCAGAGGTTTCTCCTCAGTTCAGGGCTTTGTCCTGGACAATTTGAAGCATTGAAAGGAGTTACTGTCCTAGCCCCTATAGATCAGAGACCCCTTTCTACTCACCTCTTAATTGGAGAGTACAAAAAATCCTCCAAGCTTCAGCTGTTCTCAAATGGGCCTACTGTGTTCTCCAGATAGCTCCTGTTAACTATGAGTATTTCTTTTCTTTTTTTTTTTTTTTTTTTTTGGTTCTTTCATATCCACTAGAGGTTTCTTTATTTCTTTCTTCTTCTTTCCACACAGATAATATAGTGCCAGGACATATTATAACTGTTCTGTGGTTTTTCTCCAGGACTAAACACAGTTTAGGGTATATGAGGCTACTTCATATTTTTTTGTGTTGTCATTGTTATATATATATTATTAATATATTAATATGTTATCATTAATGTGTGGGTGTCAGTCACTTTGTTTTAGGGAGAATTTAAGAAGATCAGAATATTATGATACCACCTCTATCTTCCTTCTATTTTCTTTAAGATTTATATATTCCAAGATCTGCATCTTAAGCTGGATAGACTACACAAGTGTTAACTTCATTGTTCTTCAGTGTTTCAAAGGTTATACCTATTCATTCATGCATTTTAAATTCCTAGTAAACTAAAAATTACAATAATAATGTAAAGATGTATTTTATAAATGATATTTAGCTTTTTTGTTCTTGCTCATTTCTTGCTTTCATTTTCTGAGAAAATGTATTCCAGAACTATAGAATTACAGATACAGTGGTATGTTTTCTAAAAGATACATTTATTCATAAAGCAGGTTTTGTCTATTATAACTAGGAAGCAATAGTTTTGATATGCATGTCAAAGATGACTTGAAACAGCTTTTGCAAGAGAAAGCAAATGTTTCTTCATGAATTCTTGGCATTTATAATCATCAGGAAAGAACTCATAAAACTAGTTTTCTAAGGTTGTCTGGTGGTGTTAATGGCCCTTTACTGAGTTTAATTGAGCTTAAAATTCAAGAGGCAAACCACGTGCTTTTGGCTATTCTTGTATATGTTAAAGGGCAACTAGGCTTAAATTTCTTTTAAAACCTAGCTGTCATTTTCCAAATCAAAATTTCATGATTAAAAATGAGTGGTATATTTACCCTTGTTTCTCTCTTTTTAACTTTTAGGGATTAGTTTTTTTCTTTTAATCTTTTGAAGATTAAAAAAGTATGATTATTCCAAGAAAACAGGTCTAGTGCTTTTGATTTTTTATCCCCACATTGCTTGATGCAAAACTACTGCAGGGCAAATAAATGGATTTAGACACAGATCTTATTTCACTGCATTTAAGTTTAAATGAGATAAGTGGGAAATTTGATGTGCAACCTACTTCATTTATTTAAAACAGATTGATTATTTTTATCTTAGGTGAGCAATTTTGAATATCTACAAAAGTGGCAGGTGTCTGAGTTGTTGGAGTTGTTGGCTTAAAACTGCCACTCTTAAATATGGCTGATATAAACACCTGAAAGAGAAAGTAGAGATGTAAGGCAAATGTCTACCTCATTTCTCTCCAATCATTTCTCTTCCAAAATGTACTAACTCCTTGGAGGAAAATCATTTTAATACTAAAGATGATAATAAAATGTTTTTCATTTCAATACCTTGAATATTTAAATTCTCAATCCACAAATTCCATTGGTCAGTAAACAAGAAATATTGAATTGAGACAGGTAACTGAAGAATGCGATTTTTTTGTTAATCTGTCATATTGATATTAAAAGTGAAAACTCAGTCTCTACAAATGTGAAAATAAGCAAGCAGTTGTCCATTTTATTTAATATATATTAATTAAACTTCATTGTCCTTATGTGCATATCCATTGAAATAAGCATTAATAAAAGATATACTTAAACTTGTAGTTCCAAATGAATGTTATCCTTCAAATTGGTCACATTGGAAAGGACTTTACTTATTACAATGATAGCATAATTGCTCAAGATACCTATTCTGTTTTGTTTTTGAACGTGTTACTCAGTTTGTACTCTAGTGTTATTAAATAAAATGGATTTTGTGAATTCATTGTAATGCACAGAATTTCCATTTTAAAGGATGAAGATTTGACATGGCCAAAGGAGAGTTGGAGAAATGCATTCTAAAAGCAGTTCTAAGAGAGAATTCAAGTCTTAACGAAAAATGGCAGTTGTATTTAAGTACTGTCTGAAATTGATATATAAAACTTATACTGGTTAAGTAATTTGCTTATTAGATAAAGGTATGAATATGACTCTAAAAATATGTTTATACATATATAAAGAGTACATGTGTTTATGTTGTATATTTCATAGATATATAATTGAATGATAGAATGTCATAGCCAACAAGGGGTCTTATAATCTGTGTCAATTCTCAATTGCTGCTGCTGTCTTTAAAAAAATGTCCAGAAAGTTTTATTTCCAGATTTCACAACTACTTAAGGCCAGAGCCAAAACAATGTCCTATCTTCTGATTCATTGTTTATTCACTAAGACATGCTTTTTAAAAAAAATATGAATTTTTACATGAACTCAAAATTATTGTACCTAACTTTTGTTTTTGAAAATGTATTTCTTTGATTTTGTAACTGGATAACAGGATAAGGCTGTGTTCTATTTCTTTATTCTTCCCCCACCCTATTCACCTAACCTGGCTAAGGGGTCTGGCTCTAGCCAGCTTGAGTAATTGCATATCTCAGCATTTATATCAGGGATTATAGGACCCCTGAGGTGAGCCACTTTAATAAAGGCTATGCTCCATTGTAACCATTGTAAAATCAGATCCAAGGTGCTTTTATAATCACAATTGATGTGGTTTGTGTTTATATGTGACATTTGACTGAAAACAAAATAAACCTTTTATTAGCATGAAATAGTTGAAAAAGTTACATTAAAAGTAGGTTGTATGTCTAGAGTTACAAATGACCTTTTATACATAAATGTCTTATTCTTAAAATATATCTTTTTAATATGTATAACGTGACTGGAAATACAAATAATTTAATCCATTGACCCGAAGTTTTAGAAATGCATTTCACAATTTTAAACTATTATCACCTACAACTGGGTCAATTCTGTCTCCATACACACACACACACACACACACACACACACACAAACACACACGAAGTGAAAGTTACAAATAACGCATTTAAAAAAATAGATAGGAATTAGAAAAATGTATTAAGATTATTCTCAAAAATATTCTATAGAAATTGTATGAAAATATACTTTGTATAGTTTTTACTAACCCAAGAGTCATGTGAAGTAAGCTATAAAGGTAACCAAATAGTAGTCTTTGTAGTTAATTCACCTAGTTCAATTATTTGACATTTATGCATTATCTGATCTCCTCTGATCACCATGGAATCTTAATTATCCACATAAATGGGGAGGACTGGAAGAACAGATTCTCCCTAAGAACAATAACTAAAAGTAATGCAGATATGATTTGGAAATATATTTCATAGCAGTGTATGTATTTTATATGTCTTTATGTTTTTTCTGTCATTAAAATAGATAATAATCTAACTATATGACAATGGATAAGTTACTCATCTATTCTGGGTTTCACTCTGGTCCTCAATGTTCTTATCTTCAAAGTGTGAAAGTTTAAGTAATAAATCCAAAATTATTAGTGACAATATAATGTACCATTTCAGTGGTATTGTAAGAACTTAAACCAACAAATCCTTTTCAATTGTACTCACAGTTTCTGTTCAAATCCTTCCTAAATCTGTTTCCCAAAAAATGAATGTGTAGTTATCATTTTAAAACAATACAAATAGATACTCTAACCCACATATAGCTTATTTCTCTAATAATCTCAATTACATTCTTTCTTTTTATTTCTAAATATAAGGCAGATATTTAATAATCTTAAAAATATAAAATTTTTGTATAAAATGTCTAGAGCTCGCAGTAAAATATAATATCATCTATAATAGATTTCAAAATAAGTAAAATGAGTATCACTATATAATTAGAAATTAGAGAGGACCCCTGGGTGGCCCAGCGGTTTAGCGCCTGCCTTTGGCTCAGGGCATGATCCTGGAGTTCCGGGATAGAGTTCTGCATTGGCCTCCCTGCATGGGGCCTGCTTCTCCCTCTGCCTGTCTCTCTCTCTCACTCTCTCTCTCTCTCTGTGTGTGTGTCTGTGTGTGTCTCTCATGAATAAATAAATAAAATCATAAAAAATTAGAAATTAGAGCTGTAATTAAAGCCAATGCTTCCACTGTCTCAAGGAAAGGAGAGGACACGGAGACAGAAGTTGCCTTCTACTTGCCAACCAAGGCTTTGAATTTTAAAAAAATACTCTGATAATGGAAAATGTTAAGTATATATAAAAATGTAGAAGATAGTATAATAAACAACCGCATACCTATCACTGAACCTCTATATAGCAAAATATGTTTTATCTTTTACCTCAACTCCCAACACTTTCTTTAGTTTACAACAAAAAATAGATGACATATAATTTCATCTGTAAAACTTTTCACTAGCTATCTGTAAAATAGAGGGCTTTTAAAACAAATATAATAAAACATAACCATCTTACCAGAAATTAACAATATCCAATCAATCAGGCTTCAAATCTGAGGAGTTTAAATTCTAATAATTATGAAAAGTCTGGAAGAAGGTGCCTTATGGGTACATAGAAGTAAACAGAGTTTTTATGAAGAAAGAATCCTCAAGGTACCTTTAGTGAAGGAGTAGACTTGAAAAACTACATACAGCAAAGGGAAGATATCCAGGCACTTAATTTATTACACTTGGGTCTGTGAGTGAAAATTGTCTTCTCCAATATTCACAACTATACATCTACCATTAAATAGCTTTGGGATTCATATTTACAAATTCCATATGATCTGGGAACATGCAGTAAACAAAATTACTGTCTAAAATCATTTGCACACTGAAAATACTGCTAGAAGGATTGATCTTTGATGGAGGACACACAAGATTCCTGTAGGTACAACCACCAGAACATGATTTCTCAATCCAAATTGCAAAACACACAAGGAAGCGTCCAGCATTAGTGTAGGGAATGTCAGAAAATACAGCAAACAACATAATATAACCAAAAGGTTTTATATCATCATAAGTTTCATCATGTCTAAGTTTAACAGATTCAGAATCTAAAATCAATATATATAAAATGATCAAATAAGAGGGATTTAGGGGTGCCTGGGTTGTTCACTGGTTGGGCACTTGCCTTCAGCTCAGGTCATGATCCCACGGTCCTAGAATTGAGCCACATCAGGTTCCTTGCTCATCAGGGAGCTCTTCCCTCTTCCTCTTACCCACCCAGAGAGCTCATGCTCTCTGACTCTCAAATGAATAAATAAAAAAATCTTTAAAAAGAGGGGTTTAAAATATAACAGGTTACTATAGAAAAATATACCAGTATAACTTAGAATAGAAATAAGCAGAAATTTTAAAAATGAAAAATTAGGGCAGCCTGGGTGGCTCAGTGGTTTAGCACTGCCTTCAGCCCAGAGTGTGATTCTGGAGACCTGGAATCAAGTCCCATGTCAGGCTCCTTGCATGGAGACTGCTTCTCCCTCTGCTTATGTCTCTCTATCTCTCTCATGAATAAATAAATAAAATCTTTAAAAAAAAATGAAAAAAATATTCTAACCATTGAAATTAATACCTCAATATATGTGGTAAATAACATAAAATGTAGTTTTTGCAATATAAGAGGTAATTAGAAAGTTGGAGTATAAAGTTGAACAAATTATACTGTGATTTAAAAGATGGGTAATGTGACAGAGGGGTTAGGAGAAATAATTAAGGAAAAATATGCCCAATATATATCATATAAGGATTCCAAAGAAGAAAATACAGAGAAAACAAGAAAGATATTTTTGAAGGTATAGGTATATTTGAAGTTTTAAAGGATTCCCCAATAAATGATAGTATTTTTAAAATCTGGCCCTAGACAACTTCACAATATAATTATTTAAGTAAAATATCACTTATATTATTAATAGAGAATATTTTGAATAATGTACCATAGTGAGAAACAAACTTAGGAATGAAACTTTAGAATTTAGCAGAAATACTGACTCATCAATGGTCAGTGTTTTACTAGGTAATATCATGAGGTAAAACTTGCAGAACGGAGGAACAGTAAGAAACTTCTGAAAAAAACAGTCAATAATAAGTCATGGCCAGGTAATCTTTCTATATTTATTTGTCAGGTAAGTAAATCATTCCACATCCTCTGAGGGTAAGTGAATTAAGGGATGAAGAAATACATAAAGCTATAAAGACTGAAGATATTTCATGTTTTTAAAAACTCAGATGATAGGAGATAAGGGCATTACAGAACTGATTAGACAGGACAAAACTACCAACTAGGATAACTACATAAAAATCTACACAAACACATGTTGCAGTGAAATTACAAAGAATCCAAAGCAAAAAGATGATCTGAAATGCATACAGAGAGGAAGAGCAAATTACATAAATAAAAAATAAATATTAGAATAATGTAGATTTCTCAGTAGCAAAACTGCAAGCCAGAACTCAATGACATAGTAACATATATATTTGAGATAAAATAACTGTGAACCTATTATTTTATACTTATCTAAACTACTATTCAAAAAACAAGGGCATGGGATATCTGGGTGGCTCAGTGGATGAGTGTCTGCCTGTGGCTCAGGTCATGATCCTGGGGTCCTGGGACTGAGTCCCACATTGTGCTCCCTGCAGGGAGACTGCTTCTTTCTCTGCATGTGTCTCTGCCTTTCTCTCTGTGTCTCTAATGAATAAATAGATAAAACCTTTAAAAACAAACAAATAAGAAACATCAAAAAAAAAAGGGCATGATAAAAAATTTTTCAGAGAGCATACTTGAGAGTGTTTATCTGTTATACAGTTTCATCATAGAATTTTCTAGAGATGATTCATAGTGTATAGAAACATTGAACATTAAAACAAAAGACTGAGATGGAAAGATGAGTTATGTGTAGGTATTTAGATAAATTTGTAATTGTAATATTGTCTGACTGAAACCATAGTGATATAATTTAGATCATATTAGAATAATATGCAAATAAAATGTCATGAAACAGACATAATGTAGCCCATGGTTGGTCAGGGAGATAGAGGCATTTATTGCCTAATATGCACATAAATATGTAAGCAGAAATAAAAAAAAACTAAAGTATAGATTGCAAAACAGCAGAAAAACTCAATTAACAATAAAAGAAAAAATTCAACTAAGGAAAAAAGAAAAAAAAACACTTGAATAAACCAAAAATAAAGCAGGAAAGTAACAACAACAACAAAACCAGGCTAAATCAAAAGTTCAATGTGATTTGTAACCAAATAATGTAGTGTATAATATTAAATGTGAATGAACTAAACATGCTGGTAAGAAGATCCTTATCTTCTGGTACAGTAATGTAGTAAATCAGTGTATTGCTTGTAAATACCTTTTCACTCCATTTACTGGGGTAACAAGAAATTTAAAAAATAGATAACCAATGTATTATATAACTAAGTATAAATAGCAATGACATTGATAAGATTTTGACATATTTTCTCATAAATAACTTCCTATGGGTACTTTTAGGTTATAGTAACATACCTTTTCACACCAAAATATGCTTCTAGATTTTTTAAGTCTTTGTCAAAAAATAACTTTGTAACAATTTTTTTGTGGAAGTAACTATGCAACATGTAGTAGGACATAGGAAAAGATAAAACATTTTATTTGACTTTGTTTATTTTATTTCAGATTTATTTATTTTTATTTTAGAGAGGGAGAGAACACAAGTGCACACAAGCAGGAGGCAGGGGTACAGGATAAGGGAGAAGCAGACTCCCTGCTCAGCTGAGTTGGGACTTCATCTCACAAACTGGAGATCATGACCTGACACCCAGGAGTCAGATGTTTAACAACTGATCCACCCAGGTGGCTCAAGATAAAATTATTTCTTGCACTTAGGTATTTCATTTTTTGTATATTTCATTTATGTTTGTTATTACATTAATTTCTAAGTCTGTTTCTTATTTAATCTACATTGACTCAGTGAAAATTAATCATGTTCATGATTTGACTACATTAAAACTATTTATAGGACTGCACGTATCCATCATTTATCATATATCTTCCATATAAATATATTTTCTAATGGAAATCTATTTTATTCTTTTTTGTCTTTTCCCTCATTTCTCAAGGAGTAGCAGCCATTTTTTTCATATTTTTGCTCAGAATATATTTTACCTTTCTGTAGTATAATCCATATATTTATTTTGCATTTATGGTCTTTCTGTATTTTTAAAAGCACTTGTCCCTTTATTTCATCATCAAATGAAAAATGAAAAGTATCATATGACAGTTTGCAATAATTTATGTATTTCCTTTTCTTAATCTGTTCTCCAGTTTCATTAATTTTATTATTTCTTTGTTCATCCTAATTGTGTTTTCTTCACATTATGTATTTTCATTATTTTATTGACTTTTTTAAATAAAGATTTATCCACTCATTTTAGAGAGAGTGTGCATGCATGTGTTGGGAGAGGAGCATAGGGGGAGTAAGGGGGACAAGCAGATTCCTCATGGAGTGGTGAACGCTGATCTTGATTCCCGTACTTTGAGATCATGACCTGAGCTGAAAATAAGCAGGACTCTCAACCTACTCTGTGACTCAGACAACCACTGATCTTTCTCGGTTATGGTCTTTTGAATCTTAAAAATGCCATTTCTGTACTTTTATTCAATATATGTATCTCTGTGTGTATGTTAGGTTGATTAATGGGGTTAAATACTAACCAAAAATTTCATAGATTTTTTGAATATTGCAATATACCTAGTTAATCATAGCTAATAAAAATAAGAAATATATTTGAACCAAATGATGGTGTGTAATGTTCAAATGCAGATCTGCATAGATTCAATCTTCCATAACACATTTGGTGATGCATCCTCATTTCTAATTCTTGATGCATTAATGGCATAGAAATCACAAATTTATTTTGCTATATACTGATGTCTAAGCTGCAATAAGATGTCAGAAATGATGCTCTCAATTTTCAAAATTGTTTCCTAAACTAACGTACTAGCGTACTACATACTTTTCATATGTGTGTTTATCAATGTGGATTCCAGCAACTACATTAGAAGTATGCCATTATAAGGGCTTATTTAGTTAGAATGTGATGGAAAGGCTACTTAGAAAAACCTTCTATTTTTCACCAAAATATGTAAAACGTATGCCAAATTCAATTTTAGTTACCTGTAGTCTAGTTTTAGATATTTAAGTTGTATAATTTCTTAATTGATATATACCTTATAGCAGCCTGGATTACAACTGGTTTTGATTATAGAAATTGCCCATTTCTTTCAAAAAAATTTTTTTAAAGATTTTATTTATTCATGAAAGACACAGAGAGATAGAGAGAGAGGCAGAGACACAGGCAGAGGGAGAAGAAGGCTCCATGTAGGGAGCCTGACGTGGGACTCGATCCCAGGTGTCCAGGACCAGGCCCTAGGCTGAAGGCGACGCTAAACCGCTGAGCCACCTGGGCTGCCTATTTCTTTCAAAATTTTATGTTAAATGATAGCATTTTCAGGATAAACAGGGAAAAGGCACATGAAAATATAA
The DNA here is from genome assembly GCF_053574225.1 of Canis aureus. Classification (NCBI taxonomy): domain Eukaryota; kingdom Metazoa; phylum Chordata; class Mammalia; order Carnivora; family Canidae; genus Canis; species Canis aureus. The sequence goes on along the minus strand of NC_135638.1, from coordinate 39,479,734 downwards.
AACCCACCTTTTAATGTTAGCTGCAATGTCCTGGTTTGAATCCGTACATCCACTATTACATTAATTGCTTTGTATGAAATTTTCAATTATAGAAAATATTTTATTTGTTGGTCACCAGGTATTTCTCTAGCTGGAGGAATTGTCATATAGGACAATAGAATTAAATTGTTAAATTGCACATTCTGAATTTATTTTATATTGTCAAAATTATAGAGAACAAGCTTGGAAGGAACTTTTAAAAATACATCTTTAGTTTGTAGATGCTTTAAAATGCTTTTATCATGGAAAAGAAGTAAACAAAGAATAGTATAGTGCAATAACAATGATCCATATCTTCTTTCATTTCCCCTCAATACCATTTTCTAAAGACATACTTAAAATTAAATTTGCACTTCCTCTCATTTCCACCTTTAATAATAGAGTATACATACCTAAAATACAAATACTCTTTTTCTGCATAACCAGCTTCCATTATCATTATTAGAAAAAATATATTGATAAAATTTTAATCAGTATTTAATCAGTATTTAATAAACAACCATTTTTTTTTCGGATTTTTTTTATTGTCTCCATGCCATCTAGAAAATTGGTTTCTCCAATTTAAGATCCAAACAATCTTTTTACATTGTTAAGGAAGCTCATTAGCCACTGGATCATTAGGCCTCTTCTATGGACAACTATATATTACACATGAGGTGAGCATTCCAATTCAAGTTCGATTACTGTGTTTTTACCTCTTTTTTTGAGTTTTTTCTCTTATAATGATGCAAACATCTTGGTTCTTTATCTCTCTGGTTCTTTGAACATTTTCCTTTTGATCACTTATTTTGACCAATCTGTGGCATGCTTTGGCATACTTTGTCTAGGCGTTGCTGTGTGTTTATGGTTTTTACCAAATTGAAAAATTTCCAGCCATTGTTTCTTCAAATATTTTTTTTTCTCTTCCTCTTCTACTCTAGACATTCTAATTATATTTTTAGTTGGCCAATTATAATGATTTGTTCATTTTTTGGAAAATATTTATTCTCTCTCTGTTTCATTTGCCTTCAAGTTCACTATTTCTTTTTCTCTGTAATGTTTAAAAAGCTATCAATCTTATTCAGTTATTTTTTAAATGTCAGATATTGTACTTTTCATAACTGGAAGTTGAATTTGGACTTATTTTCATATCTCCTATATTTCTACTTATCACTTTGAATTCATAAAATCTAGTTATAATTAATTGTTTATAATAATATAATTGACATAATGTCCTTGTCTTAATTCTAATATCTGTGTCATTTCTAAGTTAGTTTTGATTGATTCTTATCTTCTTATGATGTGTCAAATTGTCTTGCTTCTTTGCATGCCTCGTAGTTTTTTACTGGCTGTCAGACATGAATTTTACTTTACTGTGTGCTGTGTTCTATATTCCTATAAATATTACTATGCTCTATTCTGGAATGTAATTATTTAGAAGGAGTTTGATTTTGCTTTCAGGTTTGTTAGACTAGACTAGGTTTATTTAGGTTGGACTAGAACACTGTTCAGACTAGGGCTAATTATACCTCATTGCTGAGTCATGCCCCGTCCAAGTAATTTACCCAATGCTCATGTAGTCTGGATGAAGGGAGAGGCACTCTTCTTGGCCAGTGTGACGATGGAGTACTATTTCACCTAAACTTTTTTGGTGCTTTATTCCTGGCCTTGAGTAATTTCTTCATATACATATGACCTTCCTGTCCTGTGGCTTGGAAATTCTCTCAAGCAGTCACATGCAGCAATCATAAGGGTCACTTCATTTTTTCCCCATTACTATGGATCATTGACTTTATTACCTGATGTCTATTATTTTGAAAACCATTGTTTCATATATTTACTTTTTATTGTTTTATGCAAGAGGGTAAATCCTATCTCTTACCCTGTCTTGGCCTAAATCATTAGTCTGAATAGCCAATTTTTATCTTGTATTATGATTAGTTCAATGATATGACAACTCTAATGTAAATCAGTCATATTTATTACACCATAGCTTAATTTAAGGTGATGTAATTGTTATGCAAAGGAGAGAATCAATGCAATAATTGAGCAATAAAATCTATATAAGTTGTTCACCTTCAGTTTTAGAAGATGATGTAAAGGGGGGTATCAAGGTTACTGGAGTGTCAGAAAGAGATGATTTTCAGTGGAAGGTGTTGAAACCCTTGTTAGGCATGTCTCACATCAAGTAACAAAGCAGAATCCATTTGAAGAAAACACACTGGGGGATGAAAATGGAGATCTGAATCACATGGAGTTTGGAACACTTTGCTATTTCCTGAAAATGCCTTATAATTTCTAAATCATGCTTTGCCTTATGTTGTCCTATCAATCTGGAATGATCTATGGCACCTGCCCCTTTATTCCACGTCAAACTTAGACAATTAAAAATGTCACTTGTTTATAAAAACTTTTGTAATCTGATTAAATGTAATTAGTTCCATTTCTGCTTTGGGCTTATACCTCTATTGAGTATTTTCAATTTATCTTGTATTGTAGGTACTGGTGAGCTTTATTGTCTCCTAGATGGTTATTATCTTGAAAGATAGATAGTACACTAGATTTTTTACATCCCTTATGGTAGTGGTTTTAATTGTAATATTTTGATAAATTGACTACTTTGAATTCAGGTTTTGCAGTGTTTACTAAATGATTCATCAATAAAAATTTAACCAGTAGAGATTGTGAATGGTTTACCTCATTTAAAAAATGAGTTAAAAGTATTCAAGTTTAATGTTATTATAATACTCTTTTATGACATTATTTTTTATTTCTAACATGTGAGGTCAAAGAATAGGGCTGATTGATCACTAAGAGGACTGCCAGTTTAGCTTCAATATGTTATAGATGTGAGGCAGACAATGTGCAGTACCATTTAACTTCATTTCCCACTTATTCCCTAGAGGAAAAAAAATGCCATTGCTTTTCAGTAGGTAACAGGAGATGCATTACAAGTTGGTATAAATAATTATAATATTTTCTCTTACTTCATAAATATCTTAATATCATTCAGACTCTGTATGCATTTTATTGACATTTCCCACAAATTAGATAGTAAATAGTAGAACATATAAAAAATAATCAAATCAATTATCTTATGTAACATTGTTAGCAAATTGTTTAATGAAAATAAAAACAGTATTTAAGATATAGTAAACTAATGTTGTAGACAGTAAAAATAATGCAATAGAAAGTCACTGAATTTTGGATAGAAAATCAGAAAATTTGGAATTGTTTCAGAAAACAAAGTAGAAAACCTATAGCATTGGACTGAAATGTGGACTAGAGGAAATTATGTTAATGTAGTCATTCCAAGAATTTTTTTTCCTCTTGGATACTCACAGGGAAAATAGTTAACTTTCATTCAAAACTACCCAAAAAACAAACAAACAAACAAACAAACAAACCAGAACAATAATACATCGAAGCTCTGGTTTCTTTATTCACACCATGAATATCTGTATCCCAGTTAAACTCAACATTCACAGGAGTAAACTGGAAGTATACTGATGACAAGCATATTTCTACCTTTTGAATTTTAGTTGAAAAAAATACTACCTGGAAATTCAGAAAAGTGAAAATAAATGTGGAAAGAAATCATTTAAAGGAAACAATATTACTCAAATGCTATCCCCATTTTTTTTTTTTTTTTGCTTAAAACCAAATTCAGTTGATTTTCAAGGAACCAAATTTTAAAATCATATGTTTTCCTTTAGATTTCAGGTGTTAGGGTTTATTTTCCCTTATTTCATTATCTCAGATTGTATTTAATCTTCTTTTCCCTTAGTTTTGTAATTGCAAGTGATCACTTCAGAAACACATCATGGTCTAGTAGAATAGTACTTAAATCTATATTCTAGTTCTCTATAATTACCACCTAAACAATGCGTGTTAAGAAACTTTTGAACACTCTCTGAACCTCACTTCCTGCATCTGTTAGATGAAGTTAAGCCAGATGATCTTTAAAATTTGCTAGACTAGAGCTGTGATGTACTTTCTTTAAAACAATATATTACTTTTGGGAATTTTTCACCTACAATACACCACTGAACTATTCATGTCATAATATATATGTACGCGCTCTCCTAGCTTAAAGAATTCGGAAAACATGGTAGAATCTTGATGATGCCAGAATATGTCTATCAAGAACAGAAAATGCAGTTTATGGTCATTGAAAGTCTGGCACAAGCCCCAGCCTCTGCAATGACTCACCATGTGACCATGGTCATGTGTATTTAATTTTGGACTAATTTTGCATGTTTCATTGTACTTAAAGTAGCATGTTTGTTAGAAAGGAAAATCCGTGCTTTTGCTCATGTTACTATTAACAAAACCCTATAAAACATAATTAAGAACAATGTAAGGTATTGAAATTTTTTTATGTAATAAAGCTTGGTCATTATCTTGTATAGGAAATGCCTAAAAAATAGAATTTGCTAAGAGATTCTAAATAATTTTACTTTTCTTTCGTTATCTGTGTCCTCACAGTATCCTTGCTTGCTTAAAGTACCTCACTTAGCACCTGGGTTGTGATTACTTTAGGCCAGTTTGTCTTGTCACCGGACTTAAGGGCAGGGGACTCTTTTCCCATTTGTTTAGTCTGTACTTGGAACTGTTCCCAAGATGTACCAATACGATCTACAAATATGTGTAAAGAATATTTTAAGATACCTATATACTTTTGTCATTGTGGAATCCACTGGATACCATGCTTAACTGAATAAAGAGCATCATCAGTCTTTCTGTAACTTGAGAACGCATATTGATACATTCTTTGTGGTCTACATCTTGTTTACCTCCCTGGAGTTCCATCTGTTAAATTTACTTACTCATTTCCCTGGGAGAAAGAAGGATAATGTGTGATTCATTACCCTCTATCACCTCACAGCTCAGAACTAATCTCTCAATTACCCATAATACCAATGGCCCCGTGTGACTCCCATAGTAATACTCTCTACTATTTATCTCAGAAGAATCTAACAGAGGACCCAGAAGTCTGCTGCCAATACTGCTGGGTAAATTTCCCTAAGTAGATTTAGGAAGCTGTCAGTCTTTCTTGTCAGTATATGAATTATGTCATCTGTGATAATCTAGATTTATAGACCCATGAATATCAGTTTTAAAATCCTGAAATTCATGTTATGTGTATGTTTGTGAATCACATATAAGAAAATATGTGCACATCCATCCAACTGGCAGCCTCATATCTTAATGCACTTCTTTTTAAAAGAACTTCTCAAAGTGCTATTATACATATTTTCTATTTTACTGTTCTAACTTCCTTTATAGACTGGAATATTCATATGAAAGGAATATTCTATATTTGGCTACTATTTGGTATATATATGTAGCTCATATAGGAAAGGCAAGACAAATGCTTCTTTTTTCCATTTATTAAAAGTTTTCAGAAAATGATTTGGTATTCTCAGTACAGATACATCCCAGGGACAATTAAAATTTTAAAAATTATCATAATAGCTTTATTCACAACAGCTAAGAAGTAGAAATAAGTCAAATGTCCATCAATAGAATGGTGAAATGAATTGTGTTGCATCCATATAGTGGAATATCATAAAGCATTCAAATAACTTGATTAGCAATAGCACAATAGCATGGTTAAATCTCAGAAATATAATGTTAAAAAAAGTCAGATAAAAGGTACATCGTATATATTTTCATTTGTGTAAGGTTAAAAGCAGATAAATTAATCTCTGTTAATAGCAGATTAATAATAACCCCTTGAGGCAGATAATTCTGAGTGGCCCGTGGAGTCTTCTCGAGTGTAGGAAGCTTCCTGTTTCCTCACCTGAATATTTCTCTGTCAAACTGTTCACTAACGGCTTTTGTACTAGAATGTAAAATATAACATAATTGTAAAATGTGGTTTAGTTCATGTCCTGGCGAGTAACGTGAACACACACATGCATTCTTACAATAGTTATTTTTATTGATTTCAAATTGTCTTTTATGAAGGTTTGTTCAAGTTGCTAATGTGTCTTTTTTTACCTTGATTTTTGTGCTTAAAATTATTATTTTTATTTTTTCAGTTCCTGTGTCTTTTTTACCCCTACATGGTAGTTTGTGATTCCTTCCTTGCTGTTTGATGTGATATTCCAGACACATCTTGAATGTTTCCTACCCGAAACCTGAAATAAACTGTTTCTGAAATAGTGCATCCTTTAAATAAGAAGTGATGTTTTTGGAATATCAGCTTATAATCTTGGAGTACTTATTTAAACTGGATTGATAATTATTTCAAAATTCCATTTAAAGATAGGAAATGTATTCTAATACAAAACCTCAGCATTAATTCATACAATATTTCGACTTCAAATTCAATACTAAGGATTTGTATTTAATCTCTTATATGTACCTCTTCTGTGACAAGAATCCTATTGGTAAGCAATTCCTACTTTTTGCTACTATGGATAATGTTCTCATTACTTCTTTGATAATTGCCATGACTCTTCACTGCCAGAGTATGTAGTAATTATGAAAATCTCTCCTTTATAACCACTTGTAACTTTTTATATACTTAATGCTCACCAGTCCTCATACCAATGAATTTATAGTTGATTTTGTTATCTGAAGTTTTTTTTATAAAACATTGCTCAGAATGAATTCATCGACTTCTTTCACACTGGTATCTACCTATATACATGATATTTAAAAATAATTTGATAGAACATAAAATCCTTGGATGACTTATGTCTTTCTTTCCATAATTTGTTTTATGGAATGAGAATTTATTATACAAAGTTCTGTGTTGGGCTTCTTTATTTACCCCTTAAATACATATATTCTCTTTAAAATTTTGCCCAAGAACATGTTGGATATTTATTGTAGATAGAGTCACAGTCACTATACAAAATTTTATTTTTCCTCAGATTTTGGTTGTTACTTAATTCACATTTTCCCAATATTTGGTGATATTGTTCCATTCCTGTCTAATATCAGCATTCCTCATGCAGTCTTATGCCAATCTTACCATTTGCCTCTCTGTGAGTACTGTCCACTTTTGTTGTTATCATTTTTCTCTATGAAGCTTTTGTAATTTTTCTACATTTCTGTTCTGAACATTGACTATTGTCTATCTAGAAATTTTATATTTATCTTTCTGTAAGCTGATTAGCCTCTTGAATTCGAGTATTTCTATCTATTTCAGTGATAAATGCAGCAAATGTATATTGACCTTTCTGAATTGATTGACCTCATAATCCCAGATTTCTGCATAGCTCTTCTGTATTTGACTTTTAAAAAATCCATCTACTGGGATCCCTGGGTGGCGCAGCGGTTTAGCGCCTGCCTTTGGCCCAGGGCGCGATCCTGGAGACCCAGGATCAAATCCCACGTCAGGCTTCCGGTGCATGGAGCCTGCTTCTCCCTCTGCCTGTGTCTCTGCCTCTCTCTCTCTCACTGTGTGTCTATCATAAATAAATAAAAATTAAAAAAAAATTTAAAAAAAATCCATCTACTTTTTTTCTGTGAAGCTCACATTTAAAATTTTCATGATTTCTGGATTAAAAAAAAAAATCCACCATGGATATGGTGTTCTACTTCACTTCTTAGGGTATATTAATCATAGTTTTTTTAAAAATCTTTTATTAACTCAGCTTCCTTCTTTTTAAGTTGTAGTTTATAAATTTGTAGGCTTTCCTACTTGTTATTGTACAACGTGTCAGCCATAAGAAACAGTATGGGAAATAGTGTCACAGGACCACTTAATCACTACCATGCTAAAGAAACGCCCAGAGGTAACTCTCTAAAATGCTCTATCTCTTTCTGCCTCCTGAATCTGGTATTTACAATTCCAAATGCATATTTTTACACATTTAATACTTTTAAGGAAATATTTTAAATTGTGATAAATTCTCCAAAAGCAAAAGTTTGGCATAAATCTTTAATCATAGGTAATCCATGGAGCTGCAAGCAGATTGTTCCTAAGACCCACAAGGGCTGAAGAATCTTTTTTATATTTAGCCTGGAAGATTTATGCAGTAGCTTGGAAAGATAGAATATAGTCTATCTTTAGTGTAGAGTCAGTTTTAAAACATCTTTTTTCTCATATGGCAAATTAACCACAATGGCTCAATGGTTTTATTTAGCCTGCTTCTATTTTATCTATGAAAAGAATAAATCTTAAAGATGTTTCTCAATACTGAAGTAAATCATATGTGGTATGTGATGCAATTAGATATAAAATTGCCTACATTGTCTACAGGTATTTTTAGACACAAAACTTCTAAAATTAGGACAATTTTTTAAATATTTTATTTATTTATTCATGAGAAACACAGAATGAGAGAGAGAGAGAGAGAGAGAGAGAGAGGCAAAGACGTAGGCAGAGGGAGAAGCAGGCTCCATGCAAGGAGCCTGACGTGGGACTCGATCCCAGGACTCCAGGATCACACCCTGGGCCAAAGGCAGGTACCAAACCACTGAACCACCTAGGGACCCAAGACTTAAGTTTTTGAGGCAGCTTTAATTTTATGGAAATATTGGGGGGAAAGTGCAGTGAGGCACATTTAACTCTCACCCCCATAGATTTCTCTGTTATTAACATCTTGCATTAATGTGGCACATTTGCTAACAGTTGATGAACCAATATTACTATTAAGTAAAGCCCGCAGTTTGTGTTACAGTCTGTGTTTCAAGTTCTATGACTTAACAAAAGTATAATGTCATATATCCACATTACAGTATCATACGAAGTAGTTTCCCTGATCTAAAAATCCCGTGTTCCATGTGTTTGTACCTTCACTCCTCACTCTAAACCACTGGCAGCCACTTATGATCCTCTATATAGTCTTTCCTTTACAGAATGTGATATAGTTAGAATCATACAATATGTAGCCATTTTATACTGGATTCTTTCTTGTGGCAATATTTATTTAAGATTTCTCCTTAAATGACTTGAGAGCTCATTTTTATTTATTCCTAAATGATGTTCCATTGTCTGGATGTATCACAGTTTGTTTAACCATTCACTTATTGAATGACAACATAATGGATGCTTCTAATCTTTGGTAATTAAAAAATAAACCTACTAGTGTGCAGGGTTTTGTGCAGACCTAAATTTTCATTCAAGTAAATACCTAAAAGTGAGTTTGCTGAATCATGGTAAGACTACCTTTAGCTTTGTTAGAAATTCCTAAGCTGTTTTCCAAAGTAGCTGTACCACTGTACCATGTTACCTTCCCACTAAAAAGGTTGCTACACATCCTTGCCAATTTTTCATGTTGTCAGTTTTCTGGATTTTTCCCATTCTACTTACTGTGTAGTGGTATATCATTGTTTTGATTTGCAGTTTCCTAAAGCATGTTGAGCACATTTTCATTACTTACCTGCCATCTGTGTATCTTACTTTGTGAGGAAGATCTGCTCACATCTTTTGCCCATTTTTTAGTTGGGTTATATGTTTTCCTATTGCTGAGGTTTAAGAGCTCTTTGTATCTTCTGGACAACAGTCCTTTATCAGCTAAATCTTTTATAAATTATTTTCTCCCAATCTGGCTCGTTTTCCCTTGTATTATAAGAGTATCTTTCACATAGCAATATTTTTAAAATTTTATAAAATCCAACTTATCCATTATTTCTTTCATAGATCATGCCCTTGGTGTTGTATATGAAAGGCTGTTGACAAACCCAAGGCCACCTAGATTTTCTCCCATATTATTTCTAGGAGTTTTATAGTTTTGCATTTCACATTTAGATCTGTGAGCCATTTTGAGTTAATTTTTTGTGAAGGTTTTAAAGTCACTGTCCAGATTAATTTTTTTGCATATAAATGTACAATTCTTCCACCACCATATGCTGAAAAGATGATCTTTTCTCAATTGTATTGTTTTTGCTTCTTTATAAAAGGTTAGTTGGCTATATTTATATGCATCTATTTGTAGGCTCTGTATTGTTTATTCTTTTGCCAATGCCATACTATCTTGATTACTGTAGCTTTTTAGTAAATCTTGAAATTGGAGAATGTTGGTCATCCAACTTGGTTCTTCTTCCTCAAATTAGATTAGTTATTCTGTATCTTTTGCCTCCCCATGAAACTTTAGAGTCAGTGTGTCAACATCTACAAAATAACTTACTAGGACTTTTTAAGTCTATAAAGTTAAATTAAAGTCTTAAGTTAAATCTATAAATCAATTTGGAAAAAAGCACCATATTGTAAGTACCAGTTCTTCTTATCCATAAACATGGAACATATTTTTTTTTAATAATTTTCAATTTCTTTTATAAAAATTGTGTTTTCTTCTCATTGATCTCATACGTATTTTATTAGGTTACTTAAGTATTTTGTGTTGTGGGTATTGACTCTAAACGGTATTTTGTTTTTAATTTCAAATTCCACTTGGTGGAATTATTTTGGTATATAGGAAAGCAATTGATTTTTGTAAGTTGCAAGCTTGCTATATCATTTATCAGATCCAGTAGTTTTCAAATTAATTATTTCAGTTTTTCTACTTAGTCATATGTGAACAAAAACAGTTTTATTTCTTCCTTTTCAATCTGTATACCCTTTACTTCCTTTTCTTGTTCCATTGCATTAATTAGGGTTTTCAGTACAATGTTTAAAAAGAGTGGTAAAAACGGACATGCGTTGTTGCTGATTTTAGCAGGAAAGCTCAGTTTCTCACCATTAGGAGTATGTTAACTGTGGATTTTTTGTAGATGTTCTTTGCCAAGTTTAGGAAGGTCTATTCCTATTACTGAAAGTTTTCATGATGAATAGTTGTTTAATTTTGTCAAATGCTTTTTGTCCACATTGATGTGATCATGTGATTTTTCTTAAGACTTTCAATGTGATAGACTGAAATACTTGATTTTGAAATGCTAAACCAACCTTGGAGCCTATAGTAAATTCCACTTGGTCCTGGTGCATAATTCATTTTGTAAATTGTTAGATTCAATTCACTAATTTTTGCTAAAGCTTTTTGCATCTATACTTATGAGAGATATTAGTCTATAGTACCTTTGTATTATCTTTGTCTGGTTTTGATATTAGTGCTAATACTGGCCTCCAGATGAGTTACAAAGTATTCTCTCTGCTGTCTTCTGGAAAAGCATGCAGAGAACTAGTAAAATTTCCTACTTAAATGTTTGGTGGAATTCACCATGGAATCCATATGGGCCTGTTGTTTTCAATTTGGGAAGGTTTTAATTATTGTTTCTATTTCTTTATAGATATAGACCTAATTATTATATTATTATATTATCTATTTCTTCTTGTGTGGATTTTGGCAGATTCCTTTTTCAAAGAATTGATCCATTTCATATAGGCGATCAATTTTGTGAGATAGAGTTGTTCATAATATTCCTTTACTAACATTTTCATAACCATGGAATCTGTAGTGACAGTCCCACTATCATTTCTGAGAGTAGTAGACTGTATTTTCTCTTATCTTCTTAGCCTAGCTAAAAGCCTATCAATTTCATTGATCTTTCCAATTAACTAGTTTTGTTTTTATTGATCTATTGACTTTTTAAATTTTTCATTTCATTGACATCTCTAATTATTTTTTCTATTCACTTTGAATTTAATTTGTTTCTTTTCTAGTTTCTTAATATAGAAGCTTAGACTATTGATTTTTATCTTCTTTTCTAGTATGTGCTTTCAATTTTATGAATTTTTCTTTAAGTACTGCTATTGCTGAATCCCATAACTTCTGATTAGTTGTATTTTCATTTTAATTTAGTTTGCAATATTTTTTAAATTACTTGTTATTCTTTTTCTTTGACCCATATGTTATTTAAAAGTGTATTGTTGAATTTCCAAGTGTTTTAGGATTTTCCAGCTATCTTTCTTTTTTTTTTTTTTTTTTTTAATTTTTTTAAATTTATTTATGATAGGCACACAGTGAGAGAGAGAGAGGCAGAGACACAGGCAGAGGGAGAAGCAGGCTCCATGCACCGGGAGCCCGATGTGGGATCCGATCCCGGGTCTCCAGGATCACGCCCTGGGCCAAAGGCAGGCGCCAAACCGCTGCGCCACCCAGGGATCCCTCCAGCTATCTTTCTATAATTGATTTTGTTTAGTTCTGTTGTATAAAGCATACACTGTATGGCATCTAGTCTTTTACAATGTTAAGGTATTTTTTATGACTCAAAATGTGGTGTTCTTGTGACTGTTTCCCATGAGCTTGAGAACTTGTATTCCGGTTGTGGGATGAAGTAGTCTGTAGATAATAATTATATCCAGTCCTTTAATTATGCTTTTGAGTTCAGTTATGTCCTTAGTGATTTTCTGACTGCCAAATCTATTTTTCATAAAGGGTGTTAAAGTTTTTAATCACTATAATGGTTTAGTTTATTTCTCTTTGCATTTCTATGAATTTTTTCCCCATGTTTTTAATACTCTGTTGTTAGGTTAATAGGCATTAAGGACTGTGTGCTCTTAAGCACTTAATGTGCCTTAAGCATTATGTGCTCTTGGAGAACTGACTCTTTTGTCATTATGCCTGTCTTTATCGCTGATATTTTTTCTCACCTTGATGTCTGCCTTACCTAAAATTAATACAACTACTCCAGCTTTGATCAGTGTTCACATGATACCCCTTTTCTCATCCCTTTCTTTTTATATTGTATGTATCTTTGTATTTAAAATGAGTTTCTTATAAACAGCATTCAGTTAGGTCTTGTGTTTTATATACTCTGACAATTTTTATCTCTTAGTTGGTGTATTTAAATGATTGATATTATAATGATTATTGCTATACTTAGATTAATATCCATCATACTTTTTATTGTTTCATTCATTTATATTGTTCTTTGCTTCTATTTTGTTTTCCACTCTTTTTCTGCCTATTCTGGTTTTAATTAACATTTATATGGTTCCAGCTTTCCCTCATTCTTAACATATTAGTTATACTCATATATCAGTGATTATATATCAGTGATTATCTAGAGTTCACAGTAAAGATTTGCAGCTAATCCAAGTTCACTTCAAATAACTCTACTCCATTTACAGGTAGTACAAATAACTTAGAATAAATTATTCCTAATTCATCCATCACATTTTCTTAGCAGAGCACTGTTAAGAGTCACATTTTTGATAAGAGAGAACTATCTTTAGGAGAATAAAATATGATTAACATATTTAAATGCTGGCAAGTTACAGTGTGCCATGACTAAACAAAGAAAGAGTGTGAGATCCCCAGGGAGCAAACACTGAATGATCGCATGACAGGTCTTCTCCTATGGTCCTCAAAAATGGAGTGTTTCAAATAATTTTATAAGATTATATATTAAAAGTGAAAATTATTTCCTATGATATGTTCTTTCATAGCAATAAAAATTTCTTACACAATTGGGAATTTTACTGAATAATTGTTTAGTAGGGTTAAAAAATGGCAGCAATATTATACTGTTATGTGATCTATATTTTCTTAGGTTTAAGGAAAAAAAAACTAGGAGCTTATGTGTAGGAAGGAAAAGCCAATTGGAAGACGGAAACAGAAATAATAAAATGAGAAAACTTTTAAAGTAATTTAATGTCTTGAAGGAGTCTATTCTGTTTCCTTGTTTTTATTTTCTAAAGGAAGAGGGTTATAATGTCAAGGGTAAAATCTATAAAAGAAAATAAATTTAAGATGAAAAAAAATCTGAAAGAAAGCTTGTAACTACAAGGGAACCAAGATGTTAGGTAGATAGATGGTAGATAGATGATAGATAGATAGATAGATGATAGATAGATAGATAGATAGATAGATAGATAGATAGATAGAATCAAGTGTCTGACTAAGATAAGGGCCCATTCACAATGATCATCCAGGTATCTATTGGACTTCAGAATCTTTCAATTTAGGATTATATATATAACTAAAATTTCATAGTACTCTTTCTGTAGTTTTTAAGCTGAAATGTTAAAAATAAATGACATACTATTTAAGTGAAAATGTGAATTGAACAGGTTTGTCCTGTGAAACAAGTTATAGACATGAAGTATCATAAAACTGTCACATTATCTAATGAAAAAAGTTTTTCATCAATTCCATAAGAACTTAAAAATGCATACATATATGTATATATGTATTTACATGTATCCATGACTTAATGTGTTTATATTATTTAGATTATGTATATCATTATTTTATAGATTGAATCTTCTATAGATATTTTAGATATATTAATATAAATATATTTATATAGATTTGAATGATTTCACAACAGATGATGGAAAGTGATTTGAACTTACTAGGTTTACATATTATTTCAACCTTTTCCCCCAACCTTCTCTGAAACTGAATAGATTTGTTGAGAAACTCTGGGCAAGACTTCTAAATGTGGTAGATAGTGTATGCTAGATTCTTTCTGAAGAGCTTCACAAACATTACCTATTTAATCTTCAAGCTATTCTGTCAGGCAGGCATTATTTGCCCCGTTTTCCACAGAATAAGACTGAGTACAAACTAAGTACCCTTCTCAAGTTCACCTTTTTCTACATACTTTTAAAAGTAGCTGCTGTGAACCACGCTATGTTGAGGTTACAGCAGCAAAACTGTGGGATTGAGGCACTGTCTTCTGGCAAGATGAAAGTGGCTGGGATCTGATTTGGTTCAGAAGTCTGAAGAAGAATCACTAATAAAGTTGTATTAAGTTGAGGTCAAGGGATACTTGATTATGGAAGAAATAGCCCTGAATAAGAACTGAGCTTGGTATTTTTAGAAATTCAAGGAAGGCCAGCAGGACAGGAATACTCAACCAGGGAGAGAGATGCCACCATTGTGAATCAGATGATTCAGTCCTTGGAAGGAATATTGTGCATTTTCTTGTAAGTTTACAGGAATCCTGGGTGGCATTTAAGCACAGGCATGCAAAGCAAATGTATCCTTTAACAGTGTTTGTGGCTAGTGGGTGCTTGTGGATAAAGAGCTGGGGAATGAATTAGAAGAGTTGTTCAAGAGAAAGATGGTGGTGGCTTGAATTTCCAGGGGAGCTGAAGAAAGATATAGTTGGGGCATAATTGACAGGATGTGGTAATAGATTCTATGTAGAAGGTGAAGAAAAAAAAAGATATCTCATCTTCTTTACGTCAAAGCTATGGCAGAAGCAACTGGGGAATGAAGGTGTCATGATTCCAAGTGGAGAAAACAGTAGAAAGAGTATTCAATTAAAATATTTTGATTTTTAGATTCTATCAGTTAACTAAGTCATGTCTAGAGCCAAGAGGAGAGATACAGATGGCAAGTTAAAAAAAAAAAAAAGGTAGGATCATTAGCAAATAAAATCACAGAGATGGACAAGGAATTCTGAGGCTACACTGCTAATTACTGCAGATCCACAATATAATTCTTGGCTTCCTTAACTCCCAAACATATGTTCTTAACCATTGAGCAATGGAGCCAGGAAGGCACACAGTTTTATGAAATCTGAAAAATTCCCCTAATTACTACATTCACTCTAATAAGCTACCATATTATAAGCATCATATGATGTTAATTACATAAATGTTTTTTAATCCTTTCCCTAATCTGCAAATGGCTGTTATTTTCATTTCATAAAAAGAAAACTCGAAGTTTAACTTGAAAGTTAAAAACTAAATTGTTTTTATAACCTTTCTCTACAAAGCTCCTTCTCGTGCTCCCATGATGCCCACCAGTTTAGAAAAAACAGTGTTCTTGGGAGAAAATGTTTTCCTTAGACTTGTGGTGGTGGTGGTAATGTGGAGGGTATGTATTCTTTTCATAATTAAGTTAATTGTAAAATAAATTCCACTGAGGTATAATCAAGTCTGTTCTGGCAATAAATGTTAAAATATATAGAATCATGCGTGGAAATATATAACAATATTTACTTAGTTGTATGATTCTCCTGTTGGAATCAGCTATTTTATCAAGATCTCACCTCTTCTACCATTAACGATGTATGTCACAGGTATATACCATGACTAGTCCACTAATGCAGCCGTCCGACTCTAAATTAGAATGGAAGCTTTGCCAGCAATTCATATCTGCCATCATCAGAACAGATTATATACCAGTCCCCTCAACACAAGAAAGTGTTCAGGTGCTTCTTTCATGTCAGGGTATTTGAGGCATTCAGTGATAAATGATGAGAATGTCACCAGGAAAGAGTTCAGCTACAGAATAGCACAGTTGGAGCAGTTGCTTTCTTTTGAAGTGTGATTACTTTCTTCTCTGAACCAAAGTAATCATTTGAGTAGACCCATTTTTTCCTTGGACTCAAGTAAATGTGTATCAATGTGTAGCCTAATAAAATTAGGTAAAATCTATTACATTTGAGGTCAACTAACAGTAGTTTGATGTGGCTTTAGATATATGAATATTGCCCCTAAAATAAATGAAAACGGTGGTAACAGCTTAAGCTTACAGAAACAATGATGAGAATAAAAATCATAAAAAAGGAAAGACAAAGAAAAAGCATTTTAAAAAGTCAATGCTGCATTGTAAAAAAAAAAAAACTTGATATTCTTTTTTTTCCTTAAATATTTTATTTATTTGACAGAGAGAGATGGAGAGAGAGCAGAAGCAGGGGGAGCATCAGGCAGAGAGAGGGAGAAGCAGACTCTTCACTGAGCAGGGAGCCCAATTTGGGACTTGATCCCAAGACCCCAGGATCATGATCTGAGCTGAAGCAGATGCCAAATGCGTGAGCACCCAGGTGCCCCCAAAAAACTTAATATTCTAATGTTTCAGAGAATCTTTCATCCATTTTCCTAATACATAATTTGCAGAATGGCTGAACTAACTTTCCCCATAAGTTTGTGCATAACTATTTTGTTTAGGTATCAAACTATGATGTATTTTATTTTATTTTTTTTTAATTTTTATTTATTTATGATAGTCACACAGAGAGAGAGAGGCAGAGAGACACAGGCAGAGGGAGAAGCAGGCTCCATGCACCGGGAGCCCGACGTGGGATTCGATCCCGGGTCTTCAGGATCGCGCCCTGGGCCAAAGGCAAGCGCCAAACTGCTGCACCACCCAGGGATCCCTATGATATATTTTAAACAATGGTTAGGGAACCCTGGGTGGCGCAGCGATTTAGTGCCTGCCTTTGGCCCAGGGTGCGATCCTGGAGACCCGGGATCGAATCCCATGTCAGGCTCCCGGTGCATGGAGCCTGCTTCTCCCTCTGCCTATGTCTCTGCCTCTCTCTCTCTCTCTTTCTCTGTGTGTGACTATCATAAATAATAAATAAAAATTAAAAAAAAAAAACAATGGTTAGTGTTGTGTACTTTGAGGAACATTTGAAAAGAAGATTTTATTTATTTGAGAGAGAAATAGAGAGAGCATGAGCAGTGGGGGATGGGCAGAAAGAGAAAGAGAAGCAGACCACCCCCCCGCCCCTGCAGCAGGGAGCTGGATGTGGGGCTCGATTCCAGGACTCTGAGATCATGATGTGAGCCTAAGGCAGATACTTAACCACTCAACCACCTGAGCCACGCAGGTGCCTCTCAAGGCACATTTTAAAGCATGGAGGAGTGGGGAAGGGACAAGTTCTAGAGTCACACAGATGGCCTCAGGTCTGGCCCCACCTCTTCACAGCTAGGGCACCATCACTTAACCTCTCCGTGCCTATGCTTCATTATCTACAAAGTGGGAACAGTAAAAGTGCCTACCACACAGTGTTGCTATATAGAGATTAAATGAATTAATATTTTTAATTAATATCATTCAATGCCATTTTAGTGTTTGCTTTGCCTTTACTGACATTTTCTAAATATATGAGGCTTATATTTTCCCCAAACATTTGTAGATATACTTACCCCATTTATTATTCAAGGTTTCATGGTATAACAGATATCACCATATAATACTTCAGCTTATATTTTCATTTCAAAGCCAGCTTTTGCCATTTTTTTGTGATGAACATGTGCTACTATGTACCATTACTATTGAGAACAATATTGTCACTACACACTGGAATTTATTCAGAGGTTTTTCTTCAACATGCTATCCCATCCCCAGTGATTCTTTGAATTCATGCTGTCCCCTTTTCCCCAAATGATCTATTTCCATTTACTTTCTTGAAGAGATAGCACTCATTTATCAATGCTACTCCTTTTGTGGAATTTACTGTGCAAAGACAAGAAGCAAAATTAGTCCATTGGTCAGAAAATCGAGGAGAATCTCACAAAGCCTCCACCAATGCCACAAAAGGAGTGACAATGATAAATGAATGCTATCTCTCCAAGGAAGTAACCATTTATGCATCATTCTTTCATTTCAACAAACAAACATGATGTGGGTTTACCATGCTCATTGAATTTTGTCAAGGCTGGACGTGCACAGATGTAATCTCTGCCCTAAGAAAATGTCTCCCTACATTCTGAGGAAGCAGCCTACACCTATGGTTCATTTGGGATGTAGTATGCATACTATGCAATAATAATAATGATAGTTTTCTGCCTTATTATGTGGCAGGCCTAGCTATTCTACAAAAGAAGCTAAGGCGCTGAGCAGGTAAATTACTACATAAATTCATGACCCAAGGATTGGTAGAGATGCACTTTGAACCCAACCATCCTGGCTATTGAGTTTGTACTCTACCATTATATGTCTCATAGTATCAACATTATTAAAGAAATAGGTGTGTTTACTTTTTGTGTTTATTATGTGCCAGATAGTATAAATGTTGCTTTGGGAATAGGAACTCTTTTTTAATCTTCATAGCTTCTCTTTAGAAGAGGTATTGTTAGGCCCTTTTTATTCTTCGATTGTGTCAAATGAGAAAATTAAGAATTCAGACTGCTGGTTTTTGCTGTGATATACAAAGAGTTTAAAGGTTATTACTCCCTTTCTCACAGAAGAAAATGATGAAAAACAGTAAGTCAACAACTCTTCTTAGATGCATTAGAAAATTACTCACAGAGAAAAATGACACCCCTGAAGACCAGAGAGACAAGCATAGGTAGGGAGTCACAGCTTCCTGGGAGCATCAAACACCACTGGGCCCAGCAAATGGTAGAAGATGGTAAACTGTAATTGGCAATTTCTGGAAGTTCAGTGTGGGCTAGATTTAACTCCCATGAAATAAATACTCCTGGGGATCCAGCCTTAAGGGGCACTGAACATTCAGGTGTCTTATCTCTAAGAGCCCCACCTGGTTCTCACAGTAATTATTACAGAAAAGTAAATACCCATCTGCTTCCTCCAGTACCAAGGGAAAATCAATTATTTTGAAATACACCAAGAGCATTCTTTTTTTTTTTTTTTTTTTTTTGTAATTAACAAAGATTTTAACTCAAGAAAAACACTTTAGAGTGCTGAAACAACCTGGGGAAAGGTAAATACTTGCCTCCAGACTTAAGTTTTCCTATCTCACCCAAGGGAAGGGAAGAAAGAATTGCTGAGAAACACTTATGAAGGTCACAGCCCAGACCACAGGACTGATACTTTTCAGAGGATCATGGACTATTTCCCTTTCTCTCACACCTTACCCCCATAACAGCCTCCAGTAAAAGAGCAGTGGAACACTCTCTTTAAAAGGAGTCTGTCTGGAAACTCAAAAATAACATGGGAGGTAAATACAAGGACACTAGAAGAAACTGAAACTTCAGGTAGACATAAAACCTTACACTAAAGTTCTTTTTTACCTACATATTGTGTCTGGTTTTGAACCAAAACTTTCAGGCATACTAAAAGACAAAAAACAAAATGCAAAACACAGTTTGAAAAGATAGAGCAAATAAAAGAATGAGAATTAGATATGACAATGATTTTGGAATTATCAGACTGGGAGTTAAAATAAGTGTAGTATGCTAAGGTATCTAATGGGAAAGGATGGACAGCATGTAATATCAAAAGCATAGATAGAAACTATAATAAAGAATCAAAAATAAATGCTAGAAATGAAAAACATTGCAATGGAAATGAAGAATATCTTTGATGGGATTACCAGTGGCTAAATAGACCCAAAGAATGAACCAATGAACTTAAAGATATATCTTTGGGTATTTTCAAACTGAAAAATGAAAGTGAAAAAAGGCAGGGGCAGGGAAAAGTAAAAAAGAAACAGAGTATCCCAGAACACTGGAACAATTTCAGAAGATATAACATATATGTAATGGAAATACCAGAAGAAGACACAGAGAAAGGGACAGAAGAAATGTTGGAAGTAAATGATTGAAAATTTTCCAAAGTTAATGACAGACATAAACTACACATTCAAGAAGCTCAGAAAACATCAAAGAGAATAAATACTAAACAAAACAAAACAAAACTATACACCTAGGCCCATAACTATAAAAAAACAAAGACAAGTCAAAATCATGAAAGAAACCATAAGGAAAAACAAAATAAAACCAAAACAAATAAACAAAAACAAGTTTTTCAGAGAGAAGGAAAATTATATAGATCAGAAACTTGGATCTATATAAAGAAAGGAAGAATACTAAAAAAGGAATAAATGTAAATGGGTAAAATAATTTGTTTTCCTTACACTTAATTGATCTAACAGATATCTATTCAAAATATTAAAGGCAACTATATATTTGGTGATAATAGCTTATGGACCAGTGAAATGAATGACAATGCTATAAGAAATGAAAGGGAGGAACTGGGAATACCTGTTGTAAGTTACCTGTATTACCCATGAAAATACATAATGTATTCCAGAGTAGATTAGTTGTAAATGTATAATGGTATAATAATCATGTAGTAATGGTAAACATTATGGCAACCTCTGAAATAATTAAAAAATAAAATAGTTATGCTAAGTGATAAGATATGCAATTGTATAAAATGCTTAATTGAAACCAAAGAAAACAGAAAAATAGGAGAAGGCAAAGAGGAAACAAAGAGCAGCAAATAGAAAACAGTTACAAATGTGGTAGATAAAATCCAATTATGTGAGCAATGACTTCAAATGCAAGATGCAGCAGTTGAAAGGTAGAGCATCAAAGTGGGTAAAAAATCAAGAAAACCCAAGATATTTTGACAAAGTCTTAGAAAATAACCATACTCTTACCATACAATCCAGCAATAGTACTCTTCCAGTCTATCCAAATTAGTTGCAAACTTACTTCCACTCAAAAATATGTAGACAAATGTTTGTATCAGCTTTATTCATAATTTCAAAAAAACTGTGAGCAACCAAAATATCTTTCAAAAGAAAATGAGCAAACAAAATGTGGTACATTCACAAAATGGGATACTATTCAGTGATAAAAAGACATGCGCTGTCAGGCCAAAGAAATACTTGGAGGAACTTCTAATGTGTGTTGCTAAGTGAAAATTCAGTCTGTAATGGAAACATACCATATGATTCCAAATGTAAAAACTATATAGACATTACAAAGTTCTGTGATATACAAGAGTTTGAGGAGAGGGAAGGAGGGATGAATAGGTGGAGCACAGGGGGTTTGTAGGGCAGTGAAACTATCCTGTATGACATGGCAGTGGTAAGTATATGACATACTGCATTTGTCACAACCCATAGACTCATACAACACAAAGAGCGAACCCTAACCTTGATATAAACTAAGGACTTTAGTTGATAATGTATTGATATAACATTGACTGTGACAAATAGGCCATACTAATACAGATTTAATAAGAGGAAATGCTGTGTATGATGAAGAGGGGGTATATTGAATCTCTCTGTACCTTGTCAAGTTTTCTGTCAACCTAAAGCCTACTATCTCTTAATCCCCTTCTCTATTTTGCCCATCTCCCTACTTACCTCTCCTCTAACAACCACCAGTGTGTTCTCTGTATTTAAGAGTGGTTGTATGGTTGTATTTGTTTGTTCATTTGTTTTGTTTTTTAGATTCCACATGTAAGAGAAATCATGTAGTATTTGTTTTTCTCTATCTGACTTATTTCCCTTAGCACAACACTTCCTAGGTCCATCTTTGTTGCCCCGAATGGAGTATATTATATATATATATACCATTATTTGCACACACCCTTCAGACATCTTCTTTCTTTATTCATCTACTGATGGACATTTGGGTTGCTTACATATCTGGCATATTGTATATAACATTGCAATAAACATAGACCTGCATCTATCTTTTGGAATTAGTGTTTTCATTTTCTCTGGGTAAGTATCAGTAGTGGAATTACCAGATCATATAACATTTCTATTTTTAATTTTTTGAGGAACTTTCAGTTATAAAATAAATGTTAAGGAGATGAAAATTACATCATAGGGAATATAATCAACAAAATTGTGATAAAGTTGTATGGTGGCAGATGATGACTATACTTAATCATGGTGAGAACTGTACAGAATTGTTAATCAATATGTTATAAACATAAAACTATTATGCCATTGCATGTTGATTATACTTCAATAATAAATGCTGAAAAAAGGTCTATTAGTTTAAAAAGAAGATTCTTAAATTAACTTACATGTCCAGTATGTGGCAGAGCCATGATTCTGGCCCAATCCATCCTACTCAAATACTTCTATTTAAAAAAAAAATTAACATGTCTTCTAGAATGACATTAAGCCACCTACTAAGGATGATGACTGCTTGGTTATTAGCACACAAGGAAAATACTAAACAGATAGTTATTAGAAGTATTATTTTTTTA
The DNA here is from genome assembly GCF_053574225.1 of Canis aureus. Taxonomy (NCBI): domain Eukaryota; kingdom Metazoa; phylum Chordata; class Mammalia; order Carnivora; family Canidae; genus Canis; species Canis aureus. Next base: position 39,457,208 of record NC_135638.1, on the reverse strand, counting down.
AAAAAGAGTATTGTTCTTAATATATGATTGACTAACAAAGTAATTTTGAGCAGCATTTACCTGTGTTTTGCCATAATTTTTGAATTGGGTATGTTTCACTCAAAGAACAAGAAGACACTTAGCCTTTTAGAATCTGTGATTCTATAATTAAAAGTATTTGTCCATGAAGGCCTTGAAACTATTTTATGTGGGGATCCCTGGATAGCTCAGTGGTTTAGCACCTGCTTTCGGCTCAGGTCATGATCCTCAAGTCCCAGAATCAAGTCCCACATCAGGCTCCCTGAATGGAGCCTGCTTCTCCCTCTGCCTGCGTCTCTGCCTCTGTCTCTCTCTCTGTATGTCTCTCATGAATAAATAAATAAAATCTTAAAAAAAAACTATTTTATGTGTTTCTGGTAAATTTCTAGCATATGACTATAATCACACCATCTCTTTTGTCTTCATTAACTAAGAACAGATTTTTTTCTAAGAGTTTAGCCAGTGTTTGTGTTAGCATATCCCACTGGGCCTTTGATTACAGGCAGATTAAAAATAACATACTATGTAAGGCAGAGACATTATTTTCATCTTTGCAGTATCTCTAAAATGTAAAACACTCCCTGCTTCAAAATAAGGGCTTAAGTTGTTGAATGAGTTTGATTATAGAGTATCTTTCATTTTGATGTAGAAAAATTACTTGACTTGTTCACAAAAGAATGACATTTTACTCTTGAATTTGAGATTTAACCCAATTCCAACCTTTAAATGTGGGACAATTGTAGATGGAAGCACAGAGTTATTTGAGTTTTTATTTCTGGAGTTTTTTGTTGTTGTCTTCCTTTGTTTCTGGCTAAATAACAGTTGGGCCAACTAAGTGCAGTGTAGCCTAGGTAAGAGGTGTAAGCCCAAGCTTCCTTGGAAAGATTGCTCTCTCTCTCTCTCTCTCTCTCTCTCTCTCTCTCATTCTTTCACTATATAACCAAGTACTCCACATGGCACATTGAGAAGTCATCAATACTATAAAAATAGGCAGCTAATGTATTGGAGTTCAAACAAGAAGTAATTAAGAGTTGGAAGGACTGTCCCTAATGTACTTTTTCCCTGTTTCATAAGTAGGGCTTTTTCCCCTCCATCTGTATAAGCACACTTTAACTTAATGAATATTTGTTATTTTCATTTCTATGCAAATATTTGGACAATCTGACATAATATTTATTCAACAAACATTTGTATTAATTTATTCAATAGTGTTTATTAGAGTTATCTACTTTTTGCTACTGCTTTGAATACTGAATGCCAATAGATATAGAAAATGGAATTAGGTGAATATTGATATAAGAAACAAGACTCACAGCTGGGAATAATTTCTTCCCTTCTTCCAATCAAAATTTAAACAATTGGAAAGAAAACACGATAGTAAAACAACTTAATCATTGCATTCTGTTGCTCAGATTAATGGAATTTAACCTATTACTAGAAAACTAATATTAGTATGGTTGGGCTCAAGCATTAGATTGGTACCACTTTGGAGATGACAATTGTCATTTTTGCCTAGTAATTGATACTGGAAGTCTGAATAACCATCTGCACGTGACAAAATCACTGTCCTTATAGAAATAATGAAAGGTGAAATGTAAATCCCCTGGGGTTTACATTAAAATTGTTATCTTTTCATTCATTCTTAGTTATGCTAAAAAACAGTCAAGTAATTGACCATTTTCCCCAAAATAATTTTTTTATGGCTGCCTTTTCCTGTATTCTCGAATTAAATGTACTATCCCAAGTATTGTGGTTTTCAATCTTACTTCCTCTAAGATCTTACAGTCTGGATGACCATAAAAATGGCATAATCACAATTTGTACAGTGGCAATTTTGTCATTACTTGCAGAATGGCAATAAATATATAACTTGTTTTTGTTCCAAAGAATAAGTAGGCAGCTATAAAAGAGAGGTTTTTATCTTCTGCTCATTTTAGTTCTGTGTGAATAAAAGCTTCCAGAATAATACCATGTACCCTTTTAACATCACAGACTGCCACCTACTGGAAGATAAACTAAATATCTAAGACACCTGTGAAAACACAATATTTATCTTGTTGAATACACACACACACACACACACAAATTGAAGAGAAAAAAAATTGGTATGCTTTATGCAAATAATAATTGGTCTGCTTATTTCTAGATTATGTTTTAAATACAAGAACTTTTCATAGCAAACCAGAAAGGGATTATACTCTACACATTAGAAAAAATAGTTCTTGACCTGCAAATCAATAGATAGGAAAAAAGTTTTACTAAGGTAAACAAACCAGAAATACATTCAGAAAGAGGTGTTTCCCTCTAAAAATGCTATTACATCCATTGATTTAATCTGCCAATGGCTCAGTTACATCATATTCTGGATTGCCTTAAATCTGTCACCTACATTCCCCAGGCAATATTGAAGCCAAAACAGTTGGGAGAAGAACCTAGGAAACCACATGATTATTAGTGAAGAAAAACAACTGTCCAAACAAGTTAAATAAGTCTAAATAAGTTAAAGTAAGTTAAAATTAATCTTACTTTTCTTGACTATATATATATATCTCAACCTTCTAGTAATTAATTATAGGATTCTTATAATGCATGTTATGATACAAAAATAAATGTATTTTTTTTCTCATTTGTCATTATTGACATGCTGTTAGAAAACCAGAAATGAAAGTTGAGATATTGTTAAACCAGGGCCTTGCACAAATGGGGGCTTTCTGTACAAATTAAACATAAAACAAGTATGAGGCACTATGTGTATTTCACTATCCTTACTTCCTCCTACTTCTGAATAAAAGTGAATAAAAACTGGTAAAACTAGTAAGATCCACAGAGGCAACAAGAAGACCACATTTAAGTTCAACTAATGTTATCACCTCGCCCTTACCTATCCATCTGGGAAAGCCTGAAGGACTGACTCAAAAGGCAGCTCCAGGAAGTGCAGAAAATGCAGAGAAGCAAGTGAATGCTGCCCTGAGCTTTCTTCCAGTGGTGGAAATGGAAAATCATGGCTTGCTTGTGTGAGATCAATGCCAATCTCACACAAGGAAAAGCTTGGTCTGATTCAGTTCTGCACAGTTCCCTGTCTTGAGTAATGAAACTGAAGTCTAAATTTAGCAAACAAACAAAACACCTGTGCTACAAACCTCTTCATGGTAAAACAAAATTTTACGTAATCCCTGGAAATATATTTCTATAGAACAAAATTCTTCTTGAGGACAGAGACTATGTTTAGATCTTTATACCTATAATGTCCAGCTCAGAGTCTAGTGCATATAAGTGCTTAGTAAATGTTTATTAAATCAGTGACCACTTTTGAGTCACAAGGCTTTTTGGTGAAAAAGTTTTCTTATTCTATAAACTGGGAATGGCTCCCCACTCCTATAAATAACTGAACAACAAAAAAATATTTTTACTCCAGACAAAAATCTGGAAAAACTGGGACAGGCATACTTGTTTGTCCTTTTCTAATTTTAAGACTGTATGTGAAAACAAAAGTAGGATTACCATAAAGATTTTCTCTACCTGGAAGCTGCATTTGTCTAGTTGGCCATGGACATCATGATATAGTGCTCTTTGTAACTGTATGGTGGGGCAGTGATGGATCTGGAATTATCAGTGAGCCTTCTCCAGTTGCATAGACCTGTCAGTTCCTTGAACACACTCCACTTACCTGCCTTTGGATCTCTGCAAATGTGTTTCCCTTTGCCTAAAGTCATTGTATCCCAGATTTTCTTAAATTCATTTACTTTCTGAAACTCACTCTCTGTACTTCTTTTCAAATATATTTAGAGACATTAGTATTAGCAATGTATATTTCTTTCTTATGGGATCACTCAAAATATTTGAAAGATGCTAATAAGAATTCAAACTATCCATGTATTTTTGCATTCTCAGGTTTAGGCAAAACTCTTCAGTCTAGTAGTTTTCATTTAGAAACATAATAGAATTCAAATTCATTTCTCAATGTATACATGATGCGTTTGTATTTTGGCCTAGTCCACATTATTGGAATAAAAAATAATACTGTTTTTAAGCACTTCACAATCTACAGGTGGATAATTTGCAATTTTTCTCTGTGTTTATGTGTGTGTGTGTGTGTCTTTTTAGATGTATTATATATGTATTTAATTAGAGAGAGAGAATATGAGTGGGAGGAGGGGCACAGAGAGAGGGTGAGATTCTCAAGCAGAACTTGATGTAGGGCTCAATCCCAGGACCCTGAGATCATGACCTGAGCCAAAATGAAGAGTTGGACACCTGACTGAGCCACCCAGGCACCTCTGTGTGTGTGTGTTTTAAAATAAAGCCAAAACCTACTGGAAGGTCATTTTATGGTGAGATTGAAACATAAAATTGTCATTTTTGTAGTACTTAAAATTCTATCAACAGTTTCATATGCTTAACCTAATACTTATAAACAAAATTGGCTCTTAATTTTCAGTTAAGGATACATTTATATTTTTAACTTAAAAAATTTTCTGTTAAATGGCAGTGCATTAATAATTTTCATGTGATAGTGAGCCAGTTCTGTTACCTAAATGGCATATTTTCTGGTCCCTTCTAGGCCTGGTATTTATTAGTCTGTGACTGTGATAATTTGTAATAAACAAACATAATCAGTAAGAGAAAAGATATGAATTTTTTATATATGTATGCATGCTGTCATTTAGACAAACAGTTATATGAGATATTCTAAGTAAAAAGTCTTTATTTTGCTTTACTTTTTAAAAAGAAAAAATGATCTTCCTTTTATCTGATATTCTAATTTCCCAATCTATACAATCTCTATAGACTGTGTTTAAGACATGCTTTCCATAAAATATGTTACTTTAATCTCTGGTATTTTCTTTTCATATTTGCAATTAAACTCTCTACATTATATTTTCTAAAGGACTATTAATGTCTTAATGCCTCTGAACAAATATTTTCCAATATATCATATCTTATGATTTCGTTACAAGCATTTATAATAAGGAATAGACAAGCAGAACTCATCCTCCCAGATTAAATACAAGAATGAAGGTAGAGAAGCTTATTAAAATGCTCAACGTGGATGGAAGTGTGAAAACAGAGAATAGGATCATGTCCACATATTCAAACAGGGTTTACAGGCTCTGTAAATGCTCAATGCTCACAGAGCATTGAGGAGCCCTGGTATTGTGGAGTTGGAAAAGGACTGACATGTTATCTGGTCTCATTCATCTTTCTCAGAGCTGAAGCAAGTTAATTCCAGACAAGTCAAACAATCTTTCTGGAGCTCTTGGACACATCCATCAGTATACGAGCTCTACATTATTAAGTCAAAGTTCTTTTTTAGGGAAAACTGGGATTTTATTTGTAGGAAACAAAATTGAAATCAAAACCAGAAAGCAAAGAACCATAAAAATCAAACATAATTTTGTCACTGAAAATTTCCCTGTCTTGCTGTTGAACTGACATTAATTTTTAATGGGTTTATTTCAGTCAGTCCAGACTGCACTCAGTTAAACCTGAACAAGCTTCACTTCCCAGTGAGTAAAGATTTTTCAAACCTACAATAATAGCAAGTAGGAAAAATAGGAATGCCATCAGCATTTATTAAATAGATTACATGGCATTAATTAGAAAATTGTTATAAGTCAACTACTAAATGGATAACCTTTGTATCATTACCATGATTTGCGAGTCAAAGTCTTTACTTGAGGCTGTGAAGAAACCTCTTAAGGCTAGGATAATAAAGTGAAATATTTCTATAAGAACCATCAATGTGTCATGAATGATTGAAAGCAATTAACAATGGATTTGCTTTGCAAAAATATTTTTTTTAATTTTTATTTATTTATGATAGTCACAGAGAGAGAGAGAGAGAGAGAGAGAGAAAGAGGCAGAGACACAGGCAGAGGGAGAAGCAGGCTCCATGCACCGGGAGCCCGACGTGGGATTCGATCCTGGGTCTCCAGGATCGCGCCCTGGGCCAAAGGCAGGTGCTAAACCACTGCGCCACCCAAGGATCCCAGCAAAAATATTTTTAAAAATATTTTATTTATTTATTCATGAGAGAAACACAGAAATATAGGCAGAGGGAGAAGCAGGCTCCCTGCAGGGAGCCTGATGTTGGACTTGATCCCAGGACCCCAGGATCACGACCTGAGCCAAAAGCAGACGTTTAACCACTGAGCTACCCAGGTGCCCCTACAAAAACATTTTAGAGGATTGCAAAGTACAAACAAAATAAAGTCAAGCAAATTATTTTTAATTGATCAGATTGGATTGCATTTGATTGTAAATGAAGAAATGTAAATAGCAAATAGTAAAACAGATCAGATCTAAAACTAATTTCTTTTGTTGTATTTTATCTGTATTTGTATAAAATGACTTTAATCATTTTTATTATGACTCTTGTATGACCACCATATCCACTTAACATAGTGAGGTTATCAGATAATGAAAACCAAGACAATGTTCCTACTGATCTTTGAAACAAAAAATAATAATGACACATAAGAGGTGCACGTTTTTTATCAGATTATGTTCTAGGCCTAATAGAGTTGAACCCCGGGCCTTAATATTCTCACAATAAAGATGAATATGGATGCTTCTCAGGCCCAGTAGACTCAGAAAGAAGACATAAATCTATAGAAGGAGAGATCAGGATGGCTGCTATTAGTACCCTGAGAAGATGCTAACGTCATCCTGCAGCTGGTTCTTCTCCCCGACAGAACACTGTTATCTCCAGTGAGTCTTCCAAAAGACCATACATAAACTACAAGGTCAAACATTTTGCTTTCTGTTTGAGAAGCTTTACATTTGGAGTTCACTATTTATTAATCTATTGGTTGATTGCATTTTACTTAGAATTTATCATGGTTTTTCTGTGAATCTTTATATGTGATCATTTTTGAAGAACAAAAAAAAAAACGCAGTGTTCCAGTTTAGTATGACTCATTACGAAAAGTACACATAGGGGATCCCTGGGTGGCTCAGCGGTTTGGCGCCTGCCTTTGGCCCAGGGCACAATCCTGGGGTCCCAGAATCGAGTCCCAGATCCCTGCATGGAGCCCGCTCCTCCCTCTGCCTGTGTCTCTGCCTCTCTCTGTCTCTGTGTCTATCATGAATAAATAAATAAAATCTTAAAAAGAAAAAGAAAAGTACACATAGACTAGTGGGTTAAAACAACACATTTGTCTCGTGCTGTATTAGCCAGGGCATGTTGAAGTCTGGCCTCTGTGCTTATCTAAAGGCTCATTTACTCATTAGTAGGATATACCAGTATGGCCTGTCTATGTGGCCCGAGCATCCTCACAACATTGTGAATATATTCCAAGGGTAAGTGGCCTGACAGAAGCCAGAGAGACTGAGAGAAAGACAGAGAGAGGGAAAGAACAAGGATGAAGCCACAGTGCAGTTATAATGTAGTCTTGGAAAGCATGCAGTGTTACCTCTGCCTCATTCTGTTCCTTGAAGCCGTCCCTACACTGTCACCCAGTTTCAAGGGCAGTGGAAATGGACTCCACCTTTTTTGATGGATGGTGGCAGGGTTCTAGAGGAGCACATGGGAACAGAAATACTGTTGTGATCATTCTAGATGATACCACGTTCTGCCCTTTGGCCACCACAATTCCAAACGTTTTTCACATACAAAATACACTCTATTCTTCCCAAAACTCTGAAAAAGTTTCATCTCATTATTGCTCCAGGATAAGATTTAAACATCCAGCTCAGACCTAGGTGCATATAAAGCTCCCCATGTTTGATTTCTTGAGCATAGCACCTCTGATTCTAAAGAAGGTTGCTTTGTATTGTTGCTTCGAATTATACCCAACCCATATTCATATGTTGAAGCCCTACCTCCCAGTACTACAGACTATGACTGTATTTGCAGATAGGTTTTTAAGAGGTGATTATGTTAAAATAAGACTGCTAGGGTGGGCCCTTATCCAAGGAGATTAAAGGAGATTAAAACACAGACATGTACACACACAGAGGGAAGACTGTGTGAAGACATGAAGATGGCAGCCATCTGAAAGCCAAGGAGAAAGGTTTCAGGAGAAAGCAAGTGTGCTGGAACCTTGATCTCAGACTTCTGGCCCCCAGAACCTTAAGAAAATAAATTTGTTGTTTAATCACCCAGTCTGTGGAATTTTATTATGGTAGTCCTAGTAAACTAATATAATTTTGCATCAAGAAGACAAGTTATCTTCTCCTCATCCACAACCGTTATACTTTGGTGGAACAGGAATAGACTGGGCATGAACCTCCTCCTGTTCAAGCAGGGGGGATATTAGAGACCCACAGCTATCATTGCTCATAGTAATTCTGAAGGCCAGCAGGGCAAACATTGTCAGTTCCTTAATTAGGGCTCAGTTTCAGTGCCTGGGTATGAACCACTTGGCTCTTGACTTTGCCCTTTGGGATTTTGACTCTTTTCTGTGATCTTGTTTCTTACTTCTGACCTCTTGGCTCTGCCCTGTGGGATCCCAGTTCTGCCTTTTGGAATCTTGGGTTTGCCCTCTAAATCATACTGCCAGTATATCATACCTGGGAAGTTAAAATATGTATTGGTTTATAGGAAATTGAGTGTATTTTAATATATACCCAATATTCACATGTATATTCAATATATATGTTTAACTAGAAATTGCTAGGAGATATTCATTTATAATTTATGCTTACTTATTATATAATTGACTTATCAAGTTCAGAAAAAAGTCAAAGAATGTTATTTTTCCAATTTTTAAGATATTTCATATAAGATTGTTTTCTTGGATTTCAGTGTTACATTATGGTACACTTTTCTACATATATATGTGTGTGTATTGTGTGTGTGTGTGTGTATATGTATATGTGTATATATATATAATATCTATATATATAAAACTTCTTAAATTTTTAATTTTTCTTTTTAAAGAGAGAGAGAGAGAGCACATGCATGTGAGTGGGGAAGGGCAGAGGAAGGGAGAGAATCATAAGCAGGAATGGAATTTTATGTTATTTCCAGAAGACCTATGATGTATTAAACAGATATCTATGATGTATTAACCACAGACAAGTAAGCATTTCCTTCTAGCTAACATCAATACATTAGACATAGTTGTTCTGTATTGGTACTTGTTAGACTTCGACCTAGAATCCATTGATTCTGAGCAAGTGCTCAGAATTATCAATAGATTCTGGGTTGAAGTCATTTATTGAAATTAGACTTCCATTTTGCTACTCATCAAATCATATAATAATAAGGCACAATTGAATTAAAATTGAATATTTAACATACTACCAGTAAAGTCAACGAAATCCAGTTAATGAAATTAAACCCAATTATATTTGGTAAAGTAAGAGAGTTAAACTATAGCAAAGATGGTTAAAATTAACTGAATGGAAAAAGATACCAAACAAATGCAGATAAAATGAAAGAGGGGTTAAAAATATCAACTAAGAAAGTATATCTGAATAAAAAGCAGTATGAAAATAAATTTTAGGGTTGCCTAAGTGGCTCAGTCAGAAGAGACTCCCAACTCTTAATTTTGGCCCAGGCCATGTTCTGAGGGTCATGGAATCAAGCCCTCTATTGGGCTCCGTGCTGGGCATGGATCCTGCTTATGATTCCATATCATAATGGAAACATACAAAATTGAAAATATACTAAACTGTGAGCTCCTTGAGGGTAAGGACCACACATTGTTCATCTGTGTATCCCTTGAACCATTCTAGTGTTTAGTCCATAACTTATTGAACAAATATGCCTTCCTTCCTTCATTCATTAGAAAAAAGTATGAAGTTATAGGTCCCTGCAAGAGTTTTCAATTGAATTGAGGGGTTTCTCTGGCCTTTGGAAGGTATATATATTCCAAATGTTAGAGTGAACTCCAGAGTCCTTCCCATCCACTCTCACCGGATCAAAAGGGTCCCCTTCTCATTCTTTCTCCTTTAGGAGAGATGGAATGATGCTTTCTCCTGTGTAGAATAGAATGGAGAAAGTCCATGTTCTTCATCACTTGCATATGAGTGTCCAGCTACTAATGTAGGACATTTGGCTTGGTTTTTGTTATGCTGCCCTAAGGGTATAAAGTCTGAGGCAAGAAGAAACAATGCACTTAATATTTACTATAAGGTAATTAATCAGAAATCTGTCAGATTCAGAATACCTTGTGTGCTCATCCAGAATAAAACTAATGAAGATGAATATTAAGTGCCCCACAAGTCTATAATAAATGTGGCAAATATAAATAGCACCCTATGGAACTAAGATAAACAGCTCTTACACTGATTTTTTTTTTCTTCCTCAAAGGAGGGAAAATAAAGGCAAAAGGCAATCTTTCTATACTTCCATCATCATGTCTACCCTGTGGGCATCTGGTATAGATTAAGTTTTGCCTTTTAATAATATTGCTAGGCTAGGACTTTGTAGGAAGCCTCTCAGTACACTTCCTATACATGTATATTATTACAACTATCACCCCTGAGGATTTAAACCTAATTTCATTCTTTAGTATGTATTGCTTAACTATTATAGGTATGACATCAAAAGAGATATTACATAGTATATAATAACTTGAAAAAGTCCCCACATAGAGGTTTTAATGCTTCTAACCTGTGTAGTTATTTAAAAGGTGATGAATAAAGCTTTTAAGAACAAAGAAAGTTTATAGTAAAATGTTGAATGTATGGTAAAGCCTGTAAATTGGCAGTATTTTCTGTTTTTTTAAGGGTCAAGTGCAGAATGAACATTTATTTTTAACTGCATTTAGCCATTGAGGTATGTTTGTATGTGTGCACATCTACAGTGTGTTCTTTCGTATCATTTATTGATAATGCTCTAAGGCCTGAAACTGTCCTTTTCTTTCACACAAGGTAAACTTTAGCCACAAAATCCATGTTCAGTATGACAACAGAAGTGATGCTTTCAGTAGAAATGTGAATGAGTGAAGAATTGTTACATCAAAGTGAAAAAAATATCTGAGAATGCAAAAATGAAAGACTTCAGTCATGAATCACATGCTCCTAGTGTTTAGTATTTTAACTGGTCCCAAAGAAAACCCATGGCACTTTGGAAGAACTAATTGGTAGTGTGTATCTGATGCTCAGAGAGAGGACATATAAGTCCTCAGCAGGGAGTGGGCCTATCTAGGAAGGACAGACTATGAGTGAAAAATGCACTCAATGATTGCCAAGGCAGGATTTTCCATTTCAGGGAACTCTGTCCCCTCTTGTCCTTATCCAGAAAGCTCCATTTGTCTGTTTTCACTGCATTCCTGCTGATACAAACCACCTTTATGGGTTTTTATTAAAGAAAGCTGTGACTTTTCCCCTTAAAAGTTATAGAGTTCTTTAAACAGCTTAAGCAGGAGCAAACAGTCACAGACCTACCATTTTATTAAAAGGAACTATTGACTCTGCAAACTGAAACATGGCCAAGCTTCCTTTAAATTAGATTCTATCAAAAAGCTTGGCAACATTGTCATACCTGGCCTGGAATACTCTGTATACTGGAATATTCTGAATAATACTGGAATACTTCATATAATATTAATAATAATTCCTTTCCTATTTTGTTTATGATACACTTTTTAAAGATTTAATTTGTTTATTTATTTGAGAGAGAGAGGGCAGGGGAGGAGAGGGGGGAAAGGGTCAAGCAGACACTATATTGTGTGAGGAGCTGGACTCAGGGCTCGATCCCACAACCCTGTTGTGACCTGAGCCAAAACCAAGGGTCGAAAGCTCAAATGACTGAGTCACTCAGGCTCTCTGTTTATGATACTTCTTATGGTCAAAAATCATATTTTCTTTGTATTGTGTCACTACTGAATCTTGCATGCAGTGGTTAAAAATGAATTAGTGGTAATTATATGTTTCATCTTGTCCTGGTAACCTGTAAACAAATTTTGCAAACTCAGGGTTGGCCTAATCATATCTTCTGGGTTTTTTTAGGATTTTATTTATTTATTCATGAGGGACACACAGAGAGAGAGAGGCACAGACACAGGGAAAAACAGGCTCCATGCAGAGAGTCCAACACAGGACTCGATCCCAGGTCTCCAGGATCACACCCTAGGCTGAAAGCAGAACTAAACCACTGAGCCACTTGGGCTGCCCCATATTTTCTGTTATATTAGTTTTCTATTGTTGTATAATAGATTACCAGAAATTTAGTGGCTTAAAACAGCATTTATTACCACACTTTCCATGCATCAGGAGACCAAGCATGGCTTAGCTCGATCCCTGGTTCAGGATCTTACAAAGCCACAATCAAGGTGTCACACTGCATCCTTTCTGGATCTTGGGGCTTCTTCCCAACTTACATGGCTGTTGGCAGAATTTAGCTCCTCGCAGTTGGAGCACTGAAATCCCCATTCTCTTTCTGGCCAGAGTGAAACAATTACATGTGAAATCAGCACACAGAAATGTATGCCTAGTGTGTAAAATTGGACTACAAGTTGGATGTTATTAAGCCTCTTGAAAGTGGAAGGATATACGGAAATGTAATTAGATCTAATACTCAAATATCTTTTAATAAAAGAAAGCCTGCCATTCTTGAGAAGTATATGTTATTTTCAACAGGGAGACTGGAAGTCTTAAAGTCATGGAAGAAATTAAAATGCGAGGCTGTTGATTTTCAACACCTTCACTATTTCTCTGAAATCATGCTGCCTTACAGAGAATTTTAGTTCAAATATTTCATTTTGCAAATGAAGAAACAGAAAACTAAAAGCTTTGAGAGTTGAGGAATTTAGATCTCATTTTTAAGTATTATTTTTCTTATTAATTAGATTACCAATTTTAATCAAAATAATATGCTTACATCTCTAATTTATGATGTACGATGATAAGGTGCTATCAAGTGAAGGAAGAAAATTGAGGTTATTTATATTGCCTCCTCATGCTGCCCACTACCTCTGTCCAATCTGAGAACTCTTATTTTGGATTCTATGGTACTCTTCAATATACTTCTTTATATACTCCCTTTCATTATATCCTCACTTGCTTTATGTGAGAAAGGATGCATGAAAGATAAAATGTGTAAGTCCTTTAAGATCCCAAAATGTTTTTGTTCTGTCTTAGTTGAAGGATAGTTTGCACACATTTTGCCTCAGAGCTTACTCCATTGTCTTTTAGCATCATTGTGGCTGCTGAGCAACCTGACCCCCCAAATGTTTCACCTTCACTTGAAGAATCAATTGACCTCAATCGGTGGGATTCCTATACTGTATGAATGAAGAGGTTTTATTTTAAGACAAGAGTATCTTCATTTTTAGCCTTACCTATCATGAGAATAAATTTAATCTGGTCTTTGAAAAAGCTTCTGATTATCTGTCTGGAGTTAATCACAGCTTTTAGGCTACTTGATCTCAGGGTTCAGGTGCAACTGCTGGTTCTGAACTCAGAGAGTTGTCCAGCCCCAGAGGAATAGTCCACCCACAGCATTTCATGCAATTTTATCATATTTTATTTTAAGCTATAGTTCCACTACTGTCAAAATTATTCCACCTCTTTTTTTCTGTCTTTTAGTGTTTTTGGGAATTGCCCTTGCCATGCTAATTCTTTATCTTTGTGCTGTCCTCATTGGAGAGGCTTAGTTTTCCCACACTTGTATATGAGGGTATGTCTGAGGGGTTGAAAGTCAAATACCTGCTCAGTTCACCACACTGAAGGCACTACCTAAAGTCTTTTTAAGCCAAACTACTGGATTCATCTTCCTAGGAAAGTGTGAAATCAGCCCAAAGAAGCACAGCAGGCTTCTGTCAGCCTGGGTTTCTGTCTTCCCTCATGAATCTCAAATAAAGAAGCAGAGATCTGAGTGCTGCTGTAGACAGAACCAGGGATTTATAGTCCAAAAGAAATGTATAATTCTACCATAAAAATAACTGCAGTGTTACATTGGGCAAATGTTCTGTACTCGCTGTGTCTGTTTCTTTATCTTCATAAGTAGAAATAACTCTTATGAGAACTCATTAAGATGGTGTTTGTACAGTGCCAGACCCTACTGGTCCCCAGCCATCCAAACACTTTCGCACAATTTAGGGTCCCCTATGAGCCAGCCCCCGCTCTGCTTTTCCTGTCTTAGTGAATCATTGTGCTCGTGTTATCTTCAGACTCACCCTGCTAGGCCTGTAGCATGTGCACTTTCTCATCTCTGGACAGCCTTACCTCCTGATGCAGCTTGAGAAGCTGCTCTGCCTATGAGATTTGGTTTCACCTTCTCATTTGGATTGCTCATGTCCACTACCATATCCGCCATACTCTGCGTCCAGGCTGTTACCTGTTCCCCTTGGCAAGCAGGGTACAGGGCTCTGTAAACGTGTCCCCATCACAGCATGGCTCACACCGCTGGATAATTGTTTTTCTTTCTTTGGTCTCCTTAGTCAACACTGTCAGAGGACAGGGATTTAGTCCTCTACAATTCTGTATTCCTGTGTCTGTTGTTATCCAGGCATGCAGAAATCAATCAATAAGTGCTAAGTTAAATTGAATTGAAATGAAAGACTAAGTATACATATTGTTTCTTAGACAAGCTTTATTACTACTTTGAAGTGATGTGAATTCTCAGAACATCAGACACTTTCATGTTCTAGGGGAAGCTCAAAATTACATTCCAAAATCAATATAAATGCTCCTGGCATTAGGGAATTATCACTATTCCTCCTAACACCAAGTTGAATAGATTTTATGTTATATTAACATCATTCTCTATGGAATAAGACTGGGCCTAAGAAGAAATTCACTATCCTTGATGTCGAGGCAGGTTTAATGCCGTCATCTCTTGATTGTTCTTGTCAGTACACTCATATTTTTTAATAATAAATTTATTTTTATTGGTGTTCAATTTGCCAACATACAGAGTAACACCCAGTGCTCATCCCGTCAAGTGCCCCCCTCAGTGCCCGTCACCAATTCACCCCACCCCACACCCTCCTCCCCTTACACCACCCCTAGTTTGGTTCCCAGAGGTAGGAGTCTTTATGTTCTGTCTCCCTTTCTGATATTTCCCACACATTTCTTCTCCCTTCCCTTATATTCCCTTTCACTATTATTTATATTCCCCAAATGAATGAGAACATATAATGCTTGTCCTTCTCCGATTGACTTACTTCACTCAGCATAATACCCTCCAGTTCCATCCATGTTGAAGCTAATGGTGGGTATTTGTCGTTTCTAGTGGCTGAGGAATATTCCATTGTATACATAAACCACATCTTCTTTATTCATTCATCTTTCGAAGGACACCGAGGCTCCTTCCACAGTTTGGCTATTGTGGACATTGCTGCTAGAAACATCGGGGTGCAGGTGTCCTGGCATTTCATTGCATCTGAATCTTTGGGGTAAATCCCTGGCAGTGCAATTGCTGGGTCGTAGGGCAGGTCTATTTTTAACTCTTTGAGGAACCTCCACACAGTTTTCCAGAGTGGCTGCACCAGTTCACATTCCCACCAACAGTGTAAGAGGGTTCCCTTTTCTCCGCATCCTCTCCAACATTTGTTGTTTCCTGCCTTGTTAATGTTCCCCATTCTCACTGGTGTGAGGTGGTATCTCACTGTGGTTTGGATTTGTATTTCCCTGATGGCAAGTGATGCAGAGCATTTTCTCATGTGCTTGTTGGCCATGTCTAGGTCTTCCTCTGTGAGATTTCTGTTCATGTCTTTTGCCCATTTCATGATTGGATTGTTTGATTCTTTGGTGTTGAGTTTAATAAGTTCTTTATAGATCTTGGAAAAGAGCCCTTTATCTAATACGTCATTTGCAAATATCTTCTCCCATTCTGTAGGTTGTCTTTTAGTTTTGTTGACTGTATCCTTTGCTGTGCAAAAGCTTCTTATCTTGATGAATTCCAAATAGTTCATTTTTGCTTTTGTTTCTCTTGCCTTCGTGGATGTATCTTGCAAGAAGTTACTGTGGCCGAGTTCAAAAAGGGTGTTGCCTGCGTTCTCCTCTAGGATTTTGATGGAATCTTGTCTCACATTTAGATCTTTCATCCATTTTGAGTTTATCTTTGTTATGGTGCAAGGAGTGGTCTAGTTTCATTCTCCTGCATGTGGATGTCCAGTTTTCCCAGCACCATTTATTGAAGAGCCTGTCTTTCTTCCAATGGATAGTCTTTCCTCCTTTGTCGAATATTAGTTGACCATAAAGTTCAGGGTCCGCTTCTGGGTTCTCTGTTCTGTTCCATTGATCTATGTGTCTGTTGTTGTGCCAGTACCACACTGTCTTGATGACCACAGCTTTGTAGTACAACCTGAAATCTGGCATTGTGATTCCCCCAGCTAAGGTTTTCTTTTTAAAAATTCCCCTGGCTATTCGGGGTCTTTTCTGATTCCACACAAATCTTAAAATAATTTGTTCTAACTCTCTGAAGAAAGTCCATGATATTGCATTAAACGTGTAAAATGCCCTGGGTAACATTGACATTTTCACAATATTAATTCTGCCAATCCATGAGCATGGAATATTTTTCCATCTCTTTGTGTCTTCCTCAATTTCTTTCAGAAGTGTTCTATAGTTTTTAGAGTATAGATCCTTTACCTCTTTGGTGAGGTTTATTCCTAAGTATCTTATGCTTTTGGGTGCAATTGTAAATGGGATTGACTCCTTGATTTCTCTTTCTTCAGTCTCATTGTTAGTGTATGGAAATGCAACTGATTTCTGGGCATTGATTTTGTATCCTGCCATGCTATCAAATTGCTGTATGAGTTCTAGCAATCTTGGGGTGGAGGCTTTTGGGTTTTCTATGTAGAGTATCATGTCATCTGCGAAGAGGGAGAGTTTGACTTCTTCTTTGCCAATTTGGATGCCTTTAATGTCTTTTTGTTGTCTGATTGCTGAGGCTAGGACTTCCAGTACTATGTTGAATAGCAGTGGTGAGAGGGGACATCCCTGTCTTGTTCCTGATCTTAGGGGAAAGGCTCCCAGTGCTTCCCCATTGAGAATGATATTTGCTGTGGGCTTTTCGTAGATGGCTTTTAAGATGTTGAGGAATGTTCCCTCTATCCCTACACTCTGAAGAGTTTTGATCAGGAATGGATGCTGTATTTTGTCAAATGCTTTCTCTGCATCTAATGAGAGGATCATATGGTTCTTGGTTTTTCTCTTGCTGATATGATGAATCACATTGATTGTTTTACTAGTGTTGAACCAGCCTTGTGTCCCAGGGATAAATCCTACTTGGTCATGGTGAATAATCTTCTTAATTTCTTGTTGGATCCTATTGGCTAGTGTCTTGCTGAGAATTTTTGCATCCATGTTCATCAGGGATATTGGTCTATATTTCTCCCTTTTGGTGGGATCTTTGTCTGGTTTTGGAATTAAGGTGATGCTGGCCTCATGGAACGAATTTGGAAGTACTCCATCTCTTTTTAACTTTCCAAATAGCTTCAGTAGAATAGGTATGGTTTCTTCTTTAAACGTTTGATAGAATTCCCCAGGGAAGCCATCTGGCCCTGGACTCTTGTGTCTTGGGAGGTTTTTGATGACTGCTTCAATTTCCTCCCTGGTTACTGGCCTGTTCAGGTTTTCTATTACTTCCTGTTCCAGTTTTGGTAGTTTGTGGCTTTCCAGAAATGCGTCCATTTCTTCTAGATTGCCTAATTTATTGGCGTATAGCTGTTCATAATATGTTTTTAAATCGTTTGTATTTCCTTGGTTGGTAGTGATCTCTCCTTTCTCATTCATGATTTTATTAATTTGAGTCTTCTCTCTCTTCTTTTTAATAAGGCTTAATAAGGCTGGCTAATGGTTTATCTATCTTATTAATTCTTTCAAAGAACCAACTCCTGGTTCTGTTGATCTGTTCCACGGTTCTTTTGGTCTCGATTTCGTTGAGTTCTGCTCGAATCTTTATTAACTCTCTTCTTCTGCTGGGTGTAGGATCTATTTGCTGTTTTTTCTCTAGCTCCTTTATGTGTAAGGTTAGCTTTTTTATTTGAGTTCTTTCCAATTTTTGGATGGTTGCTTGTATTGCCATGTATTTCCCCCTCAGGACCGATTTTGCTGCATCCCAAAGATTTTGAATGGTTGTATCTTCATTCTCATTAATTTCCATGAATCTTTTTAATTCTTCCTTAATTTCCTGGTTGACTCTTTCATCTTTTAGAAGGATGGTCCTTAACCTCCACGTGTTTGAAGTCCTTCCAAACTTCTTGTTGTGATTTAGTTCCAATTTCAAGGCATTATGGTCTGAGAATATGCAGGGGACGATCCCAATCTTTTGTAATCGGTTCAGACCCGATTTGTGACCCAGTATGTGGTCTATTCTGGAGAAAGCTCCATGTGCACTTGAGAAGAATGTGTATGCAGTTGAGTTTGGATGTAAAGTTCTGTAGATATCTGTGAAATCCATCTGGTCCCATGTGTCATTTAAAGCTCTCGTTTCTTTGGAGATGTTGTGCTTAGAAGACCTATCGAGGGTAGAAAGAGCTAGATTGAAGTCACCAAGTATAAGTGTATTATTATCTAAGTATTTCTTCACTTTGGTTATTAATTGATTGATATATTTGGCAGCTCCCACATTCGGGGCATATATATTGAGAATTGTTAAGTCCTCTTGTTGGATAGATCCTTTAAGTATGAGATAGTGTCCCTCTTCATCTCTCACTACAGTCTTCGGGGTAAATTTTAGTTTATCTGATATAAGGATGGCTACCCCTGCTTTCTTTTGAGGACCATTTGAATGGTAAATGGTTCTCCAACCTTTTATTTTCAGGCTGTAGGTGTCCTTCTGTCTAAAATGAGTCTCTTGTAGACAGCAAATAGGTGGGTCCTGCTTTTTCATCCAGTCTGGAACCTGTGCCTTTTGATGGGGTCATTAAGCCCGTTCCCGTTCAGAATTACTATTGAATGATATGAGTTTAGTGTCATCATGATATCTATTCAGTCCTTGTTTTTGTGGATTGTCCACTGGACTTCTTCTTAAAGGGGAATTTTAAGAGTCCCCCTTAAAATTTCTTGCAGAGCTGGTTTGGAGGTCACATATTCTTTCAGTTCCTGCCTGTCTTGGAAGCTCTTTATCTCTCCTTCCGTTTTGAATGAGAGCCTTGCTGGATAAAGTATTCTTGGTTGCATGTTCTTCTCATTTAGGACCCTGAATATATCCTGCCAGCCCTTTCTGGCCTGCCAGGTCTCTGTGGAGAGGTCTGCTGTTACCCTAATACTCCTCCCCGTAAAAGTCAGGGATTTCTTGTCTCTTGCTGTTTTAAGGATCTTCTCTTTATCTTTGGAATTTGCAAGCTTAACTATTAAATGTGGAGCTGTTGAACGGTTTTTATTGATTTTAGGGGGGATCTCTGTATCTCCTGGATCTGAAAGCCTGTTTCCCTTTCCAGATTAGGAAAGTTTTCAGCTATGATTTGTTCAAATACATATTCTGGCCCTCTGTCCCTTTCGGCGCCCTCGGGAACTCCAATTAAACGTAGGTTTTTCTTCCTCAGGCTGTCATTTATTTCCCTTAATCTATCCTCATGGTCTTTTAATTGTTTGTTTCTTTTTTCCTCAGTTTCCCTCTTTGACATCAACTTGTCTTCTATGTCACTTACTCGTTCTTCTACCTCGTTAACCCTTGTCGTTAGGACTTCTCATTTGGATTGCATCCCATTCAATTGATTTTTAATTTCTTCCTGATTAGATGTAAATTCTGCAGTCATGAAGTCTCTTGAGTCCTTTATGCTTTTTTCTAGAGCCACCAGTAGCTGTATAATAGTGCTTCTGAATTGGCTTTCTGACATTGAGTTGTTATCCACATTTTGTGACCTTGTGGGAGAGAGGACTGTTTCTGATTCTTTTGAGGTGAGGTTTTCCTTCTAGTCATTTTGTTCAGTGCAGAGTGGCCAAAAACAAGTTGTATTGGGAAAAGGAGAAAAAGAGAGAGAGAGAAGGAAAGAAAAGAGAAAAAGAAAAAAGGAAGAAAAAAAGGAAAAAAGAGAAGATAAAGAAAGGTGAAAACGAAAGGGGGTGGGCGAAGCAATCAGAAATCAAAAAGAAAACAAAAACAAAAACAAAAACAAAACCCACGGGGGAGTATCCTCTGATTCTGTGTACTTTAAGTCCCTTGACTTCCCCTGGAACTTGTCCATCTAGCTGGTCTTCTGGGGGAGGGGCCTGTTGTGCTGATTCTCAGGTGTTAGCACTTGGGGGAGCTGCTGTGCCCCTGCCTGGTGCAGGGCTCAGTGGGGGTTGTTCACCCCGTGAGGCCCCAGGAGGAACAACCGCAGTGGCGGGGCCAGCTCTGCAGCCCTGGAGTCAGCCCCCGCAGTCACCACGGAGCTCTCCGTCTGCAGGGCCTGGAGGCTCCGGGGCGGGGCCGCTGATCTGCTCAGCTGGGGCAGGAGCGTCCTCGCTGTCCTGGGCCCTCCCGGCCTCTGCCTGTCCCGGGGGAGGCCGGATCCTGGGCTGTGTCCCGGCGCCCTGTGCTCCGGGGCCTGTGCTGTTGGATTCGCGCTTCCGCCCCGCAGCCCCCTCCGAGGAGCCGCCCCCGAGCCCCCCCCGCGGAGCCGCCCCCGAGGCCCCCCGACCTGCTCCCGCCCCGCAGCCCCCTCCGGGGAGCCGCCCCCGAGCCCCCCGAGCTGCTCCCGCCCCGCAGCCCCCTCCGCGGAGCCGCCCCCGAGCCCCCCGAGCTGCTCCGGGTCCCCCGTGCACACTGCAGCCCTTAGGGAGCTCGGCGCACTCTCCCGGGGCGCAGGTGTCTGTTAGTGTCCCCGGGAGCCCGAGGGCATCCCCGCCTCCTGGGGTCCTGCTCCACCTCCCTGGGAGCCCCTTTCCGCCCGGGAAGGTCGGTGCAGCTCCTGCTCCTCTGGGACGGGGCTCTCCTGTCCTGGGGACCCTCGCCCCGGCCTCAGCCCGGCTCCTCGCGGGGCCCCTCCCCCTTGGAGGCCTTTTGTTCCTTTATTTCTTTTTCCCCGTCTTCCTACCTTGATAGAAGCGCGAACTCTTCTCACTGTAGCATTCCAGCTGGTCTCTCTTTAAATCTCAGGTCGAATTCGGAGATTTTCAGGATGATTTGAAGGTGATCTAGGTCATTTGGTGGGGAGGTGACTGGGATCCCTACTCTTCTCCCATCTTGCCCCACCATCCTGCCCCTCCTTCAGTACACTCATATACAGTACACCTGTATTCCCAGAATGATTTTCTCTTGTCACCTAGAATATTTTTCAATATATTAATAACTGCTTAGTGATGGGATTTTAAAGAATATAAAGTAATTGTATCTTGGATTACTTTAAAAATGTTGAAATAGGCTTAATAAGAAAATATTTTCAGCACTCCAAAGCAAAATGTAAAAGATTGTTGGATTACAGTGGCCCCCATTTCCCTTAATGAGCCCAGGTGGCTGGTACTTTGTGTCCACACTATTTATGTAATTTATGTAGTTGAAGTTATTTTCACTCTTTATGTTGCTTTAAGCACTCCCTTAGTCTTTTAACATCGAAATGGCAGCTTATTTATAAAAGCCTTTTCCAGCCACTCTGACATAATGAAATCTTTTTCAAATATTTATTGTGTCCCCACCATATGTCAGGTCCCCACATGTGCTGGGTGTTGGAGACCGTATGCCAGCCAGGGGGAGCAAGCCTCCTCTAAGGAGTCCGTGGGCTATTTCCGAAATGACTTTAAACTTTATAGGAATGAAAGTTAAGGAAACATTAGTTTTGCTATACAAGTTGTGCTCCAAGTCATTCCCAATTTGTTTGGAAAAATTCTCACACTTTTATGTTTCCTTAGTGTTTGTTGGAACACATTTTTTTTTTTTTTTATCTTTTTAAATTGTATTGACTAATGGAGGATAAAAGCAAAGGTTAGGATTCTTTATCTCCTTGTGTTCTCAGGAAATTCTGCAGACAGTCTAGGGAACCAGTTCCATGTTTACATTTGACCCACTGAAGGAGAGAATTGAATTTAAAACATATGGATAGTTCTGGAGACTTTTGCACAGGCCCCAGTTCACAATTCAAGATTTCTGAATAGTCTTGCAGTGATTTTGGCTCTAGAAAACATTGACCTAATAATAATGCATTTAACTTTCATAGCTTCATTCTTTTAAGAAATTCCTCTATGATTGTTGGGATAATTTGAATCACTATAAATTGCCAAATGACAGTACTGGAAGTATAGAATATATAAGTTACTTTTAGCAGCATTGGGATTAGCACTATGCTATTTTTTCACAGACTTCAAATTCAGCCAATAAATTAGCATTTTGTGCTATGGAAAATTACCACCTTCTATGCAGGTATGGTAGAGTTTTTTAAACCTTGATTAATCAGGTGAAAACCATCAAGTGTGACAACAGAACATTTTCTTGCCTGACATTTGTTTTTCTTCTTATTATATGTGAATTTGCACAGAGTTGGGTATTTCTTTGTCTCTAAATGTTTAAAGAACTTTGCATAGAGGTAATCTGTGACCTCAAAGAGTGGTCTTTCTGAGATCCTCATTGTGGAGCATCCATAGACATATCACCTCCTTGCCCTGCAATGTCAGTGAAAGTGACCATTTCTGCATTCTGGTTGCAGAATGTCCTTATGTTTCCCCTTTTGCCTTTGCTATCATAACTGAAGCTGTCAGCTAGTTCTTTCCATGGGTATATGAACATCAAAATTCCCCAAAATAGGCAAGCCTTTTATTCTTCACAAGGCTCAGTGTTCATCCGAGTTTGCAGTCTCCGTCCATGAAATTGTTCCCTACTCAAAGGGGCCTCTGATTTCTGACATTTTTACTTTTCATACTCCCCAATTCATAGGTATGTATTTGACATCTGGACTGAGCTGGGTCTTACACGTTCTACGTAACTTGCTTTCTGGGACTGTATGTTGTAAACTGGTGGCATTGAAGTGGTCCAGAATATGCTTGCCTTGCACGCAACCTGGCTTATCTCCAATTTTTGCATCTCTGTTTTCCTTGTTGTTTCCATTGTGATAATCTTTTTCAAGAAAGTTGCTTTGAGCTAGTCTTGCATCAATGATAGACAATGCAATGTTTTCCAGTCTCAAAGTGATTTTGTGAATCTGTCTAAAATGTGCTATTGTCTTGCAAGTGAAAACAAATGTATGCTAAATTAAATGTGTGAAAAAAGCTGGAGTAGGTTGTCAACTTCCCCACCCTAAACTTCTTAAAACATCGTTCAGTATGATAGGAGTAAATTTTAAGGTGGAAAGCTTCAAGATTAAAGATTTTTTTAAATCCTATTCCAGAGTATTTTCCTAGTCTTTTTTTTTTCCTTTCTATTGGCTTCTTTCAATCCTTTTTCCACATTTAAACCTTCAGTATTTCATTCTTTTAGTTCTGCTTTTCCTAATGTGATGCTTTTCTTCTCCCTTTCCACATGAATGTATTTCAGATTTTTCTGACTATATTGGTAACCAATAATTCACTAAATGTTTATGTTAAAAAAACAGATAATTTTCTTAGAAATATAGACCTTTATATGAAAGAGTTGTTAGCCACACAAATGACTGGGCCCATTCTATATTTCAATGAATGTGATAATCAACAGCTATTATTAATTAATGTTACTAGCCATGCAGAAATACTAAACATACACCCACATAGATAGAGCATCATTGCTATAGATCTTTCAGGGTGTTTCCTCTGATCAAACTAAATTGTCAACAAATTTAGCAGTTATTTACATATACTAGGCAATCCATCACCATTTCCAAAATATCTGCTACACAATTATACATACATAGATACATACCAACCCCAGACACCTGGATTGTTTAGCATCTACTTGGTAATCCAGCTTCCTATCAACATTGGACAGACAGATCATGTTTCCCCTTCTCCCTTTTTTTTTCTTTTTTTAAATGTTTATTTATTTATAATAGTCACAGAGAGAGAGAGAGAGAGAGAGAGAGAGAGGCAGAGACATAGGCAGAGGGAGAAGCAGGCTCCATGCACCAAGATCCCGACGTGGGATTCGATCCCGGGTCTCCAGGATCACGCCCTTGGCCAAAGGCAGGCACTAAACCGCTGCGCCACCCAGGGATCCCTCCCTTTTTTTTTTTTCTTTTGGAGAAAGGTATTTATCACTTTTATCATTGTGGTACTAGTTTGGTATTCTGGAAAGCACTGGTGTGCTATTATCATTTTTTTCTGACACATTTAAGTAATAGCATCTTCTTTCTTTCTTATTTATCCCAAAGTGCGCTCATTACACTTCACCTCAGGTGTCTTTCCTAGGGTATTTGTATAGCAAATAGCCTTAGAAAAAAGGTTTAATAACTCTCTCCAGAGCAAAGGGCAGGATGCTTAATGTCCAGCATAAGAAAGGTAATGTCTTGAGATCCCTGGGTGGTGCAGCGGTTTGGCGCCTGCCTTTGGCCCAGGGCTCGATCCCGGAGACCCGGGATCGAATCTCACGTCGGGCTCCTGGTGCATGGAGCCTGCTTCTCCCTCTGCCTATGTCTCTGCCTCTCTCTCTCTCTCTCTCTCTCTGTGACTATCATAAATAAATAAAAATTTAAAAAAATTTAAAAAAAAAAGAAAGAAAAGTAATGTCTTTCTATAGAGCAGAAGGCAGGGATGTTTCACATCTGTAATATAATATTTAGGGTCCCTAAGCTCAAGATTTCCTAACTATGATGAAGCCCACTTCTTGCACTGTCACCCATCAGGACCCTTTTCTGCCATCCCCATGGGATATTGGTACAAGAACTGATAGAACCTGATGCTTGTGAAGTTTGTTGCACTGTGAGTGTGTAATGAAGTTCTTAATCTCTGACCCAGGAATCTCATGTATTCTATCAGACACTTGAAACTGAGACAGGCAAAATTGTTATCTTGCAAGTAAGTTACAAGCTTGGGAAATCTCAGACTCTTCACAGTTCTTTACAGCCAGATTATGGGCTGTTATTGTCTTATGATTATCTAAGTCAGTGTTAATTTTTTAAAATTATAAATATTTAGTATTACAGATATTTTAATTAAAATTAATTTTTTCATGAGTGTTCTATTTTATTAGTCACTATTGTACTTTTGCTTAAAATGAATGACATATATACACATAGGCCTCATTTTGTTTGTAAGGGATTCTTAAGCAGAAAGTATTTTAAAAACGAAAAGATATTTTCCATATATTATATATTAGACCCCTTAGTGTTTTCATATGAATACATTTTATAAACTAAATCAATTTTGTAAGATTGTATTTTAGAGAGTTCTTGATGAGTATGTGATTTATGACTAAATTTGCAGTCTGAGTTTCACATCTTGGTAAGATATTATTCAACTATTGGTTCAAGACAATACAAATTTGTTAACTAAAAAACCCCACTAACACCAAAACCAAACAAAAAACAAAAATTAACTCCAAATTTCTGATGATAGAATATCCATAACAATAGAACAAAATAAGGAAATCACTGTTTGTTTCGAGGTCATTCATTGCCTTTGTTCACAAGTTTCATTTTTCATGACCTCAGAAAAGCAATGTAGAACTCAAGTTTAATAGGAGAATAAATGTGAACTAGGGCAATGCTCTTAAGAATTTCAAGTAGAATCAGAATACATTATAATTGAACAACCTGAAAGAATAGTTTAGATCTCTTCTGGTTTCACATTTTTCATGTATTTTTGCTCATAGCTTTATACAAATATCAAAGATATTTACTGTTTATATTTATTTTGATAATACAATGGCACATAGTGAAAACATTCTAGGAAACTAAAAACCATTTAACAAATGTAAAGCATGGATACTAACCTTTACTCTGAGATGATCATTTATTACTGCATGATCAGTACATCGCAGAATTGCATATTTATTAGCAAAAGGACTCTTCAACAAAATGTTTAAAATATTTTTTATCAAAGGTTATTATAGTAGTAATACATAAATTATTATAGATAGTAATGCATATCATATTATAGATAGTAATACGCACATTACTATCCAAAAAGCTATGTATGTATTTATATAAAATATGTCAAATGTGTTTACTTCTCAAAAATGCATGTATATATATATATAGTAACAATAAATGTCTTAATATAGGTTATACATACATTGCTGTCACCTTTTAATGCACACAAATACAAAAGGTATGTGTGCATCCCAAATTTTTTTGATTAAAGAAATGAAAAAAAAGACAATAGATTCTTATTACCTCCAGTAGCTTTTTAGTTTTGATAAGAACCCTTTAATTTCAGGTCTGTAGTTTATGTCACACTTTCCAGGTACCTTTTTCCTTGGTTTGGGGTTTTATAAAACAATCACATCTGTAGGACTTGAGGTGAAATGTATTTTGCCAGCCTTGCCAGAACTCACCCTTCTTGAATGATGCGGCATGACATCATGAAGTCAGATCTCCCACAGTACGAATGGTACTCTATGGAATAAAATAACTTATGGCGCTTATTGCTGGTATCTATTAAATGACAATCTCTGGCATGTGTAGCCAGCTTGAATTTTGAAAACTGTCTTTTCTCCTGGGTAGATGTATTTAGGAAGAGTCTGAATTCTTCATTTGTACTCAAGAAATGAAAATGGCCTATTCTCAAATCTTAAAGAGGGGGAATTCATTTGAACCTGTCCAAAGTTTCTTACCTTCAGACTGCATATTTATTTACACACATACAATTATATACAGTGGCTGACTCTTATTTCAGAATGTCTGAACATTATTGACTCATTTCCCCTGTGACACAAAGGAGAAATTCGGAGTTTCTGTTGAAATATATTTACACCACACATAAGTGAATTATAGTGATCTAGATTATAAAGGTAACTAACTTGTCAAAATACAAAAATCATTAAAAAAAATCTAATAAAATAATGATTAAAATTTTAAGTTATATCTTTAATCATTTAATGTGCATATGTATTTTAATTTTAACATTTTTATCTGAGATTTCTTATGGGATAAAAATATGAATATAACTCCACATATTAAGGATAAAAATAATTTCAAGCACCTTGGTGCAGAAATGCAGTAAATTGTAATATTGGAGCTTTCCTTTATAATTGTCCTGTTTTTATTTATAAAAAATTTCCAAGTGCGCACAAGATATTTCTTGAAAATTAAGCTATTTTATGTCCTTAAGGAAAGATAACTCTATCATAATGATATGACCTTTTCTCTAATTATAACCATGATAAGTATACAAATAATATAAATTGACTATTGCTGAAACTACTCCCTCCCCAGATGTCAATACACAGGGTTTTGTTATTTAAAAAAAAATCTTCTTGGACTTAAATAGCACAGAAGTTGCTTCTCCTCCAACTGCCATTTTCTGGTCATCTTGACCTTTCTGCAACAATGCTGACGTGTGCTGCAATAATTTGTGTGACACTGTCTTCACTCTACCTTTCTAACATGATTTCAAAACTCATACTTAAACCATCTTCTTCCAGTCTTCATCTTCCATGGTTAGTTCTCTTTAGGACTAGCTGTATCCATCAGGATTCTTTATGTTTCAGGTGACAGAAAATCAAATACAAATAGTCTCAATGACCTGAGAAATTTGGAGGTAAAACTAGATCAAGTAAGCAGCATGATAGAGAGAGAGAGTCAAGTTTTCTGCATTCCTTTGCATTAGTTCTGCACATCCTCCAGCTCCGTATGTCAACTTAGGTGCTTGTCCTGAGTCTTCAAAAGCTGCTGCAGCCTTGAATGTTTATGTATTGTTGGGGCCAATGAGTCTCAGACTTCAGTGTGAATCAGTGTGAATCATCTTGAAAATTAAACTACACTTTGCTATGCCTCACCACCCAGAGTTTCTGATTAAATAGGTTATGGTAGTGCCTGAAAATGTGCAGTTCTAACAACATCCAAGGTGATGCTCATGCTGTTGTTCTGCCTTGAAAATCACTGGTCTAAGTAAAGTGTTTCTTAAACTTCAATGCACTTTTGATTCTTGAAAAACTTGTAAAATTTAGAATCAAATTCAGTAATCCGAGAGAAGGTCCTGAAAGTCCTCATCTACAAGCCTATGGATATTTCTGATGCTTCTGCTCCAATGGAATCATATCATGAGGAACAGTGATCACTGTAGGCCAATGTTTTCCAGCTTTGTGTCCTTTTAAAAATCTTCTAGAAATATTTTTACACATGTGGATTTCCAGGATCTCCCCATGAAGATTCAGGTCAGAGGGTCTGGAGTGTGATCCTGGAATCCATGATTAAAAAATGCCTCAGGTGACTTAAATTTTGACAAGTTTAGGAAGTACAGAAGAAGGAGAAAGCCTCAGTGTGGTCTTGTTGATGAGAGAAATGATTTTTTCCCAAAGTCCCAGCAAACCTTGCCACAGTTTCTCCCTCATGAAGTTTCCTGATGTTGGATGACTGAAAACATCCTGAAGATGAGGATAATCAGAAACAGCACATCTTCAAATGTTGTACCCACAAGAAGAGTGACAATATACAAACACAAAACAAAAATGAGTCTAATAAACCAAAGTAGTAGCCTTAATCTGGTCATTGAAGGTTTTTGGAAGTCTTTTAACAAGGGAAAGCAGAAATATTGGACACTTTCACGTCTTGTTTTTCTCTTACCTACTTACATGTTTCATGTTAAGGGTAATTCATTTTCTTTTTTTCTCTTCTCCCTTCTTTCCTTCCTTTCTCCCTCCTCCCTCCCTCCTTCCTTCCCTCCCTCCCTCCTTCCCTTCCTTACTTCCCTCCTTCCCTTTCTTTCTTTGGAAAAACTATAGAAATGACTTAGTACACCTTTAATTTTCTTCACATGAACAAATCAAGAGCCTTTTAAATTACTTTGCCAAGGTCATATAGACATTAAAAGGTCATTAAAAAGTTAAAATTTAGTGTTTTCTTCCCAATTCTATTTCTACCACACAGAAGCAACTTGTATGTATTGAGATTTTTAAACATATTTTACTAAAATTTAGTAATATGTAGGAGTTCAATAACTTTACCATATAAATAGTCTAATTTCAATAAGGCATTGTGCTTTGTTATATATATTTTTATGGATAGTGTTCTTGCACTCTTGGTGTTAAATAAGGCTTCGCTGAGATAGATACAAATACACATCTAAGAATGAAATAAAATTAAATGTACAATCAAATCATAAATGAACCATATCACTAAAATCTATGAAGATCTAATTTTCATTAATAAACATTAGAAACTGGTTTGCCAAGAGAACTATAGCCACTGGAGAACAGAAAGGATGACAAATGAAATTAATAGAGTCTTCCTTTCTTTAGGCTTATTAGGACATAGAATTTTTAAGCCTATTTGTTTTATTTTAAGACTAATCAAAAGTCTCTTTTTCTAATCACAGTGCCAAATCCAAGCAGAATTTCTAATCAGAATTCTGCCGCTAAATAATCAATTTATAGTTAAAAACACTTTTGGTCAATTTCTTATCTATTTACTTAACAAATACTTATCAAGAACCTATTAAGTGCTAGGCTTTAAATTAGGAGATGAAAGTAAATAGGACTGGTCCTTGCCCTACCTGAATTGACATCTCCTATTTCTTTTTCAATAGAGATTGCACTGCTGATCCCCCTGGGAGGTGAGGATGGTGGTCAGACTGCGAGCAATGGCCATAGTAACAGAAGGTGCTATGTGGGGATTAGAATTCAAGCTGAATCTATGTGACTGCTGGCATTAGCATCTAGTAGTTCACCTTTAGAAATTGAACTTTGTCTTTGAGGCTTATGGTTGGGAGAAATCTTTATGGTGTGTGTGTGTGTGAGAGAGAGAGAGAGAGAGAGAAAGAGAAATAACTCTAGCTATTCAATTGTGATCAATTATGATGTTAGTGATTGGTAAAGAAATGAGAAATTCAGAGGCCCATAAAGTGCGTTAGATTTCAATTACTCACACATATTAAGCAAGCTGTATCTATTTTACTCAGGTTGGAATGAGAACATTTTTTCTCCAAAAATTGACATATTATAGTTATTATAATACTTATAAAGATATAGCCGTCTTAAGATGAGTTTTTGTAGGTCTAAATAAACTCAGCCATCTCCAGATGCAGTTCCTTTGGGAGGGAATGTCTGGAGAAACTCTCATGAGTATTTGTATACTGGTCTACCCAAGGATGAAAGGGTGGTCTGAAATTTTCTTATTGGTATTGATATTTTGGTCCACTGAAGGATAGAGAGGTTATTAGAGAAACTCCTGTAGGTATTTATATACCCGTCTAGCCAAGAACAGTTCTCTCTCTGAAAGTCATGCCTTACAATATGAATGAGGTCTTGCCATAATGCAAAACTGATGGAAAAATAAAACAAATTATGACACTTTCAACATTTATATCCTCAAAAATATTTTGTTGCATGTTTGTGGTTTTAAAAAAATATTTATTTGGAAGAGAGAGAGAAAGAGAGTGAGCATGAGTGGGGACAGGGGCAGAGGGAGAAGGAGAGAGAGAATCTCAAGCAGACTCCCCACCCTACCAGGAGCCCAAGACAGGACTCAATCCCACAACCCTGAGATCATGACCTGAGCTAAAATCAGGAGCTGGAGGCACAACTGCCTAGTTACCCAGGCGCTCCTGTAAGTGTGCTTTTTAATGATATGGCTTATATATATTTTGAAAGTAACTAGAAATATAGACAAGATCAAATTTAGACTAATGTGTATTTCCTGCATGATTTGGCAACACCTACAGCATGTTTATTAATGCATTTTCTCAGAGACACAGTATCTTAAAACTGTAATAATTATAGTATCTCTCATTATCTTGGATGTGAAAAAGGTTATGATGAGTAATTCACTCATATTCAGGATTCATGCCTGCATTTGCTTTTCTATAGTCTTTGAACTTTGATGAAGCTGTTTAAAATAAATTATATTCAATTCTATCTTACTCATCATTTGCAGGTCAGCAAAACATTTTTGGTTCTATGTTATTTTAGTAAACATTTATCATTTTGTTGAGTTCTTACAAATCACAAAACTTAAATGATAGTAATAATGTGTTTCTGGAAAAAAACTAACTTAAAGCAATGAGTAGTCTTACAAACAATAAAATATCACTTGAGGCTTTTTATAAATTGAATAACATTTTCTTTTTACTACTGCTACTATTACAATTGCTACCATAATTGTAATTTCTATTTATTAGGCTCTGATTTTGTGCTAGGTCTTATGTTGCATATCTTGGATATATTACTGTGGACTCTATTTCTACAATTTCAGACTGCATCAAGAGAAAACTAATTTCCAGCAATATGGTCATAGTTGCATGAGAAATAAAGGGAAAAGACAAAAGGAAAAACTGAAAATATAAAAGATCTCTAAAATTAGATTTCTTAAAGTTTTTTATTGAAATATAATTGACATATAACATGGGTGAGTTTGTATACAACGTGCTGACTTGTATACACTGTATGCATTGCAAATGCTTACCACCACAGCATTAGCCAGAATCTCTATCATGTTACATAATTGCCATTTCCTTTTGGAAATGGTCTGAACAATAAAGTTCTAGTGTCTTAGCAACTTTGAAGCTTATCATACAGTGTCATGGACTATAAATGTTATGCTATGCATTATATCTCTAGGGTCTTATTTACATACTAGTTCCCAGTTTGTACCCATAAACAACATGTCCCAAATCTCCGACCTCCAGACTCTGGTAACTACCAATCTACTCTCTGTTTTTACAAGTTTGTTTGTTTGTTTTTTATATTCCACATATAATTGATATCATACTCTATTTGTCTTTTTCTGACATCTTACATAGTATAATACCCTTAAGGTTCATCCATGTTGTCTCAAATGACAAGATTTCCTTTCTCATGGCTGAATAATACTCTGTTCATCTTCTTTATCTATTTATTCATTGACAGACATATAGCTTGTTTCCATATCTTGTGAATAATGCTACAGTAAACATGGGAGAGCATAGAACTTCTCAAATTCTTGTTTTCATTTTATTTGGATAATTACCCCAAAGTGGAATTTCTTGATTATGTGATAGTTCTATTTTTTAACGTTTGAGGAACTTCAAATTGTACCAATTTACATTCCCATCAACACTTTTCAAGGGTTCCCTATCCTCCACATCCTTACCTACATTTATGATCTTGTCTTTTTAATGATCAAATTCTAACAGATGTTAGATGATGTCTAGTGCATTTTGGATTTACATTCCCTTGATCGTTAATGATCTTGAACATCTTTTCATGTCCCTTTTTGTCACTGGATATCTTCTTTAAAAAAAATGTCTATTTAGTTCCTCTTTTTTATCAGATTGTTTCTTTGTATTGAGTTGTATGCATTTTTTAAAAAATATATTTGGACATTAATCCATTATCTGATAATGGTTTCCAAATATTTTCTCCATACATTGCCTTTTCAGTTTATTGATTGTTTCTTTTGCCTTGCAGATGCTTTTTTTTTTAGTGTTTTAGTCTAGCTTTTAGTTTGATGTAATTCCACTTGTTGATTGTTGCTGTTGTTCCTGGTACTTTTGGTGTCATATCCAAAAAATCATTGCCCAGCCTGATGTCAAAGAGCTTCTTCTTCGTTTTCTTCTAGAAGTTTATGGTATCAGGGTTTATGCTTAAGTGTTTGATTGATTTTGAGTTACTTTTTTTGTGAATGATGTAACATGGGGGCCCAATTTCATTTTTCTTCATGTGGTTATCTAGTTTTCCCAGCACTGTTTGCTGAAGAGACTGTCCTTTCCCCATTGAGAGTTCTTGTCTCTTTGGTCAAATAGAAGTTGGTATATATGCAGATGTTTATTTCCGGTCCTCTATCCTGTTGCATTGATCTGTGTGTCTATTTTTATGTCAGCACCATACTTTTTAAACTACTATAGCTTTGTAGTAGGTTTTGAAATCAGGAACTGATACCTTCAAGGATACTTTTGATATCAGGAACTGATATCCTTCTTTCTCATGGTTGTTTTGGCTACTCGAATCTTGTGTGGTTTCATACGATTCATATGAATTTTAGGATTGTTTATTTTATTTCTATGAAAAAAATGCCATTTGAATTTTGGTACATATGTGTTGAAATGATAGATGGCATTAGGTAGTGTGGACATTTTAATAGTATTAATTCTTCTGATCCATGAAGACAAGATATCTTTCCATTTGTTTATCCCTTCTTCAATTTCTTTCATCCAATTCTTGTTTTCATTGTACTGAATTTTCCCTTCCTTGGTTAAATTTATTCCTATGTATTTTATTGTTTTTAATGTTATTGTGAATAGAATATTTTTCTCTATTTCTCTTTCAAATGTTTCATTATTAGTCTATGAAAATGCAACTGACTTCTATATGTTTATATTCTGCAACTTTGCTGAATTCATTGATTAGCTCCAACAGAGTTTTGGTTAAATCTTCAAAATTTCTGTATATAAGATCATATCATCTGCAAAAAACAATAACTTTACTTTTTCCTATCTGATTTTGATGTATTTAATTTGTTTGTCTTGCCTAATTGCTCTAGCTAGAACTTTCAGTACTATATTTAATACAAGTGATAGGTGTAGGTATCCTTGTTCTGGTCCTTATTTTAGAGGAAAAGCTTTCAGCCTTTTGCCATTGATTATGGTAGCTGTGGATTTGTTGAAAATGGTCTTCATTATGTTGAGGTATGTTTCTTTTATATTCAGTATATTGAGAGTTTTAATCATGAAAGGATGTTGTATTTTGTCAAATGCTTTTTCTGCATCTATTCAAATAACCATATAATTGTTTCTTTCATGCAGTGTGTGTTTTGGTACATCACATTTATTGATTTGCATAGTTGAACATTCTTACATATTAGGGACAACCCACTTGTTCATAATGTATAATTCTCTTAATGTGCTATTGAATTTGGTTTGCTAAATATTTTGTTGACAATTTTTGCATGTATATACATCAGGCCTATGATTTTCTTTTCTATAGTATCCTTATCTGGCTTTGGTTTCATAGTAATGTTGGCCTTGTGAAATGAGTATGGAAGTGTTCCTCCCTCTTCAGTTTTTTTGAAGAGTCTGAGAAAGATTAACATTAATTCTTATTTAAATATCTGTTAGAACTCACCAGTGAAGACATTTGATCTTGAACTTCTCTGTGTTGGGAGGTTTTTTTATTACTAGTTCAATCTCCTTACTTGTTATTGCTCTGTTCAGATTTTCCACTTCTTCCTAATTTGGCCTTGTTCAGCTGTATGTTTCTAGGGTTTATATCTCTCCATTTCTTCTAGGTTGTCAATTTATTGGCATATAATTGTTCATGGTAGTCTCTTATGATCTTATGTTTTTCTATAGAACTAGTTGTAATCTCTCCTTTTCATTCTGATTTTATCTTTGTCTTTATGTTTTCTACGTTAATCTAGTCAAAGATTTGTCAGTTTTGTTTATCTTCTCAAAATCCCAGCTCTCGGTTTTGTTGACCTTTTTCCTATTGCTTTTGTGGTCTCTGTTTCATTTATTTCTAGTTTGATCATTGTTACTTACTTCCTTCTGCTAAATGCAGACTTAGTTTGTTATCTATTTTCTAGTTATCTCAAATACAAAGTTAGTTTAGTTGAGATCTTTCTATTTTCTTAATATCTGCACTTATTACTATAAATTTCCTACCTCAAACTGCTTTTGCAGCATCCCACAGTTCCTGGTATATTATTTCCATAGTGATTTGTTTTGAAATATCCTTGATTTTGCATTTGATTTCTTCCCTGACCAATTGCTTATTCAGGAATGTGTGGTTTAATTTTTAATTTAATATGTCTCAGTCACCCTATGTTAGGTACATATGTATTATTATTGTTATATCTTCTTGATAAATTGACCCCTTTATCATTATATAATATTTTCTTTGTTGCTTGTTACTATTTTTGGCCTAAAGCCTATTTTCGTTCAATGTAAGTATAGCTATCTCCTCTTTCTTTGATTCCCACTTAACATAAATTATCTTTTGCTTTCCCTTCATTTTGAGTCTATATTTGAACTTAAAGTGAGTCCTCCATAGACAACATATAGTTATGTCTTGTTTTTGTTTTCATTTTTTAATCCTTCCAACTACTCTCTCTGCTTTTTCTTTGGGGTATTCAACTCATTTACATTTAGAATAAGTACTGATATATAGGGTTTTACTACTGCCATCTTATTTTTTTTCTAGTTGTTTTGTGTTTCTCTTGTTTCCTTTTCCCTTTGTTCTGCCTACCTTTGTAAATTGTTGATTTTCTGAGATGGTATCCTCTGTTTCTCCTTTCTATATCATTTGAGCATCTGTGAAAGGGTTTTGTGGTTACCTGAAGTTTACATAAAACGCCTTATAGATAAAATTGTCCATTTTAAGCTGATAGTAACTTAAATTTAGTTGTCACAAAATCTTCACTCTTTTACTCTTCCTTTTTAAGTTTTTGATGTCATTATTTACATTTTTTTGATGTCATTATTTACATTTTTTATCTTGTATATTTATTAACACATTACAGAGGGTATAATTATTTTAATACCCCTTTTCTTTGACCTTTACACTACAGTTAGGTGACTTGTACACCCTCCTATTACAGATTTAGAGTTTATGTCTCAATGTATATTTACCAATACCAGAGTGTGGTATAGTGTTATATGTTTTTATGTCACTAATTTGTACCTTTTCATTATAGCTTGAAGAGATTTTATCAGCATTTCTTGCAAGGCAGGTCTAATAATAGTGAACTCCTTAACTTTTGTTTGTCTGGATAAGACTTTATTTCTTCTTTATATCTGTAGAATAACTTTGCTGAATAAAATATTCTTGCCTGGCAATGCTGTCCTTTCTATATTTGAATACGTCATTCTACTCTCTCCTGGACTGTAAGGTTTGCAGGGAAATCTGCTGATAGACTAATAGAGATTTTATGTTGTATTTCATTTTCCCATTTACTTGATTTTACAGTTTCATTATAATGTGCTTTGGAGAAGGTCTCTTTGCAATGAGATACTAGGACGATCTATTAGTTTTATGAACCTGTATGTCTAATTTGCTCCCCAAATTTGGGAAGTTCTCAGCTATTAGTTCTTTAAATATGTTCTGCTCCATTCTCCTTCTGGTTCCCTGATTATTTGAATATTTATTCTTTTTTATGAATTCCTGTCAATCATGTATACTTTCTTTGCTTTTTCATTCTTTTCTTTTGTTCTCCTATACCTGGGTTATTTCAAAATTCCTACCATCTAACTCACTTATTCTGTCTTCCATTCACACTACTCAAGCAGAGTGAAATTTTTAATTTCACATGGAGTTCTTCAGCTCCAGAATTTCTCTTTGGTTCTTTTTTATGATTTCTATCACTTTGGAAAAAATTTCATTTGATCTCATATTTTTTGAAAGTTCATTAAATAGTTTCCTGATTTTTCTCATAGCTTGTTGAATTTCTTCAAATTAGCTATATTCAAGTCTTTATCACCCAGATCACAAAATTCCATGTCTTTGAATATGGTTATTGAAGAATTATTATTTTCTTTTTTTTTGATTGCACGTTTCCTTGATTTTTCATGTTCCTTATAGTTTTGCATTGATGCTTTCACATTTGAAGTAGCAGACACCTCCTTTCATGTTTCCTGGTTGCCATCAAATAGAGTATTCTGTTGATGTTAATATCTCTGGTTTTATCTATCTTTGTATCAATACACCCGTTCCACCCTTTTGATCCTTCTGGTAGCAAAATTTGTAAGTTTTTATGTCTTCTGTGATTCTTACAAGCTACCAGACTGGCTACTAGAATCCTTTTGTCTTTTTTTTTTTTTTTTTGAAGGTGTAATTATAGTTCAAGTTTGTAGTTTCTTCCTTGCTCACAGACTGAAGCCTGCTTTCTCAGTGCACTCTCTAACCAAATTTTCTCTTGCTGCTGTACATGGAAATGCACGTAAAAAGATGGTTGCATTTTGGAGGGAGGTATGGATTTAGTGGAGCTGGGCATACCTGTGGACCTGTAGGGGGATCCCCAGGTGTGGTACTGTCACAGGTTTGTGGGACTTTCTTCTGTGTGCAGTCATTAGGAACCATGTTTCTTATCTTCCTCTTTCCTAGTCTTCTCCCTCTCTCCCTCCCCCTTTGGTCATGGGGGTACAGCAGTACTCAGAGTACTACAGAGTACAGAGTACTCAGAGTACTGCTAGAGAGCAATGGATTTCTCCAGCCATGTCCCATACAACTGGATTAGCTGGGCACCCACTCACAGCTGTCTCTTCTCTTTTGAGAGTGGTCAGCACTGTCAGATAAATCACCCAAGTGGTATTTCCTTGTGGGATGTGGCAACCCTGAGAACGTTTCTCACTCATCATTACCTCCTCTGTGACCAAGATCACATTTTTTTCTTTCTTTCTTTAATGGCATGCTGGAATTCCTTCTCAACTAAGCTGAAGTTCTGCACATTCTCTTATTCATGGGTACCTGTCCAGTTTAGCACTCTCCAGGTTTTCTCCCCAACAGCAGAGGGGGAGGTGGGGGGCCTGGGCAGTTTGGCTGGCTTTCCAGGTTCTATGTCTCTTACAGAAGTATCTGCCTATTATCAGATGCACAGGTGGGAGAAACTTCTCCTGGGTTCCTTGGTGTATGGTGCTGGATTCCTCAACATCCACAGGTGTGCTTCTCTGCATGAATGGATATCTAGTCTGCGGTTAAAAAACAGGAAGATAAAAAAGAGGAACATCTTATGATACTGATGCTGTTGTAATCACCGAAATGTTTTATGCATTGATTTTCCTCTTAGAGTATTTAAACTTTTGGTGGTGTCATTATACTATCTGCAAAAGGACATAGTGATATGATTATCTGAATATCCCACCAAGGCAAAATAAAACAAATGTGAAGACAAAGAGAGTTAAGTGCATTATATAGGTTATTTTTTAATATGCTTTTTAACACTGGTTATTTATATATATTTTTGAACTTACACATCTTAAATGTATATATTAAATGAAATTAATATATTGTGTTATATATTATGTAAGTATATTCTATGTTGTAATTAAACATGCATTTACATCTATGAAGTACTATATGTTGAATATATTTTGTGTATTATATTTTTAAATATGTAAATATATTACATATATATTTGAAAGTAAATATATATACATGGAATTTATATATTTATTCATTTTCCCTTTGAGAGTTGCTAGTCAAACAGTAGGCTTTGCCATATCTGAACTAAAATATTTATGAGAAGACTTTAGAAAATCATCCATTCTTAAAAATCTTGCAGAAATAAATGAGTAAATGCTTTTTAAAAGTCATATATAGTCTATGAGATTAGAAAAAAATGAATATAGCAATTCAAATTCAATCACTTTGACCAGTTCCTTCAATTTATTATGTTCTTATTTAATTCAATAGCCTGATTACTTTATGGTGTCTTCATAATTATGGCTGTTAAGAGCTCTTATAAACATAAATTATGAGAGTAAAGTACAATTGTTCTTGCTTATTCATTTTATTTTATTTTATTTTATTTTTATTTTTTTTAAGATTTTTTTTTTATTTTTATTTATGTATGATAGTAACAGGGAGAGAGAGAGAGGCAGAGACATAGGCAGAGGGAGAAGCAGGCTCCATGCACCAGGAGCTCGACGTAGGATTCGATCCCAGGTCTCCAGGACCGCGCCCTGGGCCAAAGGCAGGCGCCAAACCGCTGCGCCACCCAGGGATCCCTTGCTTATTCATTTTAAATTGCACAAAATATTTCAAAAGCCTATTGATCTCTAATTGTTAACATAAATCCTTTTGAGACCTTTCTATTCCAAAAGGTTGCAAAACTGTTTAAAATCTAGTTTTAGTTCTGGGCACCTGGCATAGAACCTTTTTCTGAGTATTTTCTTGATTTTCTAAAATACGAATTGGCTGTATCTAAAATAGTTAAATTGATTGCCATGACTATTGATCTGTTAGCATACCATTTATCATCCAAGCATTTGAGTAATATGGAACTTTTATCATGCAATGTTAGAAATTTCCAGTGAACAATGATAGAATGAGAGCTAGATTCTACCCAATGGATAAAATCATTCCCAAATGCATTTCCATTTTTATATGGCCTCATGAGCTTGAAGTATGGTCAAGGCAACACACCACAGTAACACACAAAGGCATGCTTCCAGGGCCTCAAATCCAAATAAGAGCAGAGCTCAGTCCTGGTACTTGGAGGTGACTAGACCAAAATCAAAAGATGTTACATGATTGTGCCCATGATCACAGAGTGAGTCAGGAGAGAATTATATCTTAACCCAATGATTTTTCTGCCACACTGTGGAATCATATTTAAATCAGTATTTCCAAAGTGTGATCACTTGAATCTAAATTATTTGGATGCCTATGAGAAAATTCATATTCCTGAATTTTTCCCCAAATCCACTGAATCAAAATAGTGGCTGGAAGTTAGCAGCAGGATCTACATTAGTTAATAATCAACCTATAACATTTTCTTAGGCACATCAATTTAAAATATATACATATATGTGCCCAAATATACAAACATTAAGGAGTAAAATATAGATGTAAACAACTTGTCAGTATCATTGAGATACTAATACCATCAAAATAACTGGGAGAAACTCTCAATAACAATAATTTAGGTTCCTAGAATCTAATCCCAATATGATAGCTATGCTGGTATGAACAAAAATGACTATCAGAGACTATCATTTTTGGAAAACATTTCTCTATGCGATGACATCATTTCTTTTCCCAAGTATATTAGCTGGGCATTGGAAATTTATAGTTCTTTTTTCTTAAGCTATAAGTTGGGAATTAGTCACTTGACCACCGGTTAGTTTACTGAAGCACATGACATTTCCTAGTTAGCTGTATTAAATTGTACATAGCTGTAGAATTCATAAATCTATAACAAACTTAATTAGCAGCAGATTAATTTTATTTGTGTTTATATTAAATGCTGTATTATAGTAAGTATTAAAAGATATCAATTATATCCTAAGCCAAATGCAAATTTCATTTGTCTTATTTTGTTTATAGTAGTAATAGAAGTATGTGTTTTCATGCATGGTCTTTCAAGAAATTAATACTTTTGATAATGACTCCATTGAAAATACAGAATATATATTTTAACTAATGTAGAATCCTTTCTAATCATTATCTATCACAGTTTGCCAAAGATATTAATGCATTCAATCATGACTTTATTGGCAGATAATATGTAGCAATTACCTGTGGTGGTTGATTTTAAGTGTCAACCTGATTGGGCTACAAAGTGCCTAGCTATTTGGTCAATTATTATTCTGTGTGTGTCTGTGAAGATGTTTTTGAATGAAATTAACATTTGTATGAGTAATGTGAGCAAAGTAGATTGTCCTCCCTCCTTGTGATTGTTCCTAATGTCATCAGTAGAATGCCTGAATCAAAAAAGGTTTACTCTTACACACCAATGAGTGAACTCCTTCTGCTGACTACCTTGAGTTGGAGCATCAGTCTTTCCTTGAGTTTTGACTTGAAGTGAAACACAGGTTCTTAGTTCTATAACCTACTGGCTTTCAGATTAGAACTTACCTTTGGTTATTCTGGGTCTCAGGCCTTTTGACTTAAACTGGAATCACACCATTGGCTTGCTAACTGCAAATCTTGGAATTTCTCAACCTCTGTAACTATGTAGGACAATTCCTTATAATTAAGGAATATAATTTTATATATACTATATATACACATATCTGTGGGGATGTATGTATATGTATGTATGTATACATATATGTACACAATATTTACACAAACACATACATACATACACATATGTACATCTTTTTGGTTATGTTTCTTTTGAGAACCTTGAACAATATATCCCCTACTCTCCTATCTAAAATACAGCTCTGCTTTATTAAAGAGAACAAAAAGCACAGATCTACTTTCTGCATATAATCTTTAATGAAGTACATA
Source organism: Canis aureus (assembly GCF_053574225.1). Classification (NCBI taxonomy): domain Eukaryota; kingdom Metazoa; phylum Chordata; class Mammalia; order Carnivora; family Canidae; genus Canis; species Canis aureus. Next base: position 39,416,434 of record NC_135638.1, on the reverse strand, counting down.
TGCTTTGCCTTCACAGAAAACTAGATTCTGAGATCATACCGGAACACTGTTAGTCAGTGATTTCTTGCTAGAACAGATGTAACATAATAATATATTTAGGTAAAAATCATACAAAATAGAATCTTGTGTTAGAGAGACTTCACATTATATTTTTATTTTGCTTATACTTTGAATTATCTTTGTTCCCATTTGAATGAGGCTAACTGAAGCTGGTAGAATAACTCCCACATTGTACCATCTGTCCACTAAGGGGTGAGTAATACAGGAACAAGTAAATAAATATACCCATTTTATGCATTTCCTTATCATTTTCCTCTTTATGTGTATCTCTGAATCCCTTCATTTTTGAGAGTAAGAAAATTAAATTAAGCTGTGGAAATTGCATGGCCACATGTATTTTATATCCTAGTTCTACCACTTCTGAGTTTGGCTAAGTCCCTTAACCAAACTGACTTTCCTGATCTTCCTCAAAAAATTTGTTCTATGTTATTAACAGCTTAGATTTGTAAAATTTCAAGCTATGTAAGTCATTATTTGTCATAATATATGTAATCTAGTAAACTTTCAGTAAATATTTATTAAGTAGAAATTTATACTTGCTTCACAAGACCAATACATCATTATTTTCCCCTATTTTAGAGGGATACAAATGTAAAATGAGGGACAAAATAGGTTGTCCAGAGGTCGCTGTTGAGAAAATGTTAAAAAAACATAGATGTTTGAAAGTCTCTAGTTGCCAAATTTATATGATTTCAAAGTGGAAATTGATCAGAAAATATTTGATAATGAATTCATTATACATATGTGTGTATGTGATGAGGTTTTGCCTCTTTCATAATTTGAAATAATTTTTTAAAATAAACAATTCTATTAAATTTAATCATGAAATAAAAAATAAATTTTAATTTTGAAATAATTATAGATTCAAAGAAATTTTCAAAGAAATGTACAGGGAAATTCCTTGGACTCTTTACTCAGCCTCTTGTAATGCTAACATCTTCAATATCAAAGGCAGGATACTGATATTGATATGGCCTTGTGTGTTTGTATGTACAGCAGTGTGCATTTTTATCACATGTGTGGCTTCATGTAAATACCACCACAATCAAGATGCATGTCAATACCACAACACAAAGCTCATTTTTACTTCCCAGTATAGCCCCCTTCCCATTTCTTTTTTCTTCTACTCGTTTTTTAACATTGAATTATCTTTGTGATTACTAATATCATCATCAACAACAATATAGGACATTTTTTTAAAGTAGGATCCATGTTTAGCATGGAGTTCAGCATGAGGCTGAATTCATGACCCTGAGGTCAAGACCTGAACTGAAACCAAAAGTTGGATGCTCAACTGACTGAGCCACCCAGGCACCCCAACATCAGACATTTTTAAAGTCCACAGTTATACTCCGTGTTACATCTCTTCCAAAATTCCCAGTTTTCTACTCCTACCGTTCCTAATTTTGGGACACAGCAATAGACTATCAGAACTTGACCTAACATGACTCTATTGTCCTTTTACCATCTTCATCAATTTTAAGTGTATAGTACAGTAGTGTTAACTACATATACATTATTCTGCAATTGTCTGTAACTTTTTATTTTGCAAACTTGTTGAACAACACGTCCTCTTTTCCCCAACTTCTCAGACACTGCAAACTGTGACACCCCCCCCCTTATGTCTCTAAGACTTTGATTCCTTTAGATATTTCACTGTAAGTAGAGTCATGTAGTATTTGTATTTTTTGTGACTGGTTTATTTTGCTTGGAATACTATCCTCAGGGTTCATCCATATGATAGCTGATGACAAGGTTTCCTTCATTTTTAAGGCTGAATAATATTCTATTATAGGTATACACCACATTTTGTTTATCCATTCATCCATCAATGAACATTTGGGTTACTTTCATCTCCTGGCTATTATGAATAATGGCTGTAAGGAACATGAATGTGTAAATATCTCTTTGAGATTTTGTTTTATAGTTGATGGTTAATTATAAATGGACTTCTTTTGAATATATACCCAGAAGTGGGATTGCTGGATCATATATAGTAATCTCATTTTTATTTTTTTGAGGGATTCCTGGGTGGCTCGGTGGTTTGGCGCCTGCCTTTGGCCCAGGTCACGATCCTGCAGTCCCCAGGATTGAGTCCCACGTCGGGCTCCCGGCATGGAGCCTGCTTCTCCCTTCTCCTGTGTCTCTGCCTCTCTCTCTCTCTCTCTCTCTCTCTCTATGTCTATCATGAATAGATAAATTTTAAAAATTAAAAAATTTTTTTTGAGGAATCTCCATACTGTTTTCCATAGCAGCTGCAACATTTTACATTCTCACCAACAGTGCACAAGTGTTTCAATTTCTCCACTTCCTTGTTGTCACTTATTATTTTCTGAGTTTTTGAATTCAGTTCTTCATTTAACTCCAGTATAGTTAACAGACAGTATTACGTTAGTTTCAGGTATACAATATAGTGATTCAACAATTTTATCCATTACTCAGTGCTCGTCATAAGGGCATTCTTAATCCCTGTAATCTGTTTCACCTATTCTCCACCCACCACCCCTCTGGTAACCATCAGTTTGTTCTCTATAGTTAACAGTCTTTCTTTTATTTGACTTTTATTTTTTCCTTTGTTTCTTAAATTCTACATATGAGTGAAATCATAGTGTTTGTCTTTGACTGATTTTGCTTAGCATTCTATCTTTTAACTCCATCCATGTTGTTGCAAATATCAGATTTCATTCTTTATTATGGATGAGTAGTGTTCCATTATATGTACCACATCTTCCTTTTCTTTCATTTATCAATGGACACTTTGCTTCCATAATTTGCTTATTTTAATAATGCTGCGATAAACATAGGAGTATAAATATCTTTCAAATTGGTGCTTTTGTAGTCTTTGACTGAATACATAGTAGTGTGATTACTGGATCATAGGGTAGCTCTATTTTTAATATTTTGAGGAGACTCTGAAACTATTTTGTTTTGTTTTGATAGTGGAGAGTCTTACAGGTGTGAAATAGTATCTACTTGTGGTTTTGACTTGCATTGCTATTATGACTACTGATATTAAGCATCTTTTCCTGTGCCTGTTGACCATTTGTTTATCTTCTTTGGAGAAATAATTATTCATTATTCACATCTTTTCCCAATATTTTATTTGAATTTTTTGTTGTTTTATTTTTGTGTTGTATGGATTCTTTATGTATTGAAGATATTAACCCATTATTAGATAAATGGTTTGAAAATATTTTTCCTATTTCTTAGGCTGCTACTTCACCATGTTGTTTCCTTTCTTCAGCAAAAGTGTTTTTTATGTTTTATGTAGACCCATTTGTCTGTTTCTGTTTTTGCTGCCTGTGTCAAGAAATCATTGCCAAGTCTGATATCATGAAGCTTTCCTCTTTGTTTTCTTTTAGGAGTTTTTTATTTTCAGATCTTATTTTTAGGTATTTTTAACATTTTTTTCAATGTTTATTAAAGTTTCTTCTATAAGTTTGCATTTATAGTTCTTTAAAAAAAAAGTCAAAGTGTATTAACATTCCTATACCAGTTCCTTCTTAATATTTCTTTTTTCCCCATATGTTTTTATTTAAATTCCAGTTAGTTAACATACAGTGTGATATTCGTTTCAGGTGTAGAATTTAGTTTTTAACACTTGTATAGAACACCACGGGCTCATCACAAGTGCCCTCCTTAATACCCATCATCCATTTAACCCAATGCCTCTCCCCACCCCTCTGGTAACTATCAGTTTATTATCTTGAGTTAAGAGTCTGTTTCTTGGTTTGCCTCTCTTCCCTCCCCATGCTTGTTTGTTTTGTTTTTAAAATCCTACATATAAATTAAATCATATGGTATTTATCTGACTTTTTTCATTTAGCATGATACTCTCAAACTCCAACCATGTTTTTGCAGATGGCAAGATTATGTTCTTCTTTATCTATCAGTAGAACATTTGGGCTCTTTCCATAATCTGGCTATTTTAGATAATGCTGCTTTAAACATCAGGGTGCATGCATCCTTTCAATTCAATATTTTTTTGTATTCTTTGTAATAAATACTTAATAGTGCAATTGCTGGATTATCAAGTAGTTCTATTTTTAACCTTCTTGAAGAACCTCCATACCATTTTCCAGAATTACTGCACCAGTTTGCATCCCACCAACAGTGTAAGAGGGTTTCCCTTTCTCTACATCCTCACCAACACCGGTTGTTTCCTGTGTTGTAAGTTTTAGCCATTCTGACAGGTATGAGATGGTGTGTAATCGTGGTTTTAATCTGTACTCCCCTGATGATGAGTGATGTTAAGCATCTTTTCATGTCTCTGTTAGCCATCTAGAAGCCTTCTTTGGAAAACTGTCTATTCATGTCTTCTGCCCATTTTTAAATTGGATTTATGTTTTTTGGGTGTTGGGTTCTATAAGTTCTTTATAGATTTTGGGTACTAACCCTTTATCAGATGCATCATTTGCAAATATCTACTCCCCTTCCATACATTACCTTTTAGTTTTGTTGATTATTTCCTTCACTGTACAGAAACCCTTTATTATTTATTTTTTTAAGGATTTTATTTATTTATTCATGAGACACACAGAGAGACACACAGGCAGAGGAAGAAGAAGACTCCTCACAGGGAGCCCAATGTGGGACTCGATTCCCAGACCCTGGGATTACACCCTGAGCTGAAGGCAGATGGTCAACTGCTGAGCCACCCAGGCATCCTGAAGAAGCCCTTTATTTTGATGACGTCCCAATATTTTATTTTTGCTTTTGTTTCCCTTGTCTTGGGAGACATACCTATGCTAAGGCTGATGTCAAAGAGGCTACTCCCTGTGTTCTCCTCTAAGATTTTAGGAGCTTTCTGTCTTACATTTAGGTCTTTAATCCATTTTGAATTAAGTTTTGTAGATGCTGTAAGGTAAGGGCTCAACTTCATTCTTTTGCATATGGATATCCAGTTTTCCCCACAACATTTATTGAAGAATGCCTCCTTTCCTCATTGTATAGCCTTGATATCATCTTGGAAGATCATTTGACCATATATGTGAAGGTTTATTCCTGACTCTCTATTTATTTCATTTGGTCTATATTTATGTCTTTATGCCAGTACCACACTATTTTGATTACTGTGACTTTGTAGTAAATTTTAAAAATAAGAGTTGTGAGGCCTTCAGTTTTGTTTTTCTTTCTCAAGACTCTTTTGGCTGGATGAGGTTTTGGAGATTCCATAAAAATATAGATTTTTTTCTATTTCTGTAAATATTATCACTTGGATGACAAAATCCACTGGTATTTTGACAAGGATTTCATTGAATCTGTAGGTCTCTTCGAGTTGTATTAACATTTTAACAACATTAAGTCTTCCAATCCATGAATAGAGTGTCTTTCTATTTATTTGTGTCTTCTTTCATTTCTGTCAGTAATGTTTTGAAGTTTTCGTGGTACAAGTCTTTTGCCTCCTTGGTTAAGTTTCTTGAGATTTTATTCTTTTTGATGCTATTATAAATGAAATTATTTTCTTAATTTCCTTTTTTGATTGTTCATTGTTAGTGTATAGAAATGCATCTGATTTTGTGTGTTGATTTGAATCCTGCTGAATTTGTTTATTAGCTCTAGAAAGTTTTTTGTAGCATCTTTATGGTTTCTTTATGGTTTTTCATATGCTATAGATTGGTTGGGGATTCCAATACTATGTTGAATAGAAGTGACAAGAGTAGACATCCTCACCTTGTTGCTGATCTTAGAGGGAAATTTTTAGTTTTTCCCATTGAGTATGATCAACACTGTGGGATTTCATATGTGGCCTTTATTACGTTGAAGTAATTTCCTTCCTTTCTTAGTTTGAGTATTGGATTTTTTTTTATCATTAAAGCAAACTGAAATTTCTCAAATCCTTTTTCTGCACCAATCAACATAATTACATGTTTTTTGTCCTTCATTCTGTTAATGTGGTGTATCACATTGATTGTCATGCCTTGAAACATTCTTGCATTTCACTTAATTGTGAAGTAAAATCTTTTTAATGTGCTTTTCGATTTGATTAGCTAGTGGTTTTTTTCCTGAGGATTTTTTGCATCAAAATTCATAAAGAATAATTTCCTTTTGTTATTATTTTTTGTAGCATCATTGTCTAACTTTGTTTATCAGTTATGTTGCCCTGTGAAATGAATTTGGAATTGTTCCCTCCTCTTCAATTTTTTGGAAGAATTTGAGAAAGATTGGTGTTAATTCTTTACATGTTTGGTAGAGTTCTCCAGTAAAGCCATCTGATGCTGGACTTCTCTATGTTGAGAGGTCTTAGATTACTAATGCAATTTCCTTTCTAGTTAATAGGTGTGTTCAGGTACACTATTTCTTAATAATTTGGTCTAGGTAGGTTATATGTTTCTGGAAATATATCCATTTATACTAGGCTTCTGATCTGTTACTCTATTATCTTTTTACAAAAAAATTTTGTTGCATCATTCTTAAATATCACCTCTTTTATTTCTGAGATTTATTATTTTAATCTTTTATTTTTTTCACATTTAATCCAGTTAAGATTTTTCAATTATGTTAAATTCTTAAACTCTTATTTTTTCTGTTTTTCTAGTCTCTATTTCATGTATCTGCTGTCCTCTGTTTCTTTCTTTCTGCTAAGCTTAGATTTAGTTTGTTCTCTCTCTCTTTTTTTTTTTAGTTCTATAAGGTATAAAGTTATGTTGTTGATTTGAAATCTTTCTTCTTTTTTAGTGTAGATATTTACTGCTATAAACCTCCCTCTTAATTCTTTTGCTGCATCCCGTAAGTTTTGGTATATTGTATTTTCATTAACCTTAAGATAGTTTATAATTTCTCTAGTGATTTCTACTTTGACCCATTGTTTTTTTCAAAAGTGTTTTGCTTAATTTTCAAATGTTTGTGGATTTTCTCTTTTCCTTTTACTATTGCTTTCTAACATCATTCCATTGTAGTCAAAGATAGTTTGTGTGATTGCAATCTTCTTAAAAGTGTTAAGTTTTTTGTGACCTAACATTTCATCTATCCAAGAGAATGTTCTGTGTTCTTAAGAAGAATGTGTATTCAGCTGTTGTTGGGTAGAGTATCATGTATATGCCTTTAACTTCAGTTGCTCTGTAGTGTTTATTCAAGTCTTTTATTTCCATTTTGATCTTCTATCCGGTTGATCTCTCCATTACTGAAACTGGAATATTTCAATCTCCCACTTCTACAATTTTTATATTACTACCTATTTCTCCTTTTTATTTATTTATATAAATATTTACTGTAGGTATTTGGGTTGTCTGTTAAGTGCATATTTATAATTAGCATATAAATTACCCTTTTATCATTATTTATCATTTTATCATTATATATCCTTGCTTATCTTTTATGACACTATTTGACTTGAAGTCTGTCTTGTCTGATAGGAGTGTAGCCACCTCTGTTCTCTTTTGCCTTGCCATTGAACCAAATATTTCCATCCTTCTACTTTCTGCCTATGTATGTCCTTATATTTAAAGCCAGGCTCTTGCAGGCAACATATGATTGAATCCTGCTGTTCATCCATTCAGCCATTATACACCTCCTGAATGGGAGGTTTAATATATTTACATTTAAAATAATTACAGATATGGAAGTACCTACTATTGTCATTTTGCCCATTATTTTCTGTATGTCTTGTAATTATTTTGTCCCCTTATTTCCTCTCTTGCTGCATTCATTTGTGTTTCATCATATTTTTTATGATGTGTTTTGATTCCTTTATTATTTTCTTTTTGATTTTCTTTTTGCATCTTCAATAGGTATGATCTATGTGGTTACTATAGGGATTACATAAGACATATAGTTAAAGCAATCTATTTAAACTGATAACAACTTAAGCTTTATCACATAATAAGTCTCTATTTTTTATTTCCTCCCACCTACTTTATGTATCAGATATTATCATACTTCAGTATCTCTTTGGGAAAATAAGGGCTGAGGTTTCTATTCTGCCATCTTGCTAGTGTAGCTTCCCTTTTGCCTCTATTTTTGAATGGACAAATAAACTTTTGTAATCATTATTTCCTTTTACAAATAAGTCTAACAAGCAAGACACGATCATAATTTAACTTAATATACTTTTACTAAATATCTACTCTGTGCTAAGTTCATTGGAAAGTCTGGGAATTCCAAGAAAAGTAAGACAAATCCCTGACTTCATGCAAAGGGAAGGAATAACAAATAAGGAAAAAATCATTAAAATCTAGTGTAATAATTTAAATAATGAAAGCCTATATAGAGTGAAGAGTGAGGAATTTATTCTCTCTAGAGAGTTATAGAATCCATCCCTAGAAAATCCATACTGGCCTTAATTATGGGAGGCAGGCTGGTAGATATATATGTCTACCTGTATTTATATATAAATCATAATATAAAATACCCATTTTTTTAACTGAAAAGTTTCCAAGAAACAATGGAAAAAATAACTAGTTTAAGATGTGATGGTTACATTGAAAGTGATTTCCTAGTTCTATCTGCTCATGGAGTAGATTTAAATGTAAACATCAATCCATTCTATATATTTATAAAGCATTTTTCCTACAGAATTTTCAAAAACCTTATTATTTCATGTTTCATTTTACAAATGAATTTTACTACTGTCTGCAGAGAATGGAGGTAGTAAAAATGCTAATGTAGGTAAAAAATATTGTACTACTATTGAAAATCACCTTAATGAAGTGTATGGTTAATTCTAGTTTGTAATATAAATAAGCCTTGTTTTTCCTGATAATAAATGAGCTGGAATTCTCTATGATTGGAGATTATTAAATTCAAATATCACATTATTTAAAGAGTACAAATGCATATTTACAAACTATAGTTGTTAATTTAAATTCATAAGTTTGGAATCCCTGGGTGGCTCAGCAGTTTAGCACCTGCCTTCAGCCCTGGGTGTGGTGTGATCCTGAAGTCCCAGGATAGAGTCCCATGTCAGTCTCCTTGTATGGAGCCTGCTTCTCCCTCTGCCTATGTCTGTGCCTCTCTCTCTCTCTCTCTCTCTCTGTCTCTCATGAATAAATAAAATCTTTAAAAATAAATAAATAGATAAATAAATAATTCATAAGCACAAGTATGGTAAGCTATGTTTAAATTAATGTATAAATCTCATCTTTAAGTCTACTACTATGTGGTTAAATGGATATACCTAACTTAAAAATGTATTGAGTAGTTAAAAATGTATAACATATGTCTCAGTTTCTTCATATTTAGAATAAATATGTGTTTTTCAGGATTGTTCTGAAGACAGAGAGACAAAAGATGGGAGCTCATTTATGAAGTGTGAAGTTCCAAACTCACATGAGACACTGTTATTTTAGTATGGTTAAATGTACATTTGAAAATAAATTTGAAAAGCCCAATACTCTTGCTGCTGAATATTATTTTTCATAAAATCAGATGTCCTGAAGTCCATATGTAATCATGGCAAGAGTGGCTGTCAAGTCACATGGCCTGCATTGATGCTAACACCAGACCTCATTCTTTATCATTGTTTGATCATTGGGTTGTTTTGTTTCAAGCTCCCAGGAGTGTACTTACTCTCCTGAGCAAGAATCATCTCATTAGTGTTTCAGATTCTAGTCTTGGGATCTCTGATTTAGCCTGTACTATGCTGCCACACTATTAACACACACTGACCTCATCAAGAGCTAAAATTATCCAAATATGGTTCTTAACTACCTTGATAACATGGTATCCACTAAACCTCTCTTTTTGTCTTAGTTGTCTTGAGAATTCAATAGTTCCTTCATTCTATCCACACTTGAGCTCAATATCATTTATTCCTCAGAGGACTTTCACTTCTTTCTGTATGTCTAAATTCTGCCAAGTGTAAGCCATAAATGCAGTGGATAGGACTGTAAGTTCTCTGGCTCAAAGAGCTTGGGCTTAAACTCTGGCTGTGTCTTTCCTCCTCTGTGAGCCTGGACTCACTGCTGAAGTGCTCTGTGTCTCAGTGTTCTCATCCATATAATGAAGGTGAGAGCAGTATCCACTTCAAAAAGCTGGCATAGGGATCCCTGGGTGGCGCAGCGGTTTGGCGCCTGCCTTTGGCCCAGGGCGCTGGGACCCAGGATCGAATCCCACATCGGGCTCCCGGTGCATGGAGCCTGCTTCTCCCTCTGCCTGTGTCTCTGCCTCTCTCTCTCTCTCTCTGTGACTATCATAAATAAATAAAAATTAAAAAAAAAAAAAAGCTGGCATAAAATCAGGACTGCATGTAAGGAAAACAGGCCAAGTGCAGTACAGGCCTACTTAGCACTAGATATTATTAATATAACTAGGACTAGTCATTAGTAGTGGTATTCATGGTAATAACACCAGTGGTAGTAGTCATATGGTGCTGGTAGTAGTTGTAGTAGTATTGTAGTAGTAGTAGTATAGGTAGTAGCAGTAGTAGAAGTATTTGTATCAGAATCTTCTTCCTGACCTCACGTCCTCTCAGTTTACCTTTTATTCCAGCAATCACTGAGAGGACACTTCCTGATGGGAAGCCCCTGCTAGCTACCATAGCTCTACTGCATGTCTCTTGCTGTCTGCCTGAGGGAAGGGAGTTAGTACTCACTGGACAGCTTGGCCCAGTAAGGTAGATGTATGCATAAGAGCCTGCTTCTTCCCTGCCCCAAGAGGGTAATTCCAGGAGCATTGTACTAGTTTTTCAGCAGTTCCCACGCTAAGCACAGCTGGAGTGGGTGGTGAGTGTGCATTTCTGCCCTTCATACATCCTTCCTTCTTCTCTTTCTGTCTCCTTTCCTGTGCCACCTCTCATCTCCATCCCCTTTTGCTCCCAAGGACCACCCTTGGTAATAAGCTTTTCTTTTCAGCCTTAATGAAATATAAGTGAGATATATTTAAAATATATAATGTGAGGATTTGACTGTATATATACTTTGTGAAATGACTATTGTACATCCATCACCTCACATAGTTACTGTGTGTGTTTAAGTGTGTGTGTATGTGTGTGTGTGGTGAGAATTCATGAGGTCCACTCTCTTAGCAAATTTCAAGTACACAACATGGTGTTCTTAACCCTTATTCTGTACATTAGATCTCCAAGGCTCATTCATCTTGTAACTGAAGGTTTCTTGTATCCTTTGACTAGAATCTTCTCATATCCCCCAAATTTTAATCTCTGGCAACTACTATTATTTTCTCTATTTCTGTAATTTTAAATCTTCTTTCTTTTCTAGATTCAGCATATAAGTAAAGTAATATAGTATTTGTTTTTCTCTTGCTGGCTAACTTAGCATAAAATCCTATAGGTTTATCCATGTTTCATAAATGGCAGAATTTCCTTCGTTCTCATGGCAGAATTATATTCTTGTGTGTGTGTGTACAAAAATATTATTTTATATTTTTATCCATTCATCTATCAAAAGAAAGGTTGTTTCCATATCTTGGCTACTGTGAATAATGTTTCAATAAACATAGAAATACAGATATCTCTTTGAGACAATGATTTCATTTCCTAAATATCCCCAGGAGTGGGATTGCTGGGACATATAGTAGCTCTATTTTTATTTTTTGAGGAACTGTCATAATATATGAAATATTTTTCCACCAACAGTGTGCAAGTGTTCACTATTCTTCACACTCTAATGCTTGTTATCTGTTGTTTTTGTGATAAAATCCTAACAGGTGTGAGGTGTTATCTCATTGTAGTTTTCATTCGCATTTTGCAATTAGTACTAATGTTAAACACCTTCTCAGGTACCCCACTGGCCATTTGTATATCTTCTTTAAAAAATGTCCATTAAAGTCTTTTGCTCATTTTTAAATCATCTGATGATCATGATAATGATTTTTGCTATCAAGCTATGTAAGTTCCTTTTACATTTTGGATACTAGCCTCTTATCAGATGTATGCTGCCCAAATATTTCTCCAATTCTGTAGTGTTTTTGTTGATTATTTTCTTTGCTAAGCTTTTTATTTCAATGTAATCCAAGTTGTTTATTTTTGTTTTTGTTTCCTGTGCTTTTGATGTCATATCTGAAAAATCATTGCCAAGAGCAATGTCAAGGAACTTACTTTCTAAGTTTTCTTCTAGGAGTTTTGTAGTTTTGGGTCTTACATTTAAATATTTAATTCATTTCAAGTTCATTTTTAGGCTAGTATAAGACAAGGGTCCAGTTTCATTCTTTTGCATGTGGATCTTTATTGCAGACTTTCCCCATTGTGTGTTCTTAGAAAACTGGTCAAAGATTAGTAGACCATCTACACATGTGTTTATAGCTGGTCTCTCTATTTTGTTCCAGTGATTTCTGTATGTTTTAATGCCAGTACCATACTGTTGATTATTATGGCTATGTTGTATAGTTTGAATTCAAGAAATGTGATGTTTCAAGTTTGGTTCTTTTTTGAGACTGCTTTGGCAATTAGGAATGTTTTGTATGCTTTCATACAAATTTTAGGACTCCTTTTTCTGTTTCTGTGGAGAATGCCATTGGAATTTTGGTAGAGACTGCATTGAATCTGTAGCATTTGCAATACTATGAATTTTAACAACATTGATTCTTTCAACCCATGAACAAGGGATATTTTCCTTTTTACTTATGCTTTCATCAATTTCTTATAGTTTTCAGTAGTAGGTTTTTTACCTCCTTGGTTAAATTTATTATTAGGTATTTTAGTCTATTGTAAATGGGGTTGCTTTCTTAATTTCTCTTTCTGAGAGTTTGCTGTTAATGCACACAATCACAAGTGGTTTTCGTGTGTTGATTTTTCTGAACTGCAATTGAATCTGTTTATTAGTTTTAACAGATTTTGGGATGGAGTCTTTAGAATTTTCCTTTTATAGGATCATGGCATCCACAAAGGGAGACAATTTTATTTCTTCCTTTCAGATTTAGATATCTTTTAGTTATTTTTCTTGCTAATTGATCTGTCTCTAACTTCTACTTTTATATTGAATAGAATTGGCAAGAGTGAGTATCCTTGTCTTTCTCCTCATCTTAAAGGAAAAGCTTTCAGCTCTTCACTATGAGTATAATGTTACCTTTAGGTTTGTCTTATAAACTCTTATATTCAGTTTGTTGAATACTTTTGCATCTATGTTTATCAGGGATATTGGGCTGTAATATTTTTACTTGTGTTGTTCTTTCTGCCTTTGGTATAAAGGTAGTATTGATCTCATAAAATGAATTTGGGAGAGTTATTTCCTTTTTAATTTTTTGGAAGAGTTGAAGAAAACTTCCATTTATTCTTCTTTAAATATATGGTAGAACTCACCAGTAAAGCCATCAGGTCTTACAGTTTTCTTTGTTTTGACATTTTTGATCACTGATTCAATCTCTTTACTCATTACTGGTCTGTTCAGATATTCTCTTTCTTCATGTTTCAGTCTTGATGGATTCCATATTTCTAAGAATTTATCCATTTCTCTAGGTTGTTCAATTTTTGTGATATAATTTTTCATAGTAGTCATAAAAATTTTTCATAGTTTTTAATTTTTAATCATGATATTTGAAAATATGAAATAAATGTTGATTCTAATGTAAAAATTACGTTATTTTATTATTATTTTGCTTATCATATTTAATTCATGATTACTTTCAGTAAGATTGGGATTACATTTTTTAAAATGGTTTTGAATATCTTTATAAAATTAAATTATTTTCTTCTTAACATTGTTGTTTCATGTATGTGTTTCCATATACCATATCTGGCTCAAAAATATGTGTTTTTTTGGTTTATTCACCATTGTCATTGAAATATAAAGTAAATATCAGAATCTGTATATTGAGATTTGACATTATAATTAGATTTCCAGAATTTCATTTTTCTTTCTTTTTTCTTCTTTCTTCTTTCTTCTTTCTTTCTTTCTTTCTTTCTTTCTTTCTTTCTTTCTTTCTCTTTCTTTCTTTCTTTCTTTCTTTCTTTCTTTTTCTCTTTCTTTTTTTCTTTTCTTTCTTTTTCTTTTTTTTCTCTTTTTTTTTTTTGTAGGCTCCACACTTAGGTGTGGAGCCCAAAGCAGAGCTTGAACTCATGACTCTGAGATTAAGACCTGAGCTGAGGACAGCCCAGTTGGCCCAGCAGTTTAGCGCTGCCTCCAGCCCAGGGCCTGATCCTGGAGACCCAGGATCAAGTCCCATGTCAGGCTCCCCGCATGGAGCCTGCTTCTCCCTCTGCCTGTGTCTCTGCTTCTCTCTCTCCTCACATGAATAAGTAAATAAAATCTTAAAAAAAAAAAAAAAAAGACCTGAACTGAAATCAACTGTTAACCAACTGAGCCACCCAGGTGCCCTGATTTCCAGAATCTCTGATAAAATTAAAACACCATATTATATTCTGGTATAACAAGAGTTTATCAGATCTTAGTACCAACTCTTCCCATAAGTTCAAAATATATATTAATTTAATGATTTCTGCTACTTTTACTTAATATATTTAGGCATTCCAATGTTGGGTGCATTTATATTTATAATTAATATGCCCTCTTCGTGAGTTGACCTATCTAACATTATAGAATAACTTCATGTGCCTCTTACTACAGTTTTTGAATTAAAGTTCATTATGTCTGAAACAAATGTATCTACTCTTGTTCGATTTCCATTTACATCGAATATCTTTTTCCATCCCTTCACCTCGAGCCTGTGTGTGTCCTTGACGTTGAAGTGGTTCTCTTGAAGGTAGCGGAAAGCTGGGTATTTTTAGTATAATCATCCAGGAACTCTATTCCTCCTTTTTGGATAATTTAACCCATTTACATTTAAGGTAATTTTTGATAAGTAGGACTTACTATAGCCTTGTATTGTTTATTGCCTGTTTTGTTGTTCCTTTGTTTCTTTTCCCTCTTCTGCTGCTTCCCTTCGTGAATTGATGGTTTTCATAGTGTTTTGTTTTGATTCCATTCTTTTATGTCTTGCATTGCACTATAGGTTTTGCTTTGCGATTTCCATGAGGCTAACATAAAACGTTTTATAGTTATAACAGTTTATTTTATGGTGATCACAACTTAATTTTGATTATGTGAAAACTTTATTCTTTTACTCTTCCTTCTCACATATTATGTTTTTGGTGTCACAATTTACATCTTTTAATATTGTATATTCATTAACAAAATTGTCTCTGTAGTTAGTTATTAATACTTTTGTCTCTTGATCTTTATAGTATAAGTGATTTGCACATCAGTATATTAGAGTATTCTGAATTTGACTATATACTTACATTTGTCAGTGTGTTTTATATTTTCACGTTTTCATGTTACTAATTAGTATCTTTTCAATTAAGCTTGAAGGATACTTTTTTAGCATTTCTTGTAAGGCAGGTTAGTGGTGATGAACTCCCTCAGCTTTTGTTTAATGAAACAAAAATGAAAATTTTATCTCTCACTCATTTCTGAGGGATAACTTTATCAAGTAAACTATTCTTGGTTGGTGAGGTTTTATTTTTTTCAGTACTTTAGTAAAAGATGAAAGATATATTTGACCTGAAGAGAAACCAGACAATATTTTTTTCAGCACTTTAATATTGTCTCACTCTCTCCTGGTGTGTATGGTTTTTGCAACAAAGCCCACTGATAGCCTTATAATTTTTGCCTACGTAAAGGACTATTTTTTCTCCTGCTGCTTTTAAAATTCTTTTTTGGTTTTCTTTATTTTAGGCAGTTTTATTATACATCTTTAATAAGATCATCTTGGGTTTAATCTTCTTAGGAACTTATGAGCTTCATAAATTTTGGATGTCCAAATGCTTCTTAGTTTGGGAAATTCTCAGTCATTATTTCTTTAAATAAGTTTTTTTGCCCATTTCTTCCTCTCACTTCCTTCTGAGACTCCTATTATGATGCGTTTTTGTTTGCTGTTGCTTTTGTTTCCAGCATTTTGTTTGTTTGTTTATTTTGGTTGGTATCCTATAGTTCACATGGACATTCTTAACTCTTTCTATTATTTTTTCTTTGTTTCCTTTGACTGAATGATTGCAAATGAATTGTCTTTAACTTCACAGATTCTTCCTTCTGCTTCAAATATGCTATTGATGCTCTCTATTGTATTTTCAATTCATTAATTGTGTTCTTCAGCTCTAGAGTTTCTGTTTGGTTTTTTAAATGATTTTTACATATTTGTTAAACTTCCTTTTGTTTATGTGTTGCTTTTTTGATTTCACTGAATTGTCTTTTTGCATGTATTTTGTTTTTCTATAGCTCAGTGAGTTTCCTTAAAACAGCTGCTTTTAATTATTTATCATGTAAGTTGCATAACTCCACATCTTTGAATTAGTTACTGGAAAATTATTGTTTTCCTTTGGTGATCTCATGTCCTTGATTTTTTATGTTCCTTGAAGTTTTATGTTGGTGGTCATGTTTAATGAAGTAGTCACCATTAACAATCAGTAAGGACTGACTTTAGAAGATAAAAACAAAAACAAAAACAAAACAAAACAAACAAACAAAAAATCTTGTCAGCCCTGCCAGAGATACTGAGGCTTTCTTAGACCTTTTCTATGAATACACATACTCCACACTTCTCATTTCCTCTTTTGGGTAAATTCTTAAGACTGTGAGCCTTCTTGGGGTACTTGGTGGTTCAGTTGTTTAAGTGTCTCTCTTTGGCTCAGGCCATGGTCTCAAGGTCCTGAGACTGAATCCCTCATTGGGCTATGTCCTCAGCGGTAAGTCTGCTTGTCCTTCTCCCTCTCTCTGCCTCTCTCACCTTCATGCTGTTTCTATCTCTCTTTAAAATAAATAAATAAAATATTAAAAAAAAAAACACCTAAAGGGACCCCTGGGTGGCTTACTGGTTAAGTGTTTGCCTTTGGCTCAGGGCATGATCCTCGAGTCCTGGGATTGAATTCCACATTGGGTTCCCTGCATGAGGCCTGCTTCTACCCTCTGCCTGTGTCTCTGTCTCTGTCTCTCTCTCTGTGAGTCTGTCATGGATTAAATAAATAAATAAATAAAACTTAAAAAAAAAAAAAAGATTGTATGCCTTCTCTCAATCCTGGAGAGTCAAGTCAGGTGTCAGAAGCCTCCCATTCACTTTCCATGTAGTGGGCTGAAAGCTCAATTTTCTGTACTTTCTTCCAATTTCAAAGTTGAGATGGCTTTCTATATGTACCCATTAGCCATCTGCAAAGACTTTCACTCACTGCCCCCCAGAGGCATGCACAGAGAGTCTATAAGATGTGAGGATGTGTGGATGAAACACACAAAGTTTTGGGCGTATCCATGGACCATTTGGGGGGACCCACATTGGAAGTGACTTCCATGGTTTATTGATGAGCATCCTGATAAATCCGCAAAGTGATTAGTAGGATCCATGAGAGCCTTGGCCAAGTTTTCCCACCCTCTGCCCTACCAGTCATAGAGCTCACCTCAGTATTCTCAGTGGGGCAAGGAAGAAGATGGCCTCTTTGGCAGTGTCCTGCACATTAGGGAAGCCAAGAACTCATTCATACACTCTCACTTTTCTCTGTGAAAGAAATTATGAGCTGAGGTTTTTTTGGCACTAAGCTGTTCTGCCTTGGGGGTGGTAGGATGTGGGTAAAGTAAACCTCTTACCTTTACCCTCTTCAATGTATCCTATCTTATGTTCTTATCTCCTCCAATGGTTTGTTGGAACTTCTCCACTGAAGTCCCAGATTTCCACATAGGTATGTCCTTTCATGAGTGATTGTCGAACTTGGTGTTTGGGGAGAGGATAGTAGAAAACACCTGCTCTGCCATTTTGTTTTTATCATCTGAACTGTAAGTTCTTGTGTCAGCCTCTACTTTCTGAGGTGAGACCAAGGGTAAGACTTTGCTGTTCAGTCTCCAGAAACTTGACTTTATTCCATGAATTTTGCAGGTCACTCCAGTGCAATGATATATTCCTGTTTATGCTGTTTAGGAGTTAATCTAAGCAGAAATGTGACATATTTTTATTTGTATTTGTTACTATGTAAAACATATGCCATTCCCATTACCACTATTGACTGTCTACTAGGTATGGGCAGTAATGTCTTTATATGTGCTATATAGCTGAAGTCTTCCCACTTACCCTTTCAGGTGGTGATTGTCAACTTGAAATTTATAGTGGAAGAAACTAAGATTAATAGAATTTTTTAAATTTGACAATTTCTTATAGCTAGTGAATGAGAGGCCTGAATGCAAAATTTGATCTCTTTTACTACAGGTTAATATATCTTTTCTGATGTTGTTTATGCTTTTTCTTTCCAAGTACAAATGTGACGTATGTCTTCTCCTATTTCACACTAAACTAATGACTGTGCTTCTATAAACATTTAAGGTACAATGGGATGAATAGCCCAACTGGGTTTTTAAAATATTGAATTCTATATTAAATTTGAGTACAAAACTGAAGGATCATAGAAAGTTATATCATTTTCAGAAGATTCCAGAGGGACTTCTCTTTCTTTAATAATATAAAGAGGAGATTATAATACAATGATTGTCAAAGCAGTACTTACTTTTTTTTTTAAGATTTTATTTATCTATTCATGAAAGACACAGAGAGAGAAAGGCAGAGACATAGGCAGAGACAGAAGCTGGCTCCATGCAGGGACCCCGATGCAGGACTTGATCCTGGGACTCCAGGATCACACTCTGGACTGAAGGCAAGAGTTCAACTGCTGAGCCACCCAGGCATCCCAAAATTTTATTATCTTTCAATCTAACTTGATACTTGATGAATTCATAAAGTGAGATAATGTTTAAGAGGCTTGATTATTAATAACCTTGTTTCCAGAAGTGATTAATTTTAATTATTACCATCAAACAATTATTCTCCCATATTTTAAGCATTGTATTCTGCATCTTTTAATAATATCAATAAATAATAATATTCTTCCTTTTAAAATTGAGCTGAATACATGTGTTCCCTGCTGTGAACCATGTTATTTAATGATTTGTGTTAAAATGTATGGCTTTTGAGAGGACCTATTTTGATGGTAAAGGACTCTGTGAAAAGGAAGTTGCCAATGCTATTTGCCGTATTTTGGACTGCCTTTTAGCTATATGAGCCTTCTCCATTTTCTACTAAAATCATATGTTAATATGGACCAAATTGATAATCTGTAATCTTGCTAATAAAATAGAGAACCAAAAAGGCTTTGGCCTTTTTCTGGGAGCCTGACCTCCCTCAAGGGATCTACTGAATTGAAATCTGCATGTTAACAGAATTCTATGCTGATTCGTTGCATAATAAATTTTAAATTGCATCTTTGAAATACAACTCAACTACTCCCTCAGGCCACATAATGAATGAATGGAGACTTCATATTTTTTGAAGTTTTGCCTTTTCAAAAAATAATAGAACATTTTTTTTCCAATTTATGTCAGTCCTTGACTTTTCAGTGAGAGCTATTAATATTATTGTATTCCCTTCTTTAAATTCATAACAAGATTTCTTTTAATAGTGTTTTGAAAGAGAAAAGATAAATCAAATGTCTGTCAAAAAAATCATATTGTTAAAACTAAGGGCTAGACATTAAAACCATTCTGATGAAAGTCCTGTTCTTGCTACAGAAAAATTCGGTAATATTTTTGAAATGGCATCGTGATAAAAATTTCCCCTTGATGTCTAAACATTCAGTTAGTCAAAATATCAGAGTTGTTATTTTCAGAATCATGGGAAAAGATTATAATAAGTAATTAAATTCTGTCTAACAGAATTATACCAGCTCTTTCAAATTTATTCAATTTCATTCTTATTCTTCAGTGTATTATTACTATTTTGAGTGACTTATCTTTTGAATTTTGTTGTTTTATTTAAATGTATATGACATATAACATTGTGTATATTTAATGTGTAAAGCATTTCGATTTGGTACATATTGTAATACACTTCCCACTATAGCAATAATTAGTACCTTTCTCACCAATAGTAAAATAATTACTATTTATTTTAGTAGATAGAATGATTAAATTCTAGTCTCTTAGCAAGGTTAAAGATTATAATATAGTATTACTATCTATAACCACTATACTCTGCACCAGATCTCTAGGAATTATTTACTACTTGTTGCAAATTTGTGCCATTAATAAATTAATGGCAAGATCCATCCTATGTTGTTACAGTGGTAGAATAGTCTTCTTTTTCATGGTTGAATTATATTATAGTGTATATATACCACATTTTCTTTATCCATTTATTCACTGATGAGCACTTAAGTTGTTTCCATATCTTGGCTATTTTTTTTTTTTGGCTATTGTTAATAATGCTGCAATGAACATAAAAGGGTTTATATTTCTTCAAACCCTTATTTTCATTTCATTTAGATATATACCCAGAAGTGGAATTTATGGATGATAAAGTAGATCTACTTTTAACTTTTTGAATAACCTCCATACTGTTTTTTTGTAGTGGCTGAATCAATTTACACCCACAACCAACAGTGTATAATGTTGTCTGTGACTATACAATATTGTACAATGGTTATCTTTTCTCTATATGTTCAACACTTGTTATCTGTTGTCTTTTTGATGATAGCTATTCTAACATGTGTGAGGTGATTTTCATGTACTTGTTGGCCATTTGGATGTCTACTTTGGAAAAATGTCTATTATCTTTTGTTTAGCTTGTAATGCAAGGTACATTTTCATACAGACAGTGTCACTGCAATAAGGCATGGAAACAGTCATGATTTTCTGGCCACTCTGTGGCAGGCCTCATCTCAGATCACATACCCAAGTCTTGAGGGTGGCAGGGACTATAGGAATTACCTAGCACAATGGTCCTTAAACTTTGCCCTGCAGAGCTCCAGGGTTTGAGAAATATGGTCTAATTTTCTGTAGAAAAGAAAACAAACCTGAGAACTGGAGCTTACATACGCTCCTGCCCATGTCAATAGGAACTGCTCAGCACTTATGCATTTTTCATACTGAATTTCTACATAACATTTAGATGGAACATATCATTCCTTGGCTGAATAAGTAAATACAATTCCCTAGTTGATTTTTGTCTTTCTCTTAGCAGATAAAAAACTGTCTCAGGTTGGAATTTTTTTTTTTTTTACATAAATGAAAATGTTTTCATTGTAAAGAGCAAAAGTCATAAGTTCAAATGCTTCTGGCCCTGGGAGATGAAAGTCTAATATATTCTAGATAGAATATAGAAAGTTGAAATGCTTCTGACCCTGGGAATGAAAGTCTAATA
Organism: Canis aureus; assembly: GCF_053574225.1. NCBI lineage: Eukaryota > Metazoa > Chordata > Mammalia > Carnivora > Canidae > Canis > Canis aureus. Next base: position 39,395,314 of record NC_135638.1, on the reverse strand, counting down.
TGTTCTAGATAGAAGCAACCTGTAATCAATTCATTGAAGAGGGAATGTCTTGCCCAAGTGGAAATTTGATATACAAAAAAAAAAAAAAAAAAATCTGTCTACAAGCCATACTTGGTGCTTGGTTTATTATTGGAGATCTCTCCTGTAGAGGATACTTGAAAATGTAGGGCAGATGATGTGTTCTAAAACAAAATCATTTCTGAAATGCATAGCATGCTGGTGATAGAGTATGCTGTGCTCATTGCTGACTTCTGTGGGCATAGAGCCTTGAATTTTTAATGTCATCAGATCCATTTCAAGCATGTGGCTGCAGAATGGACTGACCTGGGTGGGCCTGGCTGCTGTGCTGACCTGGCAGATGCTGGGGAACTGGATGGTAATAGGACAGCCTGAGTGACAAGGTCCAGAAATGTATTGTCAAGAATTTGTGCATGAAACAAATAGGACTTTTTGAGGAGCCAAGTGAAGATGAGTGAATGAAAGGGACTAAATCAGAGACTAAAGGGAAGGTGGTAGGTGACAGTGAATGCTATATTATAATAGTTGTAGTAATCAAAAGTGAGAGCAAATAGTCCAGAACAGGAGGGAAAGGGAAAAGTTTGGATTTAATCACAGAGAATAGTACCAACCTCAATTCTGACATGCACTAGTTTGGAGATATTACCCCCATTTAAAGGGAACCAGGATAGATTTATTGACCAAATCCTCTAACGCAACAATAAGCAACTGGAATTTTACATTACTATGACTATGTAATCATATACATCATTCACTTCATATTTAAAACAAAACTTGCAATTATTAAAAATTGAGCCTCATTCTTGCTGTTGAGTTTTAAGTGTTTACATGTCTTAGAATGGGTAAAATACTTACTTATATAATCTTCTTGAGTTTTCCTTATACTGGTAATAATGTGTTTTTTTTTTTTTTTAGTAATAATGCTATTGACTGGCTTTTTAATAATAATTTACAAGTTTTTCAAAATACTTACACACACTGTATTTCATTTGAACTTAAATCATCCTTGAGTAGGAGGACAATAATTACTTTCCTTGTTGGAAAGAAAAGGGTATTGAAAATTGGACCATTTAAGTACATTATTCAGTAATTAAATACTACGGTCAATAGAGTGTGCTTCCTGAATGCCTTCTGATGTTTTCCACATTGCACCTGTCTTCTTCTGAATCCTCATCAAATTGGATACTTGTTTTTACCTGCCTCCATGTATCCTAGGGCTTCATTTTAAACTGTTTTATCAACACACACATATATATATATTAGTGTTTCCCCATGGGATTAAAAAGAACATTACCCCTTAACTCTATTCATTTTCATTTTCTGTTTTAAGTTATATATGTTGATCATTTTTCCCGTTTTCTTTACATATACATTTAGAATTTACTTTCTAAAGGTTTAAAGTCTTATGGTTCAAAGGTGAAACTTCTATCCAGAACTACTGAAGATGAAAATAGAGACTGTCAGACAGTGTATTGTATAAATTGTCATGTGGAGGAAAGGTTTTGAAAATAGCATCAAAATGATTAACTCCAGAGTAAATATGTCACCATAACCTGAACATTTCACCATCAGAGATGTCTTCCTTGTATTAAGACTTTGAATCAGTAGAGATCTTGATGCCCTAATCTTTCTACAGATATGAAATGTACTCCTGGATGAGCCAGCCTCTGAACCAAACAATTACATAAATTATGAGAGAAGCAGACCTGCTCTGGGGAGTCCCTGTCCTGCCAGACACTATGAACCCCATGATCACACTAAGACTAGTGGCATGAAATGTTCCTGAGTCATAGCCACAAAATAACCACATTTATAGGAGATGCTTCTTGGGAATTGTGGAGGTTTGATAGTGCAAGCAGAATGAGTGTCCAAGCACTCTAACTGTCCTGATAAGTCCACCCCAGTGTTCCCCAGGCCCTGGCTTATTCTAACCCCAGCTGTTCAACCTGCATCCCCAGCAAGGTAGCCCTTTCATGGCATACCAAGGGTGTTCCCTACCTGCACTCACTCCAGCTTTAGCCATCCTACCAAGAAAGCTCTGGCACAGTGTGGTCCAGAACCCATCCCACCCTGTACTTAACCCACCTGTCCTACTAAGGCAGCCTTGGTGCAGCCTATCTCAGAAAACCCCTGACTGCCTGCTGCAGCTTTGTCCATCCCACTAGGGCATCTCAACATGACATACCCTTGACCCACCCCACCCTAGTTTGCACCCAATCCAACTACCCTACAAAGGTGGCCCCAGTGTACAGCACACCCCAGTACCCACTATAGCCTGTGCCTACTCAAGCTCTAGCCACCTTGCAGGAGTGGTTTTGGTAAGTAAACCCAGAGAGCTTCCAGCCTGTGCCCACTCCAACTCCAGCAAGCTGGTCAAAGTCACCAGCCACACACAGTGTGCACAGGAGACACTTCTATACAAGGTCACTCTTTCAATACTGGGAGAGGTACTGCTCTGCCTAAAGCATAGAAACAAATAATAAGGTTAAACAAAATGTGGCAACAGAAGAATATGTTCCAAATTAATTAATAAGATAAATTCCAGGTTGGGGGTACTAACTGATGAAATGGGGATAAGTAATTTACCTGTTAAAGAGGTGAAAATAACAATTATAAAGATGGCCACCAAACTCAGAAGAATCAAGGAACACAGTGAAAACTTCAACAAAGAATTTAATAGTATAAGAAAGAACAAATGGATGAAGGATATAAATCAGAGTGGAAAGTACACTGGAAGGAATCAACATCAGATTAGGGCATACAGAAGAAGGGGCCAGCCATTTGGAAGAGAAAATAATGGAAATTACCCAATCAGAACAGCAAAAGAAAAGAAAGGAAAGGGGGGCAGAAAACTTATTTGAAAAAAATAACAGCTGAAAACTCTAATTTGAGGAGAAACAGACATCCAGGTCTAGAAAACAGAGTCCCAAGCAAGATAAATCAAAAGAGATTCATTTCAAAATATATTATAATTAAAATATCAGTAAGATAATGAGGGAATCTTAAAGACAGCAAAAGAAAAAAATAGTCACATACAAGGAAAACCCTGCAAAAATATCTGGTAATTTTTCAGCAGAAATTTTGCAGGCCAGAAGACAGTGGCATGATATAATTAAAGTGCTGAATGGGGAAAACTTATTGGCAAGGCTATCATTCAGAATTGATTCAGAAAGAGATAAAATTTCCCAGATAAAAATAAAAACCGAGGAGTTAATCACTACTGAACTTACCTAACAAGAGATGTTAGAGGTTTTTCTTAAAGCAGAAAAGAAAAGGCTATAACTAGATATATAAGAATATGTGAAAGAAAAAAATTTCAAAGGTAAAGGCAAATATATAGGAAAGGCAGTGGATCAGCCACTCAAAATCTAATATGAATGTTAAGAGACAAAAGACAGTAAAATCAACTATCACTATCAGTTAGTTAAGGGATACACGAAATAAAAAGGTGTAAAATGTGATGTCAAAACATAAAACATAGAAGGTAGAGTAAAAATGTAGCACTTTTTGAATGCATTCAAACTTAAGAACTATCAACTTAAAATAGGCTTAGTTTTTTAAAGAAGGAACATAAAACCCTCTGCATAAAATTCTGTTTTGATGGGCATTATTGTTCTTTTTGCTTTTAAATCGAAAATAACAATAATTAAGCCCTTAAAGCTTCCATAGATGAAGCTTTTTTCTCCTATTAAGAAGAAATCAGGCTGTTTGAACACAGGACCTAATTAATATAACTAGTTTCATCATAGCTATCAACCTCCTAGGACAAATTTTGTACTCTAGATGTACAATCTGCTTGGAATTCCCTGAGTCCTCACTATGGAGAAAATTACTGGTTACAGAGCTTACCAAATAGAACTATAAAGAAATATACCTATCAGAATGACAGGTTTCATTTACCAGAAAATTTCAAAATATTGTCAGTATGATTTCCATTAAGAAAGTTTTCAGTGAAATAATTTAAAAATTGAATGAGGGGGAAAACAAAACACAAAAAAACAAAATCCATCTATATGGGGTCTACAAGAGACTCACTTCAGATCTAAAAACATAGACTAAAAACAAGGGGATGGAAAAGAGATAATTTCATGTAAATGGAAATGAAACAAGAGCTGGAGTAGCAATGCTTCAATTGGATGAAATAGATTTTGTTTTAAAGGCTGTAATAAAAGAAAAAATGCATTACATAATGATAAAACGGCCAATCCAAGAAGAGCATATAACATTTTTAAAAATTTTATTTAAATTCTATTTGCCAACATAAAGTATACCACCAAGTGCTCATCCCATCAAGTGCCCTCCTTAGTGCCTGTCACCCAGTTACCCCATCCCCCCACTCACCTTCCCTTTTGCAATCCTTTGTTTGTTTCTCAGAGTTGGGAGTCTCCCATGGTTTGTCTTCTTCTCTAATTTCTCTACTCAGTTTCCTTCCTTCCCTTATGGTCCTTTCACTATTTCTTATATTCCACAAATGAATGAAATGACTTATTTCACTCAGCATAATACCCTCCAGTTCCATCCACATAGATGTAAATGGTAGGTATTCATCCTTTCTGATGGCTGAGTAATATTCCACTATACTATATATATATATATATATATATATATATATGTGTGTGTGTGTGTATATATAATATTATCATATATATAATATATCACATCTTCTTTAGAGGATATAGCATTTGTAAATATTTATGCCCCCAAAATAAGAAAACCTAAATATCTAAATATCTAAAGCTAGTATTAACAGATGTAAAGGGAGAAATTGGCAGTAATACAACAGTAGGGGACATTAACACCCTATTTAGATCAAGGGATAGATCCTCCAGACAGAAAATCAGTGAGGCAACATCAGCCTTATATGACACAGTAGACCAAATGGACTTAAAAGATGTATGCAGAATACTTTATCCTAAACAGTAGAATACACATTATTTTCAAGTGCACAGAAACATTGTTCAGGATAGATCACATGTTAGGCCACAAAACAAGTCTCAATAGATTGAATAAGATTGAAATAACATGAAACACATTTTCAATCACTCTAATATGAAACCAGAAATCAATACAAGAGGAAAATTAGGGGCAGCCCGGATGGCTCAGCAGTTTAGCGCTGCCTTCAACCCAGGGCGTGATCCTGAAGACCCAGGATCGAGTCCCACGTCAGGCTCCCTGCATGGAGCTTGCTTCCCCCTCTACCTGTGTCTCTGCCTCTCTCTCTCAGTCTCTCACGAATAAATAAAACTTTAAAAAGAAAAAAGAAAAAATTAAAAACCCACTTAACAATTGCATCAACAAAAAAGAAGCATAAAAGAATAGGAATAAATTTAACCAAGAAAGTGGAAGACCTATATTCTGAAAACTGTAAGACATTGATGAGAGAAATTGAAGATGACAAGTGAAAAGACATCATATTCATCTTTGGAAGAATTAATATTATTAAAATGATCATGTTACCCAAAGCAATCTACATATTCAGTGCAATACCATCAAAATGACAATGGTATTTTTCAAAGAACTAGAACAAAGAATCCTAAAACTTGGATGGAACCACAAATCCTAAAATTTGATGGAATCTCAAACAGCCTTAAATAGCTAAAGCCATCTTGAGAAAAAAGAACAAACCTGGAGTTATCATGTTCCCTGATTTCAAACTACACTACAAACTACAGTAATCAAAACAATATAAACTGTCTTGGTAACAGACACATAGGAAAATAGAACAGTATAGAGAGGTGAGAAAGAAACTGACACTATATGGTCAGTTAATCTATGACAAAGGAGGCAAGCATATACATAGAGAAAACATATGGTGAGATAAATACATAGAGAAATACATGGAGAAATAAGTGGTGCTAGGACAACTGAGTAGCTCCACACAAAATGAAATTGGACGAGTATCTTACACTATATACAAAAAATAAACTCAAAATGGATTTTTTCAAGATTTGAATGTAGACCCTGAAACCATAGCCTCCTGGAAGAAAGCATAGGCAGTAAACTCTTTGAAATTAGTCTTACCAATATTTTTCTTACTAGTATCTCTTCATCAAGGGCAAAAAAAAAAAGCTAAAATAAATGAGATTACATCAAATAAAAAACTCTTTTGTGCAGTGACAGAAACCAACAAAAAAAATAGCAACCTACTGAATAGGAGAAAACATTTGCAAAAGATACATCTGATAAGGTTAATGTAATATTCAGAATATATAAAGATCTTATACAATTTAATATCAAAAAAGAAAACAATTCAATTAAAAAATGGACAGAGGGGTCATCTGGGGACTCAGTGGTTGAGCGTCTGCCTTTGGCTCAGATCGTGATTCCTGGGGTCTGGAGATCTAGTCCCATATCAGGCTTCCTGCATGGAGCCTGCTTCTCCCTCTGCCTGTATCTCTGTCTCTGTGTGTGTGTGTGTGTGTGTGTGTGTGTGTGTGTGTCTTATTAATAAATAAGTAAAATCTCAAAAAAATGGACAAAGGACTTGAATAGTATTTTTCCACAGAAGACATACAGATGGACAATAGGCACATGAAAAGACACTCAATACCATTAATCATCAGAGAACTGCAAAACAAAACCAGAATGAGATAGATATCTTTCTAACCTATGAGATTGATTATTATCAAAAGATTTTTAAAAATAACAAATCTGGGCAAGGAGTGGAGAAAAGGGAACCCTCCTACCCTGTTGGTAGAAATGTAAATTAGTACAGCTATGGAAAACAGTATAGAGATTACTCCAAAAATTTAAAATAGAACTTCCATAAAAATCTAAATAAACTCCACTTCTGGATATTTATCCAAAGAAAACAAAAGCACCAATCCAAAAAGATATATGCAACCCTATGTCCATTGCAAGATTATTTATAATAGCTAAGATATGGAAGCAAGCTACCTAAGTGTGCATCAACAGATGAACAGATAAAAAAGATGTGATATATACATGTCATATACATAAATATATGTGTGATCACATGTATATGTATGTAGGTAGTAGAATACTACTCAGCCATAAAAAAGAATGAAATCTTTCCATTTACAACAACATAGATACACCTACAGCATATTATGCTAAATGAAATAAGTCAGGCAGAAAAAGACAAATATATGATTTCACTTATATGTGAAGTCTAAAAAGACAAAACAGAAACAGACTCATAAATGCAGGAAATTCTTGGATACCAGAGGAGGTAGGGTTGGTGTGCAAAATAAGTTAAGGGGATTAAAAGGTTCAAATTTTCAACTATTAAATAAAAAGTCATGGGCGTATAATGCGCAGCATAGGAAACAGTATTATTGTAATAACTTTGTAGGGTCACAGATGGTAACAGGATTTATTGTAAGAATCATTTTATATGTATGAAAATATCATATACACTACACTACAGTGTACACCCAAAAGTAATAGGATATTTTATGTAAATTGTACTTCAACTAAAAAAAAGATGAAAGATGCATGAATAGTTGCTTCACGATCCTAAATGAACTAAATATTCACTAAAAATGAAACCTAAGTGACTGCAGCTATCATTTTCAATGCTATTGTTTTAACCAGTTTTAAGGGGGACCAATTAATTAATTTGCGAACAGACACAGCTGAAGATATGGGAGTATCTGGAGAGAGTATATGCTGGGTTTGAGTTTGGAATACACAAAAAAATGGAATATAAATTTTACATATGTTATAATTTTGTCTAGGGCAAGTTCTATAAATACATAACATTTTTCCCTTCAGTAAACTGAACTGTCATAGTAAGCAGAGTATTATAAAGACTTTTTTTACACTAAATAAAGCATTCTGGAAATTATCTAAGTAATTTAAGTCCAAAATATTTTTGTACCAATGCTTTCTATTCTACCGTATATAACTACCAACTCAGTTCTCCATTTCAACATTTTTCTGGGTGTGTGCTGTTATAGAGGTACATTCTTTTTATTTTATCAGCTTCATACCAAATGAACCATTCTGAAATTTTATATGCAGCTTGAATGAATTTAGCTATATTTGTCTAATTTTGCTTTCCCTGGTTGTGGTTACAAAGATGAGTTAAATCAATAGGAATTGGTGCTATTCTTAGCATAGTTGAAGATAATAATTTATGTTAATTTCTGGATATTAGATTGAACCATAAGAGGCAAGCAAGACCTCTGGACAGAAGCCAAGTCTATTGAACCATGCCATATAACTGGGACACTGTAAATTCTCAAGAAACACTCATCTCCACCTTCTCTTTTTTTGAGCAGAGACCATGCTTTCATCTCTTGTTGTTGGGGCACTTATGGAACACTAGTAGAAATTGGTTTCCATTAGGCTAGGTCTTTTCCATGCAGTGTGGCTTATCACTGAGATGGTCTTGCGAAATCTAAATGGATCACAAATGAGGTAGATCACATTTAAATATTGTGATTCTGTAATTTTATCATTATTAATTTTATCATCATTCACCCAAGCTATTTATGCATTGCTATTCTCATCTTCATATTTTAAGTGATGAGATTTTCTAATAACCATATTTTAAGAAATGAATTTCTATAAAGGCTTTGTTTTTTTTTCTAAATGCAGCTATATAGATACTAATAAATCAGTAAATTATTTTTTTCTTTATCCCTGGATATAGAGATGAGAGCATTTGGAAATTAAACATTTGTTCTTGCATTATATCTTAATACAGATCAATTCATTTAAAACAATTATGGAAAGAAAACCTTAAAAATTTCAGATGTGAATAGGAAAAAGTAGTATGGAGATAATGAATGTGCCTCTAGATAAAAAAAAGTATTTTTTTAACAAAAATATTAAGTGTGAAATTTTCAATTAAGATATTGTTGTTATGTTAATGGAGAAACTACAAAGTGAAATACTTTTCTCATAGTTTTTTTATAGTATAACTTAGAAATATCTGTACATATTTTGAAACTCATATTATTCAAGGTTCTGGTACTTATTATTCTTGATGGACTTTCAGAAGTACTTAGAGATATGCTCTTTTAGTCGATTATTGTTACAATAATTCTGCATAATAAAATCATAAATCTCACTGGCATTCACAATTGTATGAGTCAGGATCCTCCAGACAAAATCCAGTTTGATACCTATACATCTGGATATATACAATGAAATTAATTTCAAGGAATTGACTCACTCTACTGTGGAGGCTAGCAAGTCTGATCTAAAGGATAGGCTAGAAGTCTGGAAATGATGCAAAAATTGGTCTTGCAGTCTTGAAGCAAGTGCTCTTTATCAGAGAAATGTCTGAGTTTGCTTTCAAGGCCTTTCAGTTTGCATGAGTCTCACTCACATTATCTAGAATAACCTTATTTGCTTAAAGTCAACTGATTGTAGATGTTAGCCATGTCTACAAAATACCCCCACAGCAATACCAACGTTAGTGTTTGAGTGCATGACTGCATACCAGGTTGAAAAACTGATTTGGCTAAGTTGGCACACAAAAATGAACCATCACAGTCCACTCCTTGTCACCTTGGCACACAAACACAGCTCAACCTACTTTAGCTTCCAAATAGAATCCAGAAAGTCATACTTCCTACCAAGAAAATACAACTATCCTTTAGGCAACCTAAAGTACACTAATCACTTCCTTTGAAAGGAATGCAGAGTCTATGAATGATATTCATTCTTCTCCTTGATATACTGTAACCTAAATGTTGTGATATAAAAGTTTGTATTATTAATAAATTATATGTTAGATGAGAGGGGGATAAGAGAGGGAAGAAAATAAAGACATGTGATACACATAAGCACACACACACATATATATATACACAAATATATACACATTTATATTATATATACATATTTAAACACATGCATTAATGTATAGTATATAATACATTATGTATGATATACACACAAATTCATAACAAAATGATGAAGAAATACAAATTACAGTCTTCATTTCTGCCATTGAACAAATTGGTTATAGCTGTTATTTATAGCTATCTTCTTCCACTATCCATTGCATATTCCTTTGCCTCAGCAAGCTCCTCAGCTGGTTGTGGTTCTTTATCTCATAGAGTGATCCACACTTTCATTCCTAAAGGGTCTGGCCCATTAGCAATTGTGTTTTAATTGTTTGTTTGTTTCCACATGGCATGGTAATAGTAAGAGAAGCCCTAAAGTACCTCCTGTATTTCACACAGATTCCTCATTACTTTATTGTGAAGTATCAGTCCAATTTCCCTTGGAGGTCAGGATCAATCACCCCAGCTGGTAAAGTAACTCCTTCTTTGCCTGTTGATTCAATCATGAGGAGCCTACAGTGGCTAGGCAACAACAGTCTTATTTTCCACTTCAATGGAATCATTGTGTCTCCTGCTAGAAGCATTTCTCTCTTTGGAACAAAGACTTCTAGACCAGCAGAGCCAAAGTTCCCAAGAATAAGAAGTAAAAATTTTGCTAGTGGGCCACTCAGGATAATAGTAAGTGGTGCCACATCCATTTCCTCTTTTGACTCTTGGACCCATCAATCCTTGCAATGGGAGAAAGAGTACCACATATATGATGCCAATTCAGAGCATATACAGCCTTTTGGAGAACCTTATCCAGGTCCTGCAAGATATTGCTAATTGACACTGTAATTAAGTCTTCTTAAGGCCATTACATTGTTCTGTCAAGCCAACTGTTCCAGGATGGTGAGGCACATGATAAGATCAGTAAATTCCATGATCTTGTGCCTATTCCCCACTTCATTTACGGTTAAGCGAGTTTCTTGATCAGAACCAGTGCTGTATGGAATACCATGACAATGGTCAGGCATTCTGTAAGTTAGTATGGTAGTTTTGGTAAAAGAATTGCATATAGGAAAGTCAAGTCTGTATCCAAAATGTTTACTCCAGAAAGAAAAAAATATTTCCCATTCTAATATGGAAATAGTCCTATGTAATCAAATTGTCACCCGAAGCTGGCTAGTCATCACAGGGAATGGTGCTACATTGGATTCAGCATTGATCTCTGTTATTGGAAGATTAGATGTTGAGCAGCAACTGTAGCCAAGTTGACCTTTGTGAGTGGAAGTACATGTTGCTGATCCATTAAGGTACTCTATCTCTGCCACAAATTGCACTTTGTTCATCTGTCCATTGGGCAATGACAGGAAAAGATGGGTAAAAGAAAAGGCTGATTGGTATCTGAAGAACAGCCTGTCCTACTATTCACTTGATTATTAAAATCTCCCTCTGTTTAACTCACCCTTTAGTGAACATTTATGTGGGATACAACTATCTTTGTGTTTTTTGTCCATTTCAGAGAAATCTATCCCCATAATTGTTACTCAGACCTTCTTGTCACTTATTTTACCAGTCACATTTTCCCAACTCCCTGATCATCCATCCAAATTATAGACCATAGTCCATGAATCCATATACACTCATAACTCTGTCCATTTCTCCTTCTGAGCAAAATGAACAAACAAGTGCACTGCTTGAAGTTCTGTCAAATGAGAAGATTTCTCTTCACCACTACACATCAGGAGTATTCTGGAAAGGGGTTATAGGGCTACAGCTGTCCACTTTTAGGTGATGCCTATGCAATGTGCAGAATTATCTTTAAACCAGGCCTGACCCTTCACTTCCTCAGTCATCTGATTGTAAAGAACTCCACATGAGGCCCTAGACACAAGCTGGAAGAGAGAAGTCAATGTGGGGCCAGCAGGCGGAGCCAATGGCATTTGAACTACTTCTCCATGCAACTTACTTATGCATTTATATGGTTTGGTGAGTTAGAAAACACCTAATTTAAGATAAGCATCTCAGGTCACATGATGAGTTGGTGGCCCATGGTCAAGCAATCAGTCTCTACTAAGGCCCTGGAGGAGATTAAGAGCTGTTTCTGAAATGGAAGCATGCAATGCAGAAGATGGCAAAGCTTTGCTCCAGAATCCTTATGATCTGGACTGAAATTCACCTATAGGAACCTGCCAAACTCTGCAAACAGCATCCTTATGTGCCGCTGACACTTTAGGCACCTTGGATCTGACAGGTCATAAGGCCCAAATGGCAGATCAGCTTACACAGCAGCCTGGAAATGTTGCAGAGCCTTCTCTTTTTCTGGGACCCACTTAAAATTGGCAGCTTTTTTAGTCACTTAGTAAATTGGCAGTAATAGGTTACCCATGATGACTGTTGTCTGCAAAGTTCAAAGAGGCCCATTGGGCATTTTGCCTTTATTTTTCGGTTATAGGAAAGGCCATATACAACAACTTATCCTTCACTTTAGAAGGGATATCTCAATGCATCTCATACCACCTGACCTCTATAAGAAAAAGATCATCTACGAATTTTTGTTGGATTTATGTCCCACTCTCTAACACTATATCTTACCAGTAAGTCTACAGTTGGTGCTTCTGTTTGCTCACTAGGTACAATCAGCATAATGTCATCAAAGCAAAGGTCCAGTGTGAAATCTTGTGGAAAGGAAAGATGATCAAGATTCCTGTGGCCTAAATTATGACTTATGGCTGGAGGTTAACATATCCTGAGGTAGGACAGTGAAAGTATATTGTTGGTTTTGTCAGTTGAAAGCAAACTTTTTTTCATGAGCAAAGGATAATTATTGAGGAGAAAGGCATTTGTCACATCAATAGCTACATGGCAGGTACCAGAAGATGTGTTAATTTGCTAAAGAAATGAAACCATATCTGGTACAGCAGCTGCAAGTGGCGTCATCACCTAATTAAACTTATGATAATCCACTGTCATTCTCAAGACCATCTGTTTTTCTGCACTAGCCAGATAGGTGAGTTGAATGGGAATGTAATGGGAATCATTACACCTCTGTACTCTTGAAGTTCTTGATGGTGGCACTAATATCTGCAATCCCTAAAGAAATGCAGTACTGTTTTACTATTTCTCCTGGTAGATACCATTCTAGGGGCTTCCACTTGGTCTTTTCTATCGTAATAACTCTCACTCCCAGAATAAGAAACAATGTGGAGATTCTCCTAGTTGCTGAGTATATCTATTTCAATTTTGTATTCTGGAGCTCTGGCAATAACCACAGGATGGATTTGAGAGTCCCCTAAATTCACTGTGAGATGGGTCTGAGTCAAAATTCCACTTATCACCTAACCTTTGGAAGCCCCAGTGCTAACTGAGGGAACACTGTGATGTTTTTGAATCTCCTGGAATTAGTGTTATGTCAGTTAAGAACTAGTATGCAGTCGTCCCTGAAAAGTCTGGTTATTTCCTTTACTTCAATGGACAGTTACCCTGGTGGGAAGCCATATATCCTTGACCTTCTAGGAAAGCTGGAGAGAGGTTAACCAGGGTCTTTTTCCAAGGGAACCCATCCTTCCCCCATTCATGGGTCTCAGGACCGACAAACTGGTTCAGGTTTGGGAATTGATTGAAGGCCCGTGACTGTTTTGGTGATTCAAGATAGACTGTTCACTGGACCTATAATTCTTTTGCTTTTATAGATCAAGTTAAGAAATAAATAGGCTTCCCACCTATTTCACTTTTAGGAAGGCATAATCAACTTGCCAATGTCTGAAAATCAGACTATTCTGATTACTGCTTTGAAGATTGATGTCCATTATGGTAATTATAGCCACTTCATCTTTGGTGATTAAGTGCTGCCACTCAGCCCCTGCCATCCCAGGATGCAATTTCTCTCCTGCATTTAAGGACCCCAGTTCAGTGGCAGCACTTCTCACTTTAACTTCTAACCTACAGAAGTGACCACAGAGTTCTTCAATTGTGTTTGGTTCCTATAACAAATCCTTGCCTCACAGTCATTGTCAAAGCTGTGAGTGAGCAGGTTTCACATGATAAACCGCTTCTGACACCCCAATCTCTTTAAGCCTTTGAATCTCTTTATCTACCTTAAATCAAAGCAGGTCTGGCATTTCTAACTCTCCTATTGTGGGCCATGTTTTGGTCTGTGTTTTAGTCAATCAGACAAACAAAGTGGTAGAGCCCCCCCTAACCCCACACAGTAAAACATTAACTGTAAAATCTCTGCTTCATTAGGCCATGTAGGTAAATCTGTCCTAATTCAACTTTATGCTCTTTCCATCATTATCTCATATTCCTTTTTTTTAAAAATCCCACATCCTTAAACTGTCATCACATCTCCTTATGGGTCACATTTTGATTAAGAGCATCCAGTGCTGATATTTTATATATTTCTATAGCCATATTAGTGTTTTCTTTCACAGTGGAAATAAAATCACTGGTGCCTTTAAATTTAATCAGATTAGGGAACCAATTCTGGAAACCCCAGAACCAATTCAGAAAACTCCTTAAGGTTCTAGTAAATTGTAGATATTATCCACATTTACAAAGGTTTTCTCATGGCAGAACCTAGATCAGATTTTGACTAACTGAGGACTATACCACAGTCAATTTGACACATAAAGTTACCCATTACAAATTCTAAGCCTTTATTTCATTCCAGAGTATGCAGGTTGGCTCTAAGTAAGTCTATTTAGGCAGGGATGTGAGGGCAGCTCAGTGTCACCCCATGTTCTGTGGGCTGTTTAGGAAAGTGTTGCTTTATGTATGTCATTCTGGGGCCAGACCAAGTGGATGGCAGCTTCCTGAAGAGGCTCTTCTAATGCAAGAGGTGCAAGACAGCAGTGGGAACATATGAGGCCATTAAAGAAATCAACACATTATCACTTCAATGGTGGCAGGAGCAATTCACATGGTTAAGTCTAAAGTCAATATATAGCAAAGCTACTCTCTCCATGATAAATTTATGGCATGGAAGTGGATGCCAGAAAAGATAGAGAATCTGGGTCAATCATTCAATTTTCCACAAGTGTTTACATATTGTAGCTTATGGTTGTTTTCAGACTTGACATCTCTCATTGCATCTGTAGAGAACCAAAAGTTATCAATATAACCTGTACCTAAATGATAGTGTTCATCTAAAAAATATTCTTTTGCCCTGGTGTTTTATTTTTTAAATCTATCTTTATTTGTTACTAACTCAGATATATTATTACTGATATATTTGTTGTTTGATAAAGGCTTCCCTCAAATATGAATAATTTATTTCTAACACCATATGCTGTATGAAAAATATAGATATAGGAACAAATATATATTTCTATTTCTATAAATATACATGGGAATAGGCTAAAGGGATCAGATAGAATTATATATTTACTTTTATTGGGAGGTGTAGTGTAATTTTGCATGGATAAATGTTACTGTGGTACATACAGCCTTACAACATGGCTTATTATATGCATGTATATACTTCCTTGCTCAGTCAGCTGACAAGACCTAAGTAAGTGGTTGAATACATAAATAAATGGGGGAAGAGCAGGCAAATATTCTATCTAGATCAATTTCAAATATTCATGTAGACACTTTACCCTCATTGAAGGGAAGTGTAACTTCCATTCCTTAAGTATGAGCTGCTCATAGTGACCTCTAGTCAAAGAGCAAAGTGTGGAGAGAGACAGAAAAAAGTAACTTACCAGTGGGGAAACCTGACAAACACTATCCTAGTCAGGTGGTCATAGTCAGCCTTCACAATGATGAGTCTTGTTGACAACGTGGACCTCTGATACAATGTGAAGAAATGGTACTAATCTCTGTGGTATCTTCCCCAAATCTCATGGCTCTAGTATAATCATGAGAAAAACATCAGAATAAGCCCAGTGTAAGTACATTCTACAAATTACTGATTAATACTCCTGAAAACTGCCAAAGTCATTTAAAAAAAACAAAGTCTGAGAAACAGTCACAGCTAAGAGGAGCCTGAGACATGGTGATTAAATATAATATGGTGCCCTGGATAAGATCCTAGAACAGAAAAAGAAAGTGAGAAAAAAACCCAAGAAAATTGGAATCAAGTATAAATTTAATAATAATATATTGGTATTGATGTATCAATTTTAACAAATGTGCATACTAATGTAAGATGTTAATAATAGAGGAAAAAGGAATGTGGGATATATGGGAACTCTGTGCTATTTTCACAATATTTATGTAAATCTAAAGCTGTTCTAACATAAAAGTTTAGACAAAAAAGGCTCAAAAATTTTAAATAAAAAAACTGAACAGCTTTTACTGCAATTTTAAAATTTATAATCACTGAAAATAGTTTCATTGTAGTATGTAATTTATTCTTACCCAGCAATTAAGTCATTTTAAATCTCATAATAATTTTTTTCTGAATAAGCACTGATATTATTACCTAATATTTTGATGAAAGATAATGGAAGATGCAGGAAAAAGAAGGAAAATGTTAAAAATGGTAGAGATGCAGGCACAATGTGTCATATTATTAATGATGTATTAAAATGTATGAACTAATATTCAGATTATGGCACTAAACATGAGCTTGTGTTTAGAGATGGTTAAATACCCTCATGTCTATTTCTCTAGTTGCTTTTTAGTAGCAGGAAATTGCTTCTAGAGATATTATGTTTTTATATGATCAATAAGTATTGAAATTCCACTTTTATATAAAGGAATAACTTTATGTCAAAGTTGGAGATAAACAGGTATTTATAGTGTTTTCCAACACAGTCTTTAAGAGCAATTTTGAAAAATAATTTTTAAAACTAACAACCAATTTCTCTTGGATATCAAAAAATTAAGTGATTTAAATAGAGAAGGAGATAAACTAGAAGGGACTCTTTTAAGATAGAGAACAAACATGTTTGATGGAAGGAAGTAGGTGGGTGATGGGCTAAATGGGTGATGAGCATTAAGGAGGGCACTTGTGATGAGTACCGGGCATTGTATGCAAGTGATGAATCACTAAGTTCTACTCCTGAAACTAATATTATATTATTTTTTAACTAACTAGAATTTAAATAAAAATTTGAAAAAAGATTACCCTCAAAAAATAATTTAAAAAAAGAAAAAACTGATTAAGTAATTCATATCATCAAATTTTAATTTTTATCATCAAATCCCCTTTTTTTTGCAAATGACTTGTTGTTACCTAGGTTTACTATAATCAGCTTGCTTATGCATTCCAATAAAGTAAAACCCATGAAACCTATTTAGGGAAAATACTCAATATTTTATGCAGCATGTTCAATTAACTATTGAAGACAGTCAATCTCTTTTCTTGCAGGGGCAATAGTAATAATCCAGTGACAGCATAAGTGAACATCCTGCTTTATTTCACTCACACTTATTTGATAAACACTTACTGTTTATCAACCTAATACAACAGAAAATGACAAAGAAGAACAAAATAATTCACTGTTCCAAAGACTGAGAAGAGGATTAATCTTGAGTCCGATCTTTTACTGTGGAATTCATCATACATTTTACTTTGAGTCTCATTTATGTAAACTATATTATATATTGGCTCTGCAGTTTTTTCATAGTGTCAGGGTGTCAATTTTCTAAGACCATTCTTAGTTTTATTAAGTTTATCATATAACTAAAATGAAATTCTCTAAAAACATTAAAAAAAATATGCATTTGTATGCATTTAAGTTTATGTTCACCATTTAGATATTATAATCACCACAAAATGAATCTGTATTCAGTATTTCACACATCGATTTATCTTAATATTAAATAGTTTGTTTCCTTACATCATACTGTTTGTTAATAAAATTTTAAGTTCCAGAGAGAATTATTCATGCATGTAGCTTTTTAATTAAAAAGAGGAAGATTAGTCAACCTTTTTTCAAGAGATAACCATACGAAAGGCAACATTTAATTAGTCCTTTGAAGTTTCTTTCCCAGTTGCAAAGTCAGGTTTGACAAAGAGCACTAGGAACGCGCCCTTACGGGAAGGGTGGACTCTACCCCAGACACTGTCCGAATGCTCAGCGGTGCACGGAGATGCACCCACTCAGCCACGCCGCACCAGGACAGTAGGCCTATGCTGCACCAAAGCGAGGGCTAAGACTTTTCTCTCTTCCTTCCACTCTCTCCATCTTGCCCTGGGAATTCCTGTCCTGTCCAGGTGGCTGTGAAAGGTGTGCCCACAGGGTCTGCTCCCTAATTGCTTATGCTTTGCTTTATCAGCGTTCCTTACCCTTACAGTCGGTGCTGTGCTTGATGGCTTACCATTTCTCTGTCTTTTCAGACATCCTTTGCGGTGCCTTAGCACATGGATTTCAGGACTGCCTGTGAAGAGGTATGTTACATGGCTTTCGGCTTTTTGAATAAGGAAAACAGGTTATAAAAGGGACACACTTAGCTCTCCTTTATATAAGTGGAACACTGCTTTTGGCAGAGGAATGAGTGGCAGGTCCATTTCATTCCCAGGGTATGAACTATTTCTACGAGACTAAAAAGCCGAAGAGTGCCTGGGGAAGCCTTGGATTTTCACTCTTTCTTAAGAAGACTGGAGCATATTTGATTTGATTAAATTTCCCTTCTCCATAAACTGTACACTCACTGCGTGATTTCAGGTAGTAGAAGTGTTGGAAGTAATTCTTTGCACATAAATAGTTATAAATTAGAAGACCTCTCAAGTCCCTTTCAGCACAAAATCCTATGATTTTATGATTCCAATATTATTTAACTGTTTCAATATTATTTAAGTATTAATATATGGAAATTCAGATTCTCCGTAGAGCTGTCTTTACACTTTGGTATGAGTTAAAGAGATACATTGCTCTTTCAAGGATATTGAAGGCCATTCAAGTGTGCAGTCAGTAGTGCATGGAGTTAAGCCCCAGGGGAGGTAACCATTCTATTTTAGGAAAACACACTATTTTACTAAAGATGCAACATTCGAAGCATTCTTTCATTCTTCAGGCAAAATGCAAACACTCATAGGTTAAAATATTTTATGTTTGCTTAAAAGGTTTAAAATATCTTTATTGTAAATGCAGATACCTCCAGAAAAACAACCATAACTAGATTATCTATGATACAGTTAAAAACAAACCAACAAGAAACTTATTAACATTTGTAAAGACTGGTCTTTTAATGAGATGTCACATGTTAAGTTTCCTGCATAAATACCTACTTTTAAAAAGTAATTTGTTACAATTGGTTCAAAGTTTAGAACACTACTAAGATCTTTCAGGAAATTAATAAATTCCGTATAAATATATATATTTTTTAAGGATTTATTCATTAGAGTGAGAGGGAGAGAGGAAGAGCATGTGCATTGGAGAGTGATGGGGAGGGACAGAGGGAGAGAATCACAAGCAGACTCCCAGCTGATCTTGGAGCCTGGTGCAGGGCTAATCGTACCACACATGAGATCAAGACCTGAGCTGAAACCAAGTCTTTTGCTTTAACTGAGTGAGCCACTCACATGCCCCACTTTTATATTTTTAATACTTAAGCTTAAACTTCTTATTTTTCCAAAGGATTCTCTCTACACTAGCACTTTTCAAATTACATTATATTTATTTATTTATAAATCTCTCTTATGTGCTATGCCAAATACTATAATGTCAGAATGTATAATTTATTCATCCTTCTAACTTAGCACCTATCAGTTCATATTTTTAAAAAATGAGTTAATGCTTTAGAAGCTTCAATTTAGAAACATAAATTTTAATTCTGTGCCATGTCTAGTGTTAAATACATAGCATTATACTCTTAATTTTGGATGTAGTAAGCCTACCATTTCCATCACAGTGTTTGTTATTTTGTTTTGGGTAATAAAGCACCATTGAATGGATATTTGCAGGAATGAGATAACAAATGAAAAACCTGTGAGATTCATGAAATCCTTAGAGACAGGATAGTGGCCAAATACTGTTTTAAAACATGGTTTACCTTGGGCTTCAGAGGCTGATATAAGATTGATTTCTCAGACCTTTTTTCAAACAAAATTGTTTGATTCATTGGTTTGGAATATATATCAAGTATTATTTAGGGTTCAGAGATTTATTTTACGATGGTGATATAAACCAAAATTTACCCTTGCTTCTGGAACAGAGGTTCTTGTTCTCTTGTAATGAGCTATTTGACAATCTCTACTATTTTAGACTGTCCTCAGGGTGGAGTTAAAACTGTCTCAGAATTGCTCAACACCGAGATGGCTCAGCGGTTGAGTGTCTGCCTTCGACTCAGGGCATGATCCTGGGGACCTGGGATTGAGTCCCATATCAGGCTCCCCACAGAAGCCTACTTCTCCCTTTGCCTATGTTTCTGCCCCTCTCTCTGTATCTCTTATGAATAAATAAATAATTTTTTTAATAATAAATTTATTTTTTATTGGTGTTCAATTTGCCAACATACAGAATAACACCCAGTGCTCATCCCGTCAAGTGCCCCCCTCAGTGCCCATCATCCATTCACCCCCCCCTCCTCCCCTTCCATCACCCCTAGTTCATTTCCCAGAGTTAGGAGTCTTTATGTTCTGTCTCCCTTTCTGATATTTCCTAACCATTTCTTCTCCCTTCCCTTCTATTCCCTTTCACTATTATTTATATTCCCCAAATGAATGAGAACATATAATGCTTGTCCTTCTCTGATTGACTTACTTCACTCAGCATAATACCCTCCAGTTCCATCTACATTGAAGCAAATGGTGGGTATTTGTCATATCTAATGGCTGAGTAATTTTTTTAATAATAAATTTATTTTTTATTGGTGTTCAATTTAAAATCTTTTAAAAAAGAAAAAAATAAGAACTTCTCAGCAGCAACAGCCATGTGTCTTCCACACACTGGCCAGGTTTGCAAGAATACAGAACTCTAAGATACTCTGAACATGATCAAATTCCTCTAGAGATGGATCAAAGTCAATTAGTTTGCCTGAAATTTACAGTCTTAAAACATTTTAGTGGACAGAAAGCATAAAGATAATTTAGCTTAACTCTCTCACTTTGCAGGTGAGGAAATTGAGAGGTTTTATGAAATGCTAAGTGCCATTTAATTAATTAAAAGTAAAACCATAATGTGTAGTTTGGAACTCGTGAGTCCAAATTTGAGCCTCTTTCTAAATTATGTTGCTGGAAATTATAACATAGACAAATATATGTTGAATAAAACTTATTTTCTCTTGACTGCTAATAAGCTATTAAAGATGGAACTCTAATATCCATATCCATTGGACAAATCTAGCTAGATTATAACCATGCACAAACCAGGAAGTGTCTTTTGTGAAAAGAAATGGAAATATATATAGTTCTATGTAAAATATCTTAATTTTCTAATGCATACCCTTTGCAAAAAAAAAAGGTTTATTAATTAAGAAGTTTTTCCTCTTGAAAAGAAAATACTGCAATATTTTTAAGGAATTGGGATTTAGAAGTCATAAAATGCATAAGTGAAGGTAGAGAATACAATTGGGACAACATAAAATCCACAATTTAGGAGAAAAAGTGCATGCTATGTGCAGGTAAATTACTGATTTTCTACTTTTTTAAAATTTTTTTTAATTTATTTATTTATGATAGTCACAGAGAGAGAGAGAGAGAGAGGCAGAGACACAGGCAGAGGGAGAAGCAGGCTCCATGCACAGGGAGCCCGATGTGGGATTCGATCCCGGGTCTCCAGGATTGCGCCTGGGCCAAAGGCAGGCGCCAAACCGCTGCACCACCCAGGGATCCCTGATTTTCTACTTTTAATGATATCATCAAAATAATAATATATATTAGGGATTCTTAGGTGGCTGGTCAGTTAAGCATCTGCCTTTGGCTTTGATCATGATCCGAGTCCTGGGATTAAGCCCCAAGTCAGGCTTAGGGGATTCTGCTTCTCCCTCTCCCTCTGCTCCTCCTCTTCCTCCTCCTGCTTGTGCTCTTTCTCAAATAAATAGATAAAATCTTAAAAAAATAAAAACAAACTATGTGTTCAAGGAGCCACTATGCTGTCTTTAGTGTAGGTATTCCTCATATTTCATTTTAACATCTATATATAAACCATGTTTCTGTGTTGACCATGAAAAAGTATATTTTTCCATAACATATTAATCATTCATAATTCATTTACATATTTGATTTTAGTCCCTCGTATAATAGGATAGAATTTGACTATGATTCAATTGTATCTAATGGCATTCAGTGCAATATTGCTATAATATGGTAGGATATAAGAAATTACACATCACTTAAAACTATAAGTTTACGGAACAAATTAAGTTATATTTGGCAACCAAAATATGGAAATACCAAGGACATCTGCAAAACTATGTACAGGGCATGTCATGGTCTCTGCCCAGTTCCTTGTAGTTTTTTATGTCTGATATCACGAATTTTATGTTTCAAGATTAAAAGGAACATAGATTCTAAAGTTTCATGAGAGCAGAGGTGCCTGAGTGGCACCATCAGGTAAGCATCCTACTCTTGATATTGGCTCAGTTCATGATCTCAGGGTCATGAGACAGAGACCCATGTTGGGCTCCATGCTTAGGCAGAGTCTGTTTGAGATTCTCTCTCTCCCTCTCTCTATCCCTCACCCTGCTCACACACTCTCTCTAAATAAATGAATAAATAAATAAAATCTTAAAAAAAAAAAAAACAAAGTTTAATGAAAGCACATATTTCATTCTTTCAGGATCTAGAATCTATATTAAGGAGGCCTTAACTTTTAAGTATAAAAGAAAATATAGTCGATTTTTTAAAGTTCCAAGGTACTAGATTTAAGCTAAGCATAAATTATTTGTAAGTTTAAATGTGAGGTCTGTTTGTTTAAAACAGTAAATCTGTGTAAATTCATAAACACACCTCATTGATTTACAGAAAGCAAGTCAATGACTAGATTTTTCTTTTTAAGATTTTATTTATTTATTCATGAGAATACACAGAGAGGAAAGAGAGAGAGGCAGAAACACAGGCAGAGGGAGAAGCAGACTCCATGCAGGGAGCCTGACATGGGATTCGATCTGGGTCTCCAGGATCAGGCCCTGGGCTGTAGGCGGCGCTAAACCGCTGAGCCACCAAGGCTGCCCAATGACTAGATTTTTAAAAAGTATTGCCTGTTAAATAATTAAGAGGCTTCCTTTATTCCTCTAAGCAAACAATGTGGATTTTGTAAAATCCCCCTGCAATATAATATTATCCACCAGGCACAAGGAGACATTTGAATCTGTATCATTTTTTTATGAATCATGCCTTTAAAATTTCCATTATAATTTACATAATATATTGTACATGTCTACATAGAGCAATACATTTCTTTATGCATGTGCAATGTCTATGCAGTCCATGAAGTTTAAAGACAAATGATTGTCATGTTAATAAAGAAATGAGTGCAGGACCTAAGTTTATACTAAAATGTACAGCCAATACTTATTTAGGTGATTTTTTATTTTTCAGCAATCTGGGTGCACAAATGTAAAGACCACAGCCAGACGCTTTTTGTTGTACTGCACTAGTGGCCACCCTCACAGTCCTGGTTCCCATTCTTAACCCTGAAGCAATCTACGGGGGACGAGACTGTGCAGATTAAGCCTCTCCCCATATCCTCAGAAGCTTGTGTTTAATGGGAAAATCATCACATCAGAGTGGTTTCACTCACTTTACCCCCCAGTGGCCATTGTTTTGACCAGGAAAAACAGTTGGTTCAAGATGATGACCTTCTCAGAACACTTTGCACTCCCATAGGAGATTCTTGGTGACCAAAGTGCTACCTGGTGAGAGATACTGATGGTCATGTCATTGTTTACTGGAGGATTGGGAGAGGCATCCCTCATATAATTTGTGCATGAGGGAAACCAGAGCAAGTGGTAGAGTGCAGAATCTGGAGCAGCTTGGGTTCAGATCCTAACTTCCATTTATTTCTGCTCCTCTGTTCTTTTCCTATCTATGAAAGTGGCTGCACTGGGTTGTTAGGAGGATCAAATGACATAATATTGCAGGAAACACAGTAAACGTTATGCAAGTGGTTATTAAACAACAAATAAACATATGACTACATTTCACTAGCTACATTTCACTGATACCAGTCCAGCAGTGCTGTTGTGAGTCAGAGGAGTGCCCTGAAATGAATTTTATCCATTTTTTAATCTATTGTACCAGCTCTGCTTCTAATACAGTTGTTTACTAGCTCTCAGCATTTTCTGCTCAAGATTTATTCTGTTATCAAAAACTATGTTGTAGCTTTCCCAATTCCTATCCGCCTCCTGCTCTAAGAAATGTATGTATAAATCACTGTTCAGATTTCTCTAGGGCATATCCAATATCTTTAAACTCCTGGAACATCACATAAGGGCCCTGACATTCCTCCTCTTCACCTAACACCTCACCTTCCTTGGTCCCTGCGACATCATGCAGACTTAGCATTGGAATGTACTCATGCTTCTCTCTTCTTGCATCATCTCAACTATCCATCTTCATACTTTCAAATCTTTACTCATTTTACCCTCTTGGAATAAAATAACTTTTGCCTCCTCTAATTATTATTTCCTCAATCTTTTAAAAAATATTTTATTTATTTATTCATGAGAGACAGACACAAAGAGAGAGGCAGAGACACAGGCAGAGGGAGAAGCAGGCTCCATGCAGGGAACCTGACCTGGGACTCGATCCTGGGACTCCAGGATCGCCCCTGGGCTGAAGGCAGGTGCTAAACCGCTGAGCCACTCCGGGATCCCAGGATATTAAATGTATTTTCATGTACATGGCTAAGTCTTTATAATAAAATATATGTAACATCTATAATCTCTAAAGAATTAATTTAAGTAGAATTTGTTGTAAGCTTCATTAGTGCTGTTTTTCCGAACAGCTATTTATTGGCATGTGTGTGTGTATGTGTATTCATTCTAACCAAAGGTACTTCTTTCTTTATTTTCTTTAATTCTGCCTTCTTAGGACCCAAATGTGAGCTCAAAGTCTGTGTTCTGTTTTGCACACAACTCTCTAATAATTAGGGGATATTTTATACATTATTTGAGGGAATGGAGATCTGACCATGTCGGATGTAACAAGAGAAGTCTCATAGCTGTATTTTTGTACCTCAAACTTTCCCTGGATGATCTTTGATATCTCTTTGATGTGTGACAATAATGTATTTATGGGCTCTCAGGGAAAACCCCTCTTTCATCATCATGCTGAGACAGGGCATTATTTGTGATTGCTAGCTATTCCATTACACTTCTGGGAGAAAATTGGCCCAAATGTACTGTACATTAAAAAATCAGCAAATGTGCTCAATTATGTTCACTTGGCTTTGATATTATTTTATACCCTCCTCTTCTCCATGCCACCTCAGAGAGTCTTGATGTTGGCTCCTAGCCAAAATCACATTGTAAGCATGAAAGACTCTTCTCTGTGAAAAATGTAGAAAATTATGTTCTATATTAAGAAAATATAATTTGCCTTTGCTGAAATATTTTTGTCCTCTAGACCTATTCACTTGAGTTGTGCTCTAGAATAGATTAATTGACACAATTTAGCGAATGCCTGCTGTGTGCCAGTCTCCTAAAGGAAGAAAGAATGCCATCTATGCTCCTGGAAAAAAAAAAAAACTAGTTTTTCCTTAAAAGATATAACCCTTACAAAATAATTACAGACTAATATAAGACCATGGTTATAGAGAGTATAATGGTATGTATTAGCACACGGAATAAAGCAGTTTACAGAAAGAATAATCTTTAGAGGCATCAGTATCTAATTACATTCCCATTTACATAAGGAAACATTTTTTTAAAGGAAGAAATTCCTGGTGGATCCACATGTAAATTTATATTCCAAGAGAAAGCCTGGTATTATTGCCTGGAATTTTGTGCTCATTAAATACTAAGGATAAATGCATATTTATGTATGTTTATCCTTTTATTGAAATTAATAATGGCTTAATAATTACTAAATGAAAATGTAATTGCCAAAGTAGTCATTGTTCCTATTGACTTTATGGTGTGGAATGATGGGAAGAGATCATTTCCTGTCTCAAAAGAATTTCCTTTTGTATTTTTAACAAATGAGGACCTTAAGTGTACTTGCTGAGGAGCATATTTTTAATTATCTGGTTGAATATTATATACTGACGGGTATTGGTGCTTCAGGAGTGATGAGATTTGTGGGCTTCTTTAATGAATACTGAGGTACTAGTGTAAAGCTATATAGTACAAGTTCAACAGTCTTCATGGGCTGTGTTTGTAACTCCCCAAAACACATGAAGCAAGAACAATGGGTTGGAAATCACAAATCTTGGGTCTTAAGCCAGGTTCTGTTTTTAATTAACTAAATTTAGGCAGTTCTCTCCCCCTTTAATCCTCATTTTCTCATCTGTACAGTGTGTGTGTGTATGTGTGTGTTTGGTGATTAAGAATGATGAAATCATTGAAAATAGAAAAGATGTTAAGCAGATATGTTTTCAGATTTAGAATTCTATGATAGAGGCAGAATATGGATTTGTGGTTGCCTGGGGCTGGGGTGAGGAGTGGAGTGATGCACATAATAGGTTTCCTTTGGAAGTGATGAAGCTGTTCTAAAATTGACTATTAATGATGCCTACATAATTTTGTACAAAAATCATTGTCTTGTACATCTTAAAGGGGTGAATTGTATACAATGTGAATTGTATCTTAATTAGTTTAACAGAAATTTTATATTTAGATCATAAATATTAAACACATTTTTCATTATTTTTCAAATATAGTGTATAAACTATACTCTTTATTCTCCTAATCTTATGTGGATTTTCTGACATAATCCCCATTACCTGAGGACTATTTCACATGAAATGGTTAATCTTGTCTCTGCACCTATATTAAGTTCCAGATTCATCAGAATGTGTTTTCTTTAGCTCTCAAACGCTCTTCATCATGTTTTGCTATGAATAGGATGTAAAATTATATTCTATAAACTAAGTATAACTTTTTTTCTCTATTTTGTTCTTTTCTTGCCTGAAGACAAAGACAGGGATCTGTTTGCTGCAGGATGGTAATCAGGAGCCTTTCAAAGTTCGGCTGCACCTAGCCAAAGATATTTTGATGATCCAGGAACAGGATGTGATATGTGTGTCGGGTGAGCCTTTCTATTCTGGTGTAAGTAGCTTTCCTTCTGTTGAAGTTTTTTTTTGTTTTGGTTTGGTTTTTTTTTTTGGTTTTTTTTTTTTTTTTTTTTTTTTTTGGTTTTTGGTTCCTTTTGTTGTTGTTGTTAATAAAATGTTTAATTACAGAAAATTCATAATACAGTTTTCTTTTACCTCAGTGTAGAATGAATCCTCCTGCATGTCATTTTTGTTGATATTATTAAGTAAGCAGTGCCCTTGTATATGTACCAAACCCAGATCCACAGCCACTCATTAGGGCCCATCCCCACGCATGAGGGCATCTCATTAACTCCCAGTTGTTAAGTGGCTGCAGTAACACTTTTATATCTGATCTTGAGAAAATACATTTTACTTTTTCATGCAGCTGACTATCTGAGAATAATGCAGGGTAGTTTCCCTGTCCTGGTCTTCTTACCTTGCATCACATTGAACTTTTGGAGTTTGTGCACAGGTGGAGCCTAAATCTTGACATTTGAGAAGCATGAGGCTTTAGGTGGCAGTCACTGGACTCAAAGTCAATACTTTTCCCCAGGGGATTGTGCCTAAATGATTCCATGGACCTCCTTGATATAATTATGCCCAAGTGTCATAGCAAGGTCTATCTGATGCCCTAACTGGTTGGCATATTACCCTGCTACTAATCCAGCCTCTGAAAAAGCTATAAATTATCACTCAAAACTCATTGGTTTACTTAGTAGTACAGCTGTGGAAGACATCTTTAGGATAAATTATATTATATTCAACAAAACAATTTTAGCATTAAAGAGGACAACTTTTAGAGTTTATCATTTATTATGTAATGGCCTTAAAGACATTATTTTAATAGTGTTGCCAAATGCGATTTCAGAAGAAAATTACAGCAAATAACAAACAGTAGGACTCCTGGATTCCCTAGACATCTATCCCTATTTCGGAAAAAGATTTAATCTGTAGCTTATTAACAGACTTACCTTGGAGTTCTGTTGGTGGTGAATAATGCTGAACTTGACTTTCCACCTCGCTTCTCATCAGCATCCTATGGGAGTCACGCAAGGCCCTAAATCAATAGGCCCTTGCTAACTAAAGATTATGGACATTTTGCAGACTGTTAACTATCTTTTGTCACAGACCATTTAAATTATCCTGAATCATGGGTCTGACTGTCAAAGCTAATTAAATTGTTCCTATGGAGTGCCCATTCTTCCTTTTAGTTAATAAAAAATAGTGGTCAATGATTCTTCCTTTTTTCTTTCTGTCTTTTCCTTTTTTCCTTCCTCCTTCCTTCTTTTCCTCCTCCTCCTTCTTCTCTCTTTATTTTCTTTCCTTTCAGTGAAGTAAAATGATTCATATAACTCTCTGGAATGAATATATTTCACAAATTCTAGATCAGTAAAGTGTTATAATTTGTAAAATTCAGTCTATCAATTGTATGTTATCGATTTTAAACTATGCAGTCAAAATAGCTAATGCACAAAAACCTAATCTCTTTTTTGAAAAGAATGTTGAGAAGAACTTGATAGAATTAAGGAGAAATATCCAATGATAATGTCGACAAATGCAAAAAAAAATTGACAAAATTTGACATCCATTTATAAGAAACACTTTCAACAAAGTCTAGATAGGACGGAACTTCCTTCATCCAATAAGCCTCTAATGAACAATTCTCACTAACATTATAGTTTACATTGAAGATACTTTCTGACATTGAAAGTCAAGGATCATCACTTGCCTCATTTTTACTCAATATTGTCTTGGTTATACAGTAAGCCAGAAAATGGATATAAATGACCTAACAATTGGAAAAGAAGATGTAAATTTTGTCTTTATTTTAACTGTCATGATGGTGTATGTAGAAACCCCTTAGAATTCTACAAAAGATAGAATAACATACAAATTCAGCAAGGTTGCTGGAAATAGGGACGATGTCCAAAGTTAATTGTATTTCTGTAATTTGCAACAAACAATAAAAATGGAATCCACAATACATCATAGGGATAATTCAGTTAGTAATAAATTTAACAAAATGTGTTCAAAGCTTTTACCTTGAAAACCACAGAACTACGATAAATGAAATGAAAATAAACAAGTAATGGAGAAATGTAACATGATCATCAATGAGAGACTAAATATTTTTAAGTTTTCAAATATTCCTAAGCACTCAATATCAATTAAAATCCCCAAAATGTTTTGGTAGACCATGACAAGTTGATTCTAAGATTTACATGGAAAGACAAAGACTCAGTATAGCCCAATCTTTAACAAGGAGAACAAAGTTGGAGTGTTTATACTTCCAAACTTCAGAACTTACTATAAGATTATTATAATGAATACAATGTGATATTGTCATAAGCACAGGTACATGAATCAAATGGAACATTATAAAGAGTCCAGAAACAGAACCACACTTACATGGTCAATTGCTTTTTTTTTTTTTTATTGTGATGAACTGTACATAACATAAAATTGACCCTTTTAACCATTTTCAAGTGTATGATTCTGTGGCATTGAGCATATTCACATTGCTGTGAACTTATCACTGCTATCCATATCCAGAATTTTCATTATCCCATAGTAAAATGCTGTATCCATTAAATAATGACCCCCCCATATCCCCTCCCCTCAGCCCTTGCTGATCTCTCTTCTACTTTCCATCTTTATGTATTGATTCATAAGTGGAAGCACAGAATTCATCCTTTTGTGTCTGGTTTATTTCATTTAATATAATGTCTTCAAGGTTCACTCATTTTGTAGCATGTGTTAGAATTTCCTTCCTTTATAAGACTGAATAATATTATATATATATATATATGTATATATATATATATACACACACACACACACACACACACGGTATATATATATACCATATTTTCTTTATCTTG
Organism: Canis aureus; assembly: GCF_053574225.1. Classification (NCBI taxonomy): domain Eukaryota; kingdom Metazoa; phylum Chordata; class Mammalia; order Carnivora; family Canidae; genus Canis; species Canis aureus. Next base: position 39,365,578 of record NC_135638.1, on the reverse strand, counting down.
CTTATCCATCCACCCAACAGTGTACATTTGGGTTGTTTCACCTTTTGGCCCTTTAGAATACTGTTAATATGAACATGAGAGCATAGATATCTGAATCACTGATTTTCATTCTTTTGTGTATGTTCCCAGAAGTAGAATTGATGGATGAAATGTAATTCTGTGGCAGTTTTTTATTTAATTTCTCATCAGACGTGATTTGCAAGTAATTTTTTCCCAACCTATGGGTTGCTTTTTATTCTGTTGCTTCCTTTGATGCACAGAGATTTTAATTTTGATGAAGTTCAGTTTGTCCATTTTTCTTTTGTTGGCTGTACTATTTGGTGTTATATCTAAATCATTGCCAGATCCAATGTCATGAATATTTTCTCTACATTTTCTTCTAAGAATTCCTAGTTTCAGTTCTTACATGTATGCCATGTACATGATGTAAAATGATTTATGTTGATTTAATTTTTGCATATGGTATTAGGTCCAGCTTCATTCTTTTGCAGACAGGTACCCAGTTTGCCTGACATTATTGTTTCTTGGTACCCTTGTAAGAAATAATTTGACCATGTATTCAAGGGCTGATTTCTGAGCTCCCTATTTATAGTATTGGTTTGTCTGACTCATACTGTTTTGATTACTTTAGCTTTGTGGTAAATGTTGAAATCAGGAAGTGTATACCATCTAGCTTTGTTCTTTCTTGAGAATGTTTTGACTACATAGAGTTCCTGGAGATTCTATATAAATTTTAGGATGGGTTTTTCTATTTCTGTAAAAATTAACATTGGGATTTTAATGGGGATAGCCTGGAATTAGTAGCTAGCTTTGGATAATACTGCCATTTCAACAGTATTGAGCTTTCTAATCCATGAACACAGGATGTTTTTTCATTTATTTATGTCTTTAATTTCTTTCAGTAATGTATTGTGGGTTTTAGTGTATGCCTTTTACTTTCTTGCTTAGTTAATTCCTCTAAGTATTTTATTATTTTTATGCTATTGTAAATGGAGTTGTTTTCTTAATTTTCTTTTCTTTGTTCCATCGATTTTTGTGTATTCACTTTGTGTCTTGCTACTTTGCTGAACTTTTTTTTTTTTTTAGCTTTAATGGTTGTGTGTGTCTGTATGTCAGTAGTCTTTATGTTTTCTGATATGAGATCATATCATCTGTGAGCAGAGAGGATTATACCTTTTTCCTTCCAATTGGGATATATTTCATATCTTTTTCTTGCCTAATTTGTCTGGCTAAGGCTTCTACTACTATGTTTAAAAGAGGTGGGGGTATCCCTGGGTGGCTCAGCAGTTTGGCGCCTGCCTTTGGCCTGGGTCTTGACCCTGGAGTCCCTGGATCGAGTCTCATGTTGGACTCCCTGCATAAAGCCTGCTTCTCTCTCTTTCTGTGTCTCTGCCTCTTTTTCTCTCATGAATAAATAAATAAAATCTTTAAAAAATAAATTCAATTAATTAATTAATTAAAATATAATAGGTGGTAAAAGTAGGCATCCTTGCTTTTGATGTTAGAGAAAAAACTTTAAGTCCACCTCTGAGTCCAGTCTTATCTATAGATTTTTCATATATGTCTTTATTATCTTGAGGTAGTTTTCTTCTGAGTTTTTTGAGTGTTGAAAGGGTGTTGAATTTGTCAAATACTTTTACTGTATCAATTAATATGATTGTGTGTGTTTCTTTCATTCTAGTAATATGGTATATTACAATGATTGAATTTCATATATTGGATCATTCTTGTATTCCAGGAATAAATCCCATTTAGTCATGATCTATAATATATTTAATATGCTGCTGAGTACAGTTTGCTGGTATTTTGTTGAGGATTTTTGCATCAATGTTCATAAGAGTCAATAGTTTCTTTTCTTATAGTCTTTTTCTGATTTTGTATCAAGATATTGTCACCACTTAAGGATGAGCTAGAATGTTTTCCCTCCTTCAGCTTTTTGTAAGAGTTTGAGAAGAATTGGTATTATTTCTTCTTTAAATGTCTGGAAAAATTGACCAGTGAAATTATCAGGTCCGAGAATTTTCTTTGTTGAACGATTTTGGATTACTGATTTATCCTCTTTACCAACGTTATATTTGTTCAGACTTTCAGTTCCTTCATGATTCAGTCTGAGTACATTTTGTGCTTTTAGGAATTTGTCCATTTCATCAAGGCTATCCAGTTAATTCATATTCTCTTTGGATATTTTTTAAATTTCTGTCAAGTTGGTAGTTGCTCACCCTTATTTATGATTTTAGTCATTTCTTTAGTCTTTAATATTCTTTTTTTCTTAGCTAATCTAGGTAAATATTTATGATTTTGTTAATTTTTTCAAAGAATAAATTTATTTCATTGATTTTCTCTATTGCTTCTCTATTCTATTTTATGTATCTCTGTTCTAATCATGTTATTTCCTTCTTTCTGCTAGCTTTATGTTTAGTTTGTTTTTTTCTTTTTTTATTTTCTAACATGGTTAAGGTACATTGTTGGTTTGAGATCTTTTCTTTTAATGCAAACTTTTATAGCTAAAGGTTCTCTTCTTGGCACTTCTTTTATCTCAACATTTTGATATGTTATACTTACATTTTCATTCTTCTCTAAGTATGTTCTATTTTCCTTTTTGATTTCTCCTTTTCCCATTGGGTGCTTAAAAGTATCTTAATTTCTAGAAATGTGTGTATTTTCACTTTTCCTTCTGTTACTAATTTCTAACTTCTTCCTGTTGTGGTCAGAGAAGATACCTTATGTGATATCTGCCTTCTAAAATCTGAGACTTAATTTGTAGCCTAACATATGTATCCCAGAAAGTGTACCACATGCATTTCAGAAGAATCCTAGCTTTTGAATGGGCTATACTGTCCGTTTGTATGTCTTGCATTTTTTGTTGGAACTTAGACATTTGATTCTTACAATGTGGCACTCTGGAAATCAAATTCTTCCCTTTCTCCGGGGTTTGCAGTTTTTATTTGTTTCTTAGTCTTCAATTTTTGTAGGCCATCTCTATGCCAGGGATTAACTGCAAGTGTCAACTTAAGGTCTTCTCAGATCTTGCCTGAGCCTATATCTCTCCTTGTGTATGCATTAATACTTTGTAAATTTCCCCATACATATATATGGGGAACAAAATATATATATATATATATATATATATATATATATATATATATATTTGCAAAACCTGTGTATATGTATATATACACAGTTTCTTTTGAATATCTTAATTCTTAAGTGTTTGACTCCCAGAAGAGGAAACAGGGAGAAATGAAGGGAAAGGAAATCTTTGGTTCTTTAAATCCCCTGGAATTTGCTTTAGTCAGTGGGTGTTGCTACAATGGCACTTGCCTGTCTGTACACTTTTACAATCAAAAGAAGTTATCAGTGATCAGAACTTAGGTCTCCAATATTTGGAGTTTTCCATAAGCCACATGTAAGCTGCTCCAGAAACAGGTATTCTATCACTGGGCTAGTGGGGGGATGGGTAGTTAGTTGCCACTGTTCTGAGAGCAGAAATTGATTTAAATTAGCCATGATTTACCATCCAAAACTTCTCTGAAAGTTGCAATCTTTACAATAGACTCCAGAATTCAAATTAACTATATTAGACAGATTCTACCGGTGCGATTGTTTAGGTGGAAAGAATTCTTTGTTTCTTATTCCCCTATCTTCTTTAATGCCACTGGCCAATTGTCAAATCAGTTCAAAGGAGAATAAAAATCTTTTCAATAAAAAACTCTAGGACAGCTCAATAAATATATGGAAAAGTAAGATTACACCTGACTCCTGCTTTATATGAATTACAAATATTTTAAGATTGACCTTAGTGTAAAGCATAAAACTGTAACAAATAAGTTTCTGGAAAAAAAAAAGGAAATGGTTTTGTGTTCAAGGGTGGACGATTTTTTTTAAAGGTAGAACAATACTAATAAAATAAAAATGAAAATGGTCATGTGAAGCCATCATGTTTTTTTTTTAATTGATCTTTAAAAACACCTTTTAAGAAAATGAAAAGACAAACACCAGATTAGGAGAAAATATTCCCTATATTTGACACAGGACATCTGTCCAGAATATATAAAAAACTATCACAAATCAAAAAAAGGTACAAACAGCCCAATTAAGAAAAACAAACAACAATAACCGAGCAAAAGACCACAAAGTAAGATATGCAACTGACTAAGGAGAGCATAAAAAGATGTTCCAATTTATCAGTCATCAAGGAATTTCAGATCAGATTAAAATCCCATACTATACAACTTCACACCCATTACAATGGCCTAAAAAAAGATTTGGCAAAAATGTGGTTCATTTAAAAATCTCATGCATTAGAGTACCAGTTGAGAACCACTCTGGAAAACTATTTGGCAGTTTCTTATAAAGCTAAACATAAACCTACGCTAAACTAAAAAAAAAGAAAAAAAAATCCTACTCCTTGGGATTTACCCAAGAGTAATGAAAAGAAATGTTCACAAAAAGACTCGTACAAGAATATACAAGTTGTGAACAAAAACAAGTTGAAAACTGATGAATGAATTCTGATACATTCACAAAATGGATTTATATTCACTTATTCTTTCAATAAAGAAATACATAAGCTTCTGGTTCTACATATAGGAAGAAGTCACCACTCAGTCATAACAAGTAAAATCTGAACAGACTGGAAAATCATCAGCTCTCCTTGGATCCATAAAAGAGAGGAGGATACAGGGCAAACTGCTGCCCCAGAGACTGGATAAATAAGACAGGCAAATACAGGGAGCCACAGCTTACCAAATCAGAGGCTCACCCACAGAAACCAATCTGGCCACCAGTGCTACGGTAGGAAAGCCAGAACTGTAATTAAACTGCTGGAGGCTCCGTGTGGACAAGTCTGAAAGTAAAAGATGCAAGGGGACTTCTGGTTTCTGGTTCTGCTTATGAAGAGCTTGGAAGTCATCACACCTTCCTCAAAAATGTAAAGTTGAACAGCCTGAAAAATGATCAACTCTTCTTGGACTCATAAAAAAGAAAATACAACAAATTTCTGCCTTCAGGGTTGGAGAGACAGTTGAATATGGAGAATTTTTGCTAACCAGAGCAAAGACTCAAGAGCAGGCAGTGGGAGCCAGAACCAGGGTAGGGAGACCAGAACTGTAATTGATGAATTGTTAGCCATTCAATGTGGGCAATCTGAGAATTAAAAACCCTAGGGGGACCCAGTCATAGGGGCCAACATAATGGTGTGAAATTTACCTCCAGGAGTTCTACCGGTTTCTCAGAGTAAAGATTGGAGAAAATCCCCCAGGTATCCGCTGAGGGGGAGGGAGCTATGGAACCATCTTGAAATAAATGAGAACACTCTGTTTTTCTTACCAATGTCTGCCCTCAGGGGAAGCTAGTTAATCAAGCCTAAACTATTTGGCTGTCTTCAGACTCTAACTGACCTAAGGAAGGGAAATACCCAACTCCAGAGCCAATTCCAGGGCACTGTAGCCATCCTGTCCAACACAGGGGTAGGAAGAAACTGAGAAGTACCTGTGAGGTTCACAGTGGATAATCATAGGCTTATCAAAAGACTGAGACCTAATCACAGGACTGTAGAATGCTTCTCCTCCCCCGACATTGCACCACCACATTATTAAATGCCTATTAACAGTAGTAGTTCCTTTTACCTAGTACATCATGGGAAACTACCAAGAAAATATTACAAGGGATACCAAGAAGGCTACGAAGCATACACACAAAATTTGAAGAGACAGAACAAACACCAGAACCAGACATGTCAGAGATGCTGGAATGATCAGATCAGGAATTTAAAAGGACTATGATTAATATACTAAGACCTCTACAAGATAAAATAGACAGCATGGGAGGAGATATGGGTAATGTAAGCGAAGAGCTGGAAATCCTAAGAAAAAAACAAAAAATTCTAGAGATAAAAATGTGCGAACAGAAATGATGAATGCTTTTGATGGGCTCATTAGTAGACCAAACATGGCAGAGGACTGAATCTCTGAGCTATAGGATTTATCAACAAAAGCCTCAAAAACTGAAAAACTAAGAGGACAAAGACTGAAAGGAATAGAACAGAGCATCCAAGGACTATCCAAGGACTGTGAGATAGCTACAAAAGGTGTATCATATGTGCAATGGGAATATCAGAAGAAAGAGAGGAAAGAACAGAAGAAATATTTGAAATAATGATTACTGAGAATTTCTCCAAATTAATGTTAGACACCAAACCACAAATGCAGAAATTTCAGAGAACAGCAGCAGAATAAATGCTAAAAATCTACACCTAAATACATGAGTAACAGAAAAGCAAAGATAAACAAAAAATCCTGAAAAAAAGCCATAATTTCCTAAAACACACATCACCTATAGAACAGAGATCAGATTTATGACTATCTTCCCCTTAGAGACCACACAAGCAGGAAGAGAGTGGAGGGAAATGTTTATTTATTTATTTATTTTAAATATTTTATTTATTTATTTATTTATTTATTTATTTATTTATTTATGAGAGCCACAGAAAGAGAAGTAGAGACACAGGCAGAGGGAGAAGCAGGCACGCAGGGACCCTCACGTGGGACTTGATCCTGGGACTCCAGGATCATGCCCTGGGCTTAAGGGGGCTCAACTTCTGAGCCATTCAGGTGTCCCAAGAGAGTGGAGAGAAATGTTTAAAGTGTTCAGAGGAAAAAAATCACCAGCCTAGAATTCTGTACCCTGCAAAATTATTCTTCAGAGGTGGAGAAGAAAAAAAAAGAAGTGGAGGAGAAACAAAGACCTTCTCAAACAGAATTTATTGGCAGTACACCTGCCTTCTTCTAAGAAATGATAAAACAAGTTCTTTAGAGAGAAGGAAATTAATAAAGGTCAAAAACATGAACCTTCCTAAAGAAAGGAAGGGTAATGAAAAAATATATAATTGAAAGAAAAATAAAACCTTTCTTTTTTATTCTTGTCATAACAAATAGCAGTTTGTTCTAAATAATAATAACAAAATGTTATTATGTACATTTATGAATGCTATATACATGCTTATGAATGCCTATTGTAAGTGAAGTGACTGACAACTAGACAAGGGAATGGAGAGCAGGATTAGGATTATTTGGTTATTATAATATTCATACTACCTGTGAAGCAGTGTAGTGTTATTTTAATGTGGATTTGGATTACATGCAAGTATATGTTGCAATCTTTTGGCCAACTACCAAAAAAGTAAAAAAGGAAGTATAACTCATGCTTAGAAAGGAGGAAAAATAGAATCATACCAAATATTAATTTTAATGACAATGGGAAGAAAAAGAGTGGAAGACAAAAACAGGATAAAGTACACGGGCAACAAATCCAAACAGTAGCAAATATGGTAGCCATTACTCCAATTATATCAATAGTCACTATAAAATCAATGGTTTAATAGTCCAATTAAAGGACAGAGATTATCAGAGTGGATCAAAAATCCTGACCCTATTAATTACGTGTTGTCTACAATAAATCCATCTTAAAAATAAAGACACATATAGCTTAAAATTAAATAGGCTGATAACAATATACAGAAACTATAGACTAATATCTTTAATGAACATGGATGCAATATCCTCCACAAATCACAAATCAAATCAATCATATGAAAAATGAATTGTACACCAAGACCAAACAGGATTTATCCCAGGTATGCAAGTCTTGTTCATAATTCAAAAATCAATTAATACAATCCATGACATCAAGAGGCTAAAAAAGAAAAAAAAAAAAAAAAACTTCCTAGTAGAAGAACCCTAGGAGGGAAGCCCCATCTCCTCTTGGCACACTGTCACAAACAGACCCGGTCTCCTTTCATACATACCTTACTACTAGGCCAGATGAATTTGGCCAGGAAAACATCTGGTTGCTACTGCTGCTTAGATAATCCTTTCTTACTCTCACAGAATCACTGGAACTCATGAGGCCCCAGTTCTTTCCTCCTGAAAGCAGCTGCAACTGCTAACAGGTATTCCCTTCCCTATGTGTACCTTGTAGACATCAGAAGGGTCTAGAGTAGCCACTGTTCACAAATCCCATCCCCCCCAAAAAAAACGGGTAACTAGTCTCTATCTTTAAGGACACAGCAACATTTCAGGTCTATATGTTTATCCTATCCCTTGGTGGATCCTCCCAGAAGGTGGAGGAGACTGTGCCAATGCTTCAGGGATCTGCCCACACTCCTGTGGTGCACTGCTTTCTACACAATGGTGGTTCCTTACCCAGCCACTGGCCACTCTTGGACTCAGGGCTTTTTCTGTCTACAAGAGTGCAATAGCCTGTGCACCCAACAAGGAAAGATGCTGAGAATTGCCTCCCCCAGAGCCAGCCCTCAACCAATGACCAACAGAAGTTGGAAGGGGAGCACAAGCTTCTTCAATTTTGGTGGGTACTTGCTGAGACATTCTGACTTCCCTTAGGATGGGACCAGCTACACAGAGAAGTAACCCACCTGAAAACGTTCCTTGCATTCATCTCATTTCCTTCTGCTCTCCAACACTCTTCCCTTCATCTGAGAGGATGTCTTGGGACCCATCCCAAATGAAATTCTACCTTCTATTTCTATGTCTGGGGGAAACAAACCTATAAAAAAGAATGTAGTGCCTTATGCTCTCAGACTTAAACAGTTGTTCTCTGGAAAAACTCTGTCTGCTGCTTTTTAAAAGCTCCCACTTCCAAAGGCCCTTAGACACCTCTGCATTGAAAACTAGACCCTTTTTGAATGTGACCTCCACAATGTATGGTCTTCATGCTCTCTCCACAATAATAGCTCGAGTTTTTCACTTAAGATGAGTTTGGGAGGGTGGAGGATGTGGGCTAAGGTATTGATCCAACTTGTGAGACAATAAAGTCACATCTGTGTTTAACAACTGATACATTGTTGATATTTACTCTCCTTAACTTAGTGGAAAGGTTAGGAGAACATTCTTATGGCACAGCCAATACTAGATGGAGACTCCAGGCGAGGATGCCAGGATGAAGTCTGGGGGCAGTGTTATGAAGCTCTGGTTGGAGAATCCAGGAATAGAAAATCCATGGGAAGTGTGGGAGGAGGCCTCCATGAGAGAGGTCACCAAGGAAGCTCATAACAGCCTTGTCCTCAGCCCATTTACTCATGAAGGAAGATGAAGCAGAAAACTTCAGAAGAATATAGAAATTTAAGTTTAAGCTTCCTTATACCCTGACAGTGGGGCAGGAAGAGCTGAAATTTCTATTCCTAGGCCCATTCCATTAGTTTAGGCCTGTTCTTGGAGTTGTTACCTCCTGACACTTCTGGTAGCTCAGCCCCACTGCGAAAGCCCTGGAACAATGAGATTCAGAAGCAACCGTGGAATGAGTCCTGAACTGGAGAGTTAGGTGGAGCCTGACAATACCTGCACTTCTGTGCCACGCATGGAAGGGGGCCCTGGGACCTGGAATTGGCTCACTGACCATGGAGCACAGATATTGGGGCATAAGCCCAGGAAAAAGGCCTACTTGAACAGATGAGACATGAGGATGAGTGGTTTCAGAACTTGAATTAGACAAAAGGTTAGTATCTGAAGATCAAATAATGGTAGACTGGCCAAAACCCAGGCATCAATGGTAAGTGAGCTTCTTAGCTCCTTTCTCTGAAGGCTCTGACATAAGATAGGGCTTAGTTTAGTCATAGGAATCAAGACTTGGAAAATTCATAGTAGCTGTGTGAGGAGATCCCCCATGGAAAGGCAGGAAAGTTACTGGATTTGGATGATGAAGGAATACCTGGGAAGTCTTTTATGGATTGAGTATATGTTCATCCTCAATTTTCATAGATTAAGGCCTCATTCCAAATGTGTTGGGACCATTGAAATGTAATTAGGTTTAGAAGAGATGATGAGGATGGATTCCCTGATGGGATAAGCACCCTTACAAAAAAGAGGACAAGACAGCAGAGGTTCCTCTTTTCCCCATGTGAAGATACAAGAAGGCAGCCATATGGAAGAGAGGAGGTAGGCCCTCACCAGATCAGACAGGGGCTTAAATCCATGTCATGACTCCCTGCTCAGAGAGTTTTAAAGTTTACAACAAAACAGCCATAGACTGGGGCAAAGGAAAGGCATCTTGGCATAGTATGTTAAATATCTGACACATGTATTCTAGTTAAATGCATAAAATTCAGCAAAATGTTGATCATTTGGAAAGTTTGGAAACATTTTCAATTATTGGTGACAGATAAATAAAGCTCAAATATCTAATGTAGTTACTGTGGCTTCTACCAGCAAACAGGCTAGGTTTTTGTCCCAGGACTTTGTATTAGCTACTTTTCTGGAACATTCTCTGATTTGCTCAAAGATGATATCATTGACAGCATTGAGTTCATATCAGATAAGGCATGTTCCATCTGTGATAATTTGGAAATAGAAAAATGCTGACAGCAGTTACTCAAGAACTTTTAGATGTAGATAAGGCAGTGACTGCTGATCAGAATGATACATAATCATTGTCAAATAGATATGTTGAAACTTCAGTTAACATAACAGAAAGCGATCATCTTCCCTTTTGCTCAGAAATCATTCAATCCCTGTCACCCTCTGAATGATCTAACACTCTTAAGTCAGAGATGGTTGGGGTTGACCTAGTGATATTACCCTTCCAATGTTGCCCTGAAGGAAAATCAAATTTAGTCTATGCTAGTTTTAAATATTGACAAAATATTTTCAGAAGGCCAGTGAGGCTAAACTCAATATGAGATAGCTACATATTTCATTATGAAGATGCCAGTTTCAAACAAGTTGCAAGTAGAAGGTAAGACAATTTTGGAGATTAAATTCTAGATATGATCACTCTACCAGATAGATATATAGCATCAATATCAAGTAGCCCCCCGATCCATGGAGGATACAGTCCAAGAGCCCCAGTAGATGCCTGAAACCATAGATAGTACCAAACTTTATATAAATTGTGTTTTTTGTCTTTTTTCCTGTACATGCATACTTATGATGAAGTTTAATTTGTAAATTCAGCACAGTGAGAGATTGACAACAACTGATAATAAAGTAGAATAAGTATAACAATATCCTATAATAAAAGTTATATGAATGCAGTCTCTTTCTCTCTCTCAAAATATCTTATTATCCTGCACTCATCCTTCTTTTTGTGATGTTGTGGATGCTCAAATGCCTATGTGATGAAACGAAGTGAGACGAAGGATGTGATGTAGTGGTAGGCTGCTGATGACCTTCTGATGGTACAACAGAAGAAAGATCATTTGCTTTCTGACTGCAGTTGACCATGGATAACTGAAACTGCAGAAAGCAAAACCTTGGGTAAGGCAGGGATTGGCAGGGTCTACTGTGATCAGTACCTTAGCAGAATTTTAATGGGCATCATTAGAATTTAGAATCAACAAAACAAAACAGCTTCCTTTAGTCGTGCTTGTGGGAGAAACAGGCAATTAGTAATTCCACTAGCAACACCATGATTTCCTGAAGGTAACATTAAGAGAAGTTAACAGCTACCTTTAGCCTTGGAGTTAGTGCTAATTCCCATAGGGTATGTAACAGGATGCAGAGCAGTCTGGGTGAGCTTCATTACCTATGGACAATTTGATCAGAAGAGAGATTGCAGCTAGATTTGATAGTGTACTCACTGGTGATAGATTCTTATTAGGTCACCGAGGACAGATGGTATGTGTAGCCTCAGAAAATATTTTTTTCTTTTTCCCACATCGAAGAGCCATTCAATATAGAATCTGCACACACAAACACATAAGATACACACTATATTTTTCAAGCTTTTTTTTTTACTTTTATGTTTTATTTATTTTTTAAAAATTTATTTTAGAAAGAGGGAGAGCATGAGCAAGAGGGGCAGAGGGAGTGGGAGAGAGAATCCCAAGCAAGCTCTGTGCTAAGCACAGAGTCCTAGCTGGTGCTGGATCTCTCCACCCTGAGATTGGGACCTGGGCTGAAACCAAAAGTCAGAGGCTTAACCGCACCACCAAAGGGCCCTTTTTTTCCCAAAGTTTTAAAAAGTAGTCTCAAATGCCAACAATTAATTACTTCTTAGAACATGTTATAAAATTTGATCTAAGTAAATACATGATTTTCCCAAATCAGTTTTATAAGCAGGAGGGGTCATTGCTAAGTAAAATCAACATAGAAGTCATTGGTGTAATTCGGATCCTTTTAAAAATTTATTTTATGTGTAAGAATGAAACAACGGAGGGTATTTATTTCTGCTCTTCCTTTTTGACCTGTTCTTTTTTGGGGAATAAGCCATTCCATTCCAAGTAAGATCAAGAAAGGGACTGGGATTGAGTATTTCTCAAAATTAAAAAAAAAAAAAAAAGTTATAGGTAAACAATTGTGGTTTAGATAGCCATGATTTTATAATAGAAGGAAATACAAAGGCCTGACCTTCAACATTAAAGCATCTTTTTCTTTTATTGTTATAGAGATTCCTAAATTTATATGACAATGCTGGAAAACTTCCTCTTGTATGGTGTTCATAAATCACCCAGGGCTTAACCTGCAGGAGATATGGCAGCTCTAGAAAAGAGGATTGTGGTTGGAGAAAAAAACATTGTCTCTAGACCTGTAGTAGTGGCAGCAGTATTAATTGGATAGAGACAACTACAATGATGTGGGCGACAGCATCAGTGAAGTTTGTGATTACTAGCAGATTATGACAGAGCAGGTGCAGGGGGAGATTTGGGTGTTGTTAGTTGAAGGATATTCCAAATGAAAAAGAAAGTGAATGATAGCATTGATGACAAGAAAAATAATAACACTGGTAGAAGTACACTTTACAAATGGAGTCAGTTTTTCTCATTAAATCATTATTAAGGATATGATGCATATTAAGAATATTGTGCTTAACATGCTTTATTAAGTGCAGATTTTTAAGGGCAATTTCCTATAGCATATTGTGTTTTATTTTACCCTTAAAACAATTTTAATATATTTTTCTTCTTACATATAAAACTAATGTATTGACAAGTCTTTTTTTTTTTTTATTGGTGTTCAATTTACTAACATACAGAATAACCCCCAGTGCCCGTCACACATTCACTCCCACCCCCCGCCCTCCTCCCCTTCCAACACCCCTAGTTCATTTCCCAGAGTTAGCAGTCTTTACGTTCTGTCTCCCTTTCTGATATTTCTCACACATTTCTTCCCCCTTCCCTTATATTCCCTTTCACTATTATTTATATTCCCCAAATGAATGAGAACATATAATGTTTGTCCTTCTCCAACTGGCTTACTTCACTCAGCATAATACCCTCCAGTTCCATCCACGTTGAAGCAAATGGTGGGTATTTGTCATTTCTAATGGCTGAGTAATATTCCATTGTATACATAAACCACATCTTCTTTATCCATTCATCTTTCGTTGGACACCGAGGCTCCTTCCACAGTTTGGCTATCGTGGCCATTGCTGCTATAAACATCGGGGTGCAGGTGTCCCGGAGTTTCACTGCATCTGTATCTTTGGGGTAAATCCCCAGCAGTGCAATTGCTGGATTGACAAGTCTTTAATATTTTATTTTAAGGACAAAAATGTAATTTATTTATCATACTACTTTTGCAGGTTATTGCCTTTGAGTCTATAAGAAAGATCCAAATGATGCCATAATATTGATGATGGTATGCATAATTACTGAAATATAGGTATGCAAGAATAACAAAGATATTTTTCAAATATATGAGTCAAATACTTGAACAAACAGAATAACAAGTCATCACCATAATATATGTTGAGTTATTATACTCCTATGATTTTTTTCATGTATTGGGCATATACCATGGCTCATCAATCAGATTGCATATTAATCCAGATTGCAGATTTATTTGGTTTCAAATGTAGTTTACCTCCCAACTTGGATCACCCTACAATCACCAAAGGACTTTGGATATGTCCTTTATTGATAATGTATTTCAAAAGCTCTATTATTTTGTGTTCAGCATTTTCAAATATCTTATAATATAATAATCTTTTTTCCATTAATCTTAATGTTTTTTATTTATATGAACAAAGCTGGTCTTTTGGATTATTGCCCAATATGTATATGTCACCAAATCACCCAAGAAGAGAATATGTTTTTGTAGAAGAAATCGTATCTAATCTCTGGCCACTTATCTTGTATCAGTTGTCATAAGCATAGGTATTAAGGACTCAAGTGTAAATAAGCTGTCCCATATCTTCTACAGTCTCACATGCTAAATGAATTGTGCATCCATATACAAAGACAAAACATGGGTGTTGGAATAAGATTAGTTCTAGGTCAGATTTTTCCACTTACTAGTTTGATTATTTCAGTTTCCTTATATATAACTGAGGAAAATAAGATTTGCCTCACTTCCTTACAAGTAAATCATATAAATGAAGGTAATAGTTTCTACTGGTGAGGATTAAATAAATTAATGCATGTAACACAGGTAATGCAGTCCCTGGCACACAGTAAGGGCTTAAAAATAATATCTTCATAACATGGAACGTGACATAATATAGGTATGTATAGACATGATGATAACAGAGTATGGAGGTCTAACTTAGGGATTGCTCTCAAAGAATGTAATTAAAGAAACATACCTTATTATTAGGCAGAATGCTGAAAGATATACATTGGAGAGCAGAACTTCTAATCAAAGGGGAAAATGTGTGCAAAATCACTAAGCTATGAAAAAGCATAGTAAGCAAGGATTGAGAGTCGTGGGACAGGTTGCTTATGGGATGGAGTTGGAGTGGGGCAGGATTTAAGGTTAGGTACAAACTCATTAGAAAAGTAGCTGTTGGGCAGCCTGAGTGGCTCAGCGGTTTAGCATCGCCTTCAGCCCAGGGAGTGATTCTGAAGACCTGGGATCAAATCCCACATTAGGCTTCCTGCAGGGAACCTGCTTCTTCCTCTGCCTGTGCCTGTGCCTCTCTCTCTGTGTCACTCAAGAATAAATAAAATCTTTTAAAAAAAGTAGCTGTTATGTTGCCATTAATGAAGAAAGATATGTGAGAAGATATGCCAGATTTCAGACAGGAGTAAGATAAAAGTTGATTTTGACACACACTTAGGAAAAATTGCTCATAAAAACATTGGGGAGAATGATACGTGGGTACAGAGTACAAAACAAACAAGCAAAACCAACATTGACTTTACACATTAGAAATAATTGGAGTTTTCACTGGATCTGTTTATATTTCTTTTTCTGCCTAATGTTACTTTTATTGCACTTCTCTGTTGACGTAATTTCTGCCACGAAAAGACTGTGAGTCCCTGGAGAAAAAGAAGTTTGTTTTAATCATCTTAACAACGCTTGCACTTACAAAGTGCATACCTTGAACAGTATGTGATAGGAGTTTTAGTGAGAGGGTGAATTCAAGATAGTGAACAGAAGAGCCAGTCTGTTCAAACTATTATGGTCTAACACTAGTCTGTTCCTCTTAGGACTATTTCAGACATGTGGTAAAGCCTGAAGCCAGATCAGAATAGTTCAAGCAGCATTTGAAAAGTGATGTACTGACACTTGTTCTGAAAGAGAAAGAGGGTGATTACAAGTAAATATATAGACTAAGGAGAAAAGCATTGTTTTAATTTTTTTTCATTCTTTGAGAGTTGAATATGTCAGTTGACCAAGGAGAAGCCAGCAAAGGAGACATGTGAAGATACAAGGGAGAAAGGGAAAAAGATTAGTCTCAGGATCATTAATTAGAAAGACTTATTTAGGAAGAATGGCATTAAAAGCCACAGCTTCTGTGGTCATCAAGACAGTGTGGTACTGGCACAAAAACAGACACATAGATCAATGGAACAGAATAGATAACCCAGAAATGGACCCTCAACTTTATGGTCAACTAATATTCGATAAAGGAGGAAAGACTATCCATTGGAAGAAAGACAGTCTCTTCAATAAATGGTGCTGGGAAAATTGGACATCCACATGCAGAAGAATGAAACTAGACCACTCTCTTGCACCAGACACAAAGATAAACTCAAAATGGATGAAAGATCTAAATGTGAGACAAGAGTCCATCAAAATCCTAGAGAAGAACACAGGCAACACCCTTTTTGAACTCGGCCATAGTGACTTCTTGCAAGATACATTCACGAAGGCAAAAGAAACAAAAGCAAAAATGAACTATTGGGACTTCATCAGGATAAGAAGCTTTTGCACAGCAAAGGATACAGTCAACAAAACTCAAAGACAACCTACAGAATGGGAGGAGATATTTGCAAATGACATATCAGATAAAGGGGCTAGTTTCCAAGATCTATAAAGAACTTCTTAAACTCAACACCAAAGAAACAAACAATCCAATCATGAAATGGGCCAAAGACATGAAGAGAAATCTCACAGAGGAAGACATAGACATGGCCAATAGGCACATGAGAAAATGCTCTGCCTCACTTGCCATCAGGGAAATACAAATCAAAACCACAATGAGATCCCACCTCACACCAGTGAGAATGGGGAAAATTAACAAGGCAGAAACAGAAATGTTGGAGAGGATGCGGAGAAAAGGGAACCCTCTTGCACTGTTGGTGGGAAAGTGAACTGGTGCAGCCACTCTGGAAAACTGTGTGGAGGTTCCTCAAAGAGTTAAAAATAGACCTGCCCTATGACCCAGCAATTGCACTGTTGGGGATTTACCCCAAAGATACAGATGCAATGAAACGCTGGGACACCTGCACCCCGATGTTTCTAGCAGCAATGTCCACAATAGCCAAACTGTGGAAGGAGCCTCGGTGTCCCTCGAAAGATGAATGGATAAAGAAGATGTGGTCTATGTATACAATGGAATATTCCTCAGCCATTAGAAATGATGAATACTCAACATTTGCTTTGTCGTGGATGGAACTGGAGGGTATTATGCTGAGTGAAGTAAGTCAATCGGAGAAGGACAGCGTATGTTCTCATTCATTTGGTGAATATAAATAATAGTGAAAGGGAATATAAGGGAAGGGAGAAGAAATGTGTGGGAAATATGAGAAAGGGAGACAGAACATAAAGACTCCTAACTCTGGGAAACGAACTAGGGGTGGTGGAAGGGGGGGAGGGTGTGGGGTGGGTGAATGGGTGACGGGCACTGAGGAGGGCACTTGACGGGATGAGCACTGGGTGTTATTCTGTATGTTGGTAAATTGAACACCAATAAAAAATTAATGTATTAAAAAAATAAAAAAAAATAAAAAAGCCACAGCTTCTCCTCATTCTAACATGGAGGCGTCCCTTCTCTAGGCATTGCATAACAGTGATGATGTGCAGAATGAATCTGGACTTGAGGCTAAGTAGGAGCAAGGAAATGGAGATGAGAGATATGGCAATAATACAATATTGATTGGATATCATATTGGAAAAAAAGATATAGAATACTTTTGGACCAATAGGAGACATTTAAATATAAGCCATATATTAGATAATATTTTTGATGGCAGTTTTTAATTGGGAGTGATGATGATATTGGAAAGATATTCAGAAAAAGAGCACGTTCTTGTTCTTAGAAAAAATATATAGGAAAATTTAGGTGTGAAGTGTCAAGATGTCTGTAACTCACAAATGCTTCAGTAAAAATAATACCTAGAACAATATCTAGAAAACAAGAAAATATTTGTAAATGTGGCAAGTATAAACATCTGGTTAATTGTAAATTAAGAACCTAAAAATGCACATTAGCCATTGCAATGTGTTATAGATTTGATTTTTTTCCAGTTAAAAACTGGAAAGATGACCATCTACTAGCGTTTTAAAATATAAATGTATAGCATATTTCCAAAGCTAAACCTAGAATGTAGGTCAGATCTGTAATTTTAAAAAACAAAAACTGAAATTGGCTTATTAAAACAATGATGCTTAGTTAATTTAATTATGAAGTATATTGCTCTTATTTATGAACTTTCATATACAAAATATATATCATATTTACATAAATTAATTTTTATAACATATAATTTGTATTTGAAAAGCAAGAAGGATATGGTCACCCATGTGCCCATCATCATACCCCCAGTGCTCCCCTCACTGGTACATTTCTCCCCCTCCCATAGAGAGAAACTGATTTGTATTTTGTGTTTATGATCCTATTAATTTTCTTTATTTACTACATGTAAATACTATAAGGCTATCCCTAAGATTTATCCATATAGGGTCATGTATATATGTATATAGATGGTAAATAGATGGGTAGATGATAGGTACATAAATATTTAAAATTTTCTAGTGTTTATTTTTCTTCATTTTGTAGGAAGGTTGACATTTTTGCTTTATTTTGTTATGTTTTGCTTCCCCCACTCTGAATTTGAGTTTGAAGTTTTGGAAAGTCAGCCATCTATCTAATTATGCTTTCTTTGTAGAGAATCTGTCCTGTTCTTCCTGAGTGCTTTGAAAGTTAAGGAATCCCTGTCTGTGGTTACTTGTAATTTCACTCTGATGTATTTATGAAAATTTCTTTTTATTTACTTTGCTTTGGAGTCATAGAAACTCTTGAATATGAGGATTTATGTTTTTCAATTCTGAAGAATTATCAGCAATTATTTTTAAAGTATGTATATTTCCCAATCTCTCTTCTTTCCCTTCAGTAATATTTTTTTAGGTGGATGTTAGTTCATCTCCCTTGATTCTTCATTCTCTTACTTTCTTGTATTTTACTGTTTGTCTCTCTGGAGCACTGACAGTAACTCCTCCAGTGTCTCTTTCACTTCACTAACTCTCTTTCTGGCTAGATTTACTCTGTTATTTAAACTATTTATTGAATTCTGTTTCTAATAATTATGTTTTTTGCTTCTAAAAGTTTTATTGACCCATTTTGTTTTTGCCACATACTATTTTAAAGCACTGTCATACATTTGATATCTCTTCCTGTTCTATTAATCATATTAAAAATCCTATCTATGTGGTATGCTTGGAATTCTAGAACCTGTAGTATTTACAGATCAAAATATGTTATCTGTTCCTTGTTTGTTGGTTTGTTATTCTGCTGACTCATTCATTGTGCTCTATTTCCTCCTGTGATTTTTCACTGCGAGCTCAAGTTTTTTGGCACTTTGTCAGTATTTCTTGGGGTTCAGCTTTATAATGTGTCACAAATACAGAATTTGTATTTGCATTTGCTTTTGCCAAGTCCCAAAGACACTAGCAATGGGATGTCCTTTAAACTAAATTCTCTTTCGGGATTTGAAACCACATAGGTGGTGTGAACCTCATCTCAAACCCACCTGGGAGGCAGTAAATATTCTATCTAGCACTCTTGTTCTATTTTGCATGCTAACACATGCCAAAATAACCTATGAGTCTATTAAAATGCACATTATATAAGCATCCCCCCGGAGAGAAAACTATTAAAATTTGGAATAGATGATAGATGTTTACAAATTCTCAGGAGAATTAAATTGTAATTCTTTCAGCCAGAGCCAAATTCAAAATGAACAAGTTTTCTACTATAGCCCTTTGGATGGTAGAAATGTTTTTCATACACTATTTCAATGGCACTTCTCACCTTGCCAGTCACAGGCCCAGGATGAATACAATCAGGGCCACTGCTTCTGCAGAGCCTTTTTACTTATCCCTTGCTTGACACTTTGTTATCATTCTAACAAACAATTGAGAAATTTTTTCCTCTTACCTTATCACTCTGGCTATGCGTTGGCATTATTTTTTGTTTATTCATCTTTTTTTGTATGTTGTTCTGGTAAAATATTTTAGCATATCTGACTCAAAGGAAAGCCATATCTAAGATTAGTTTTGTGTGTGTGTGTGTGTGTGTGTGTGTGTATCTGTGTTTTATGGTATAAATCTATTGGCTTTGAAATCAAGCTGACTTGGCTTGTAATCTCAGCCTTACTACATGCTAGCTTTGTGACCCTATCTGAATTACTTACTTTCTCTGAATCTTGGTTCCCATGAGTGAAAAAGAGAAAACACCTAATTTAAATGATATCTTGTGACGGCATTAAATGAGATTGCAGAGGCTGCCAGAGTTGAAAAATAAAAGTTGACACCTTTCCTCTCGCTTTCTGTTTTTTAACTACTTGGTTTGTCTCAGTTCCAAAACTTTATCTGAGGTCATAATTGATTCCAAAAACAATGAGTCAATGAATGAACTACTGATCTGGATATTTATTCCTTTCTCTAGTTCACATTTCCTATAATTTTAAATGATTATCTTGGATGGACAATTAAAACAGTTTAGATAGTAGCTTTTCTGTATAAAAGTAGAAAACAAAACTTATCACCTCAAAATAAATGTTCTGTGAGTGAATGAGTGATTTTTAAATGCACAGCAGTTCCATTATTATTGCTTCAAACCAAAGTGTCCTTAATGTGATACTAGTGAAAAGAGCCTAGGAATATTCTAACGATTATAGATTTATGAAGGTTGTATTGTTTTCATAGAACTTTATTTTAATTAAATATGCAATACTTCAATGAGATTGAGTAGAGATTATTAGGCTAACATCTGGATTGTTTTGGAAATAAAGAATCACACACACCGATGAAATGAAATAAGTTATACTGTGAAAACAAGGTCTCTACAAACTGTAATTGCTACTCTACATGACAGCATAATAGATTGAAGAGTGAAATTTTTTGTTAAAATTGTCATTTTTGTTAATGACATATTTACCATTTTTCTTCCTTAGAACTGACTTCTTCTGTTATTTTGTATCACAGAGAAATTTAGGGTTCAAAAAATGTTTTTTTCCTTACTTCCCATTGGAGAAGTACAAGAGAAGGCTTTGTGGAATCTCAAGATTTTCACTGCAGCTCATTGAGCCCCCCTCCACTGAGATGGATTCCCTTCCGGCACCTCTACCACTTCATTCATCTGCTCACCGCAGTTTTCACCCGTGCTAAGAAACCCAATCATGCGAACTTGAGGGAGATAAGACCAGACTGAGGAACAGCAAACTGATGGCTGTCAACTCAAGCACACTTTGAGGCATATGTTCCTAGAGAGGAATACCTGGGTGGATGGTCCAAACTATTTCAACTGTTCTTACTCTTTCTTTCTGCAAACATATGTGGTTAAATTATAGACATTTAATGCCTCTGTGGTGAGATTTAACTGTATCTGATGACCTAGTCTTTAACTCTTTCTATTCCCAATGTGATTGCCAGCATCTCCATCTGTAACAAGAGCAGACTACAATTTCTTTTGGTTCACTGTTGACATGGGGAAGTATCCTATTCTTGAATTATAATAAAATTCCCTGAAATTAAAGAAAGCAAGCTGCTGGCAAGAAAAGGAAAAAAAAAAAAAAAAAAAACTCTTGGAGCAGTAATGAGGCATTCCTGTCCCTCCAGCCATGGTCTTGTCAGTGGAGGCCTGGAAAGCACCTAGATTCCACCTATGGCCAGCCATGACAAGATAATTCTCACCTTGAAGGAGAAAAGGCAATCAACAGATGCCAACCCTGGAAATGATACAGATGTCACAATTATCTAATAAGGATTATAAAGTTGCATCATAAAATTGCTTCATGTTTCTTACAAACAGGATCAAAACAAATGAAAAAATAGAAAGTCTTAGCAAAAATGGAAATTGTAGAACTGGAAATACAATTGAAATAAAAACAACTCAGTGGATGAGCTCAATAGCAGAATGGAGAAAACAGAGGAAAACATTAATTAACTTTAAGATAGAAAAATAGAAATTATCTTTTTTGAACAAAAGAGAGAAATTGAACTGAAAAAAAAAAAAAAAAGCTATGGGATCTATGGGACTCTAATAAAAGGCCTAACATTTATTTCATTAGAGTCCCAGGAAAAGAGAAAGATTTCAGAGCTCAAAGAGTGCTTGAAGAAATATTCACTGAAAAACTCCCTAAATTTTGTAAAAGCTATATCTCTACACATTCAAGAAATGGGGGAGATCTCAAAAGTTTAAACTCAAGAAATTCATGTTAAGACAAATCTTAGTCAAATCCTGAAAGCTTGACAGGATGAGCACTGGGTGTTATTATGTATGTTGACAAATTGAATACCAATAAAAAATAAATTTATTAAAAAAAATCCTGAAAGCTACAGTTAAAAAAAAATAATAATAAAGCAGAAAAAAAAAAGTTAACACTTTAGAAATAGAGGGAAAAGGGGCAGTCCGGGTGGCTCAGCAGTTTAGTGTCTCCTTCAGCCCAGAGCCTGATCCTGGAGACCCTGGACTGAGTCCTACATCGGGCTCCCTTCATGCAGCCTGCTTCTCCCTCTGCCTGTGTCTCTGCTCTCTCTCTCTCTCTCACTCTCTTTCTCTCTCTACCCTGTATCTCTCATGAATAAATAAATAAAATATTTTTAAAAATAGGAGGAAAAAATCAACTGCAAATGATAGCAGATTTTCCCCCAGAATAAATTTAGTGGCAAAGTATTTTCCAATGGCTGAAAAGAAGCAACTGTCAACCCAGATTTCTATGTATGTCAAAAATATCCTTCAGGAATCAAGGGGAAACAGACATTATCAGAAGCAAGAAAACTAAGAAAATTTGTTACCAACAGACATTTTCTAAAAGAATAATCACTTTTAGAATTGTTATAAAAAGATCTTTATAAGCAGAGTGTAAATGATGAAGAAAGAAACTGAAATAACACAAAGGAAGACAGAACAATGGAAAGAGCAAAAATATGGGAAGTACAATACATTTCCTTCTATTGAATTTTCTAAATGATGGATGAAAATTCAAGCAAGAATTGTAGCGCTGTCTAATATGGTTCTCGGTGGTGATAGAGGACTATTAAAGATAATTATATTAGAAACAAAGCAAGGTAAAGGGACATAAATGAAGATAGGTTTCCTTCATCTCCTTTGAACTAGTAAAATGTTGGCACCAGGAGACAGTGATATTATGTATACCCAATGCACTGCCTGCTTAGGGTATAAGCGCTAAATGTTTTATACAGAGAAACACTCCAAAGCACTATAGATAAATCAAAATGTAATTCTAAAAAATATACATGTACCTATAGAAAAGCAGCAGAAGGGATGGGAGAAATGAAGAACAGAGAGAACAGACACAATACAAAATAAAATAAAATGCCAGAATTATTAAGTTAATCAATCATTAGATTAAAGGTAATTATATTTTATTGTTCCAAACTTATAAATCAAAAGGTAGAGATTACAAGTGTGAATTAAAAGAAAAAGTAAGGGATCCCTGGGTGGCGCAGCGGTTTGGCGCCTGCCTTTGGCCCAGGGCGCGATCCTGGAGGCCCGGGATCGAATCCCACGTCGGGCTCCCGGTGCATGGAGCCTGCTTCTCCCTCTGCCTGTGTCTCTGCCTCTCTCTCTCTCTCTCTCTCTGTGACTATCATGAATAAATAAATAAAATCTTTAAAAAAAAAAAATAATAAAAAAAAAAAATAAAAAAATAAAAGAAAAAGTAAGTCCATGCTATACTTTCTACAAGACTTATATGGAGTAAAAATTATATAAATAAGTTGAATAAAATTATGGGAAATGGTATAAAGATATACCATTAATGAAACCATTAATTGAAAAAAGACCTCAGATAAAGTAGATGGTAATATCATATTGAATGGACTTTGGAGCAAATAAAATTATCAGGGGGAGAGGAATACATTACATAATGATAAAAGAATCAACCTACCAGATATATATAACAATCTTTAATGTGTATGAACCAAACAACAGAACTGCATAATACATGAATCAAAGAGGAAAGAAATAAAAGGAGACATAGAGAAATATTATATTATATTTGAAGACTTTGACATCCTCTCTCAAAAATTGATAAGCCAACTCAACAATATATTTGAACTCAAAAATACCAATAACCAACCAGATCTAATGAACATTTACAGAACACATAGCAGGTTATGTATGTATTTAAAGCATGAACAGAGAGTATTTATCAAGACAGAACACACTGGGAGCCATAAAACATATGTCAAGAAATTTAAAATACTTGAAATATGAAGCGTGTTCTTTGATTAAAATTGAATCAAACTAGAAATCAAAAATAGAAAGAAAGTAATCACCAAACACTTGGAAACTAATCAATGCAATAATAAGTCAAATAAGATGTCTCAAGAGAAATTTAAAAATATACTGAATTGAATGAAAATACAGCATACCAATATGTGTGGGATTCATCAAAAGTAGTATTGAGACAGAAATAGCATTAGATGCATACATTAGAAAATAAGAAAATCTCGAGTCAATAATAAAAGCTTTTGGGCAGCCCAGGTGGCTCAGCAGTTTAGTACTGCCTTCAGCCCAGGGCCTGATCCTGGAGACCTGGGATCGAGTCCCACGTCAGGCTCCCTGCATGGAGCCTACTTCTCCCTCTGCCTGTGTCTCTGCCTTTCTCACTCTCTCTCTCTGTCTCTCATTAATAAATAAATAAAATCTTAAAATAATAATAATAATAATAATAATAAAAGCTTTCATGCAGAGGACCTAGAAAAACAAGTGAAAAATAAACAAAAAGCAAGTAGAATGAAGGAAATAGTAAAGGACAGAAATCAATGAAATAAAAACAGAAAAATTGAATAAAGGAAAAATCAAGAGAGGAAATAAATGTAACAAAAACCTGTTTCTTAGAAAAGATCAATAAAATTGGCAAGTCCCCGGTAAGACTGATGAGGAAAATAGACTGAAGATACAGGTTTGGTTCCAGATCACCACAATAAAGTGAATATCACAGTAAAACTAGTCAAATAAATTTTTTGGTTTTTCACTTTGTATAGAAGCTAGGTTTACACTCTAGTGTAGTCTCTTAAATGTGCAATAGTATTCTCTTTTAAAAACCAATATACATACCACAGTTAAAAAATACTTCGTTGCTTAAATATGCTAACCATCATTTGAACTTTCAACAAGTCATAATTTTTTGTTGATGGAAATCCTTGCCTTAATGTTGATGGCCGTTGACTGATTAGGATGGTGGTTGCTCATGGTTGGGTGGCCGCGGCATTTCTTTCAGACACCAATGAAGTTTGCTACATCAACCGACTCTACCTTTCATGCATGAGTTCTCAATAGCATGTGATGTTATTTTATAGCATTTGCCCACTGTAGAATTTCTTTCAAAATGGGAGTCAATCTTCTCAACGCTGCCACTGCTTTATTAATAAGTTTATGTAATATTCTAAATCTTCTGTTGTCATTTCAACTATACCCACAGCATCTTCACTAGGAGTACATTCCATTTCAAGAAACCATTTTCTTTGTTCACCCATAAGAGGCAACTCTTCATCTCTTCAGGTTTTATCAGGAGATTGAAGCTATTCAGTAACATCTTTGGGCTCCACTTCTAATTCTAGTTCTCTTGCTATTTCCACCACTTCTGCCATTACTCCCTCCAATGAAGTCTCAAACCCTTCAAAGTCATCCATGAAGGTTGGAATCAACTTCTTTCAAACTCTTGTTAATGTTGATGTGTTTACCTCTTGCCACGAATCACAAATGTTCTTAGTGACATCTAGAATGGTTAATCCTTGCCAGAAGGCTTTCAATCTACTTTGCCCAGATCTATCAGGGGAGTCACCATCTATGGCAAATGCAGTCTTACAAAATGTATTTCTTTTCTTTTTAAAGATTTATTTATTTATTCAGGAGAGACACAGACTGAGAGAGAGAGAGGCAGAGATATAGGCAGAGGGAGAAGCAGGCTTCTAACAGGGAGCCTCATGTAGGACTCGATCCTGTATCCTGGGATCACGACCTGAGCTGAAGGGAGGCACCCAACTGCTGAGCCACTCAGGTGTCCCACAAAATGTATTTCTAAAATAGTAAGTCTTAAAAGTCTAAACAACTCCTTGATCCATGAACTGCAGAATGGATGTTGTGTTAGCAGGCATAAAATAATATTAATCTCATTGTTTTCCATCAGAGTTCCTGGGTGACCAGATATTGTCATGAGCAGTAACATTTTGAAAAAAAAAATTTTTTTCTAAGCAATAGGTCTCAATAGTGGACTTAAAACATTCAACAAACCATTTTGTAAGCAGATATACTATCATCGAGACTTTGATGTTCCATTTCTAGGACATAGATTAGATTTAGTATAATTTTGAAGGTCCCTGGGATTTTTGGAATGATACATGAGCATTGGCTTCAACTTAAAGTCACTGGCTGCATTAGACCTTAATAAGAGAGTCAGCCTGTCCTTTGAGGGTTTGACTCAGACATTGACACCTCCCCTCTAGCTATCTATGAAAATCCTAGATGAAATCTTTTTCCAATATAAGGCAGTTCATCTATATCAAAAATCTGTTTTTTAGTGTAGCCACCTAGAAGCATGAACTTCATTACGTCTTCTGGATATGTTGTTGCATCTTTTACATCAGCCCTTTCTTCCTCATCTTGCATTTCTGTTATAGAGGTGGTTACTTTCCTCATTTCACATGAACCAGCCTCTGCTTCAGAGTTTTATTTCTACAGCTTCCTCACCTCTCTCAGCCTTCATAGAATTGAAGAGAGTTAGGGCCTTGCTCTAGATCAGCCTTTGGCTTAAGGGAATATTGTGGCTGATTTGATTTTCTATCCAGACCACTGATACTTTTTCCATATCAGGATAACTTTGTTTCACTTTATTATCATTTGTGTGTTCATCGGAGCAATTCTTTTAATTTCCTTCAAGAACTTTTTCTTTATATCCACAACTTGGCTAACAGTTTGATGCAAGAGACCTAACTTTTGGCCTATCTTGGCACTCAACATGACTTTCTCACTAAGATGACTCATTTCTGGCGTTTGATTAAATTGAGAACTATGTAACTCTTCCTTTCACTTGAACAATGAAAAGGCCATTGTAGAGTTAATTGGCTTAATTTCAATTTGATTTCAATATAGTTGTATCTAAGGGAAGAGAGAAGCCCCAAGAGAGGGAGACAGATGGAGGAACAAATAGTTGGTAGAACAGTCAGAATGTATACAATATCTGTTGATTTAGTTTGCTGTTTTATATGGGCATGGTTTGTCATGTCCCAAAACAATTACAACCGTAACATCAAAGACTGTGATCACAGTTCACCATAGTAATAAGGAAAACATTTGAAATATTGTGAGAATTACCAAAATGTGACACAGAGACTTGAGTGAACAATGGTGCCTACAGACTTGCTTGATACAGGGTTGCCACAAAACTTTAACTTGTAAAAAAACACAGTATCTGAGAAGGGCAATAAAGTGAAGCACAATAGAACAAGGTGTGCCTATACTATGAACAACTCTACACACATAAGTGTAACAAATTAAATGAAGTTGGCTAATTCTTCAAATAACACAGCCTATATAAAATTGATTATTTGATAATTAAGGAAGTGGAATTTGAATTTGTAACGAAAGAACTCAAAAAAAAAAAAGTAATCTTAGGTCTCAGGTGGCTTTGTTGGAAAACTCCACGAAAAAAATAATAAATAAAAATTCTATAAGATCTCCCTCCAGAAAAGAGAAGCAGAGATAATATATAGCATCTCATTTTTTAAACTTACTATTCTGATACCAAAACCAGAGGCAGTACACAAATGAAGACTATGGATCATTATCCCGCATGAATATAGACACAAAAATTCTTGGAATATTAACAAATAGAATTCAACAATCTATATAAAAGGAATTATATACAATAGTCAAGTTGGTATATAGGGATATAAGATTGATTAAAAATCTAAAAACCAATCTCTGAACTCAGTTCCTAATAAAAACTCTCAGAAAACCAGGAATAGAGGATCTTCTGCAAATTTTCAAGAAAATATCTGCACAAATTTATAGTTAAAACAAACTAGATACTGAAAGATTGAATACTTTCCCTCTAAATTTGTGAATAAGGCAAAGATGTCTGCTCACACCACTGCTATTCTATGGAATATTGGAGGTTTTAGCCAGTGCAGGGAGGCACTAAAAAAAGGAATTAAAGGCATTCAGATCATAAAGAAAGAAACTTGTCCCTTTTTTTCTGATAATATGAACATCTGAGTATCCCTGATATTTCCTGACTATACCAGGTAAATTTAATTGTAGGGATTTTGTGTTGGCCTTTCATGCCTGAAATACTTTTCATCTGGGTATCTTATCACTTATTATCTTCTTACCAAGACCACTTGTGCTCAAATGTCATCATCTCAAAGAGACCGTTTTTTCCCCCTTTTTATTAGTATGTAAGTTCTATCTCTCTGGCATTATTTTTCTCCAAAGCACGCATTGCCCTTAACCTGTCTCCCAGTTAGAATGTGAACATCTAACAGCAGGAATTTTTTATGTTTTGTTCTCTTTTTTTAGTTATAACAGATAAAATAGTGCCTGGTATGTAGTAGCCATTTATCAACTATTTGAAGTATTTAGCATTTCAAAAATAAAAATAAGTAAGAAGCTCTTATCTCTCTTGGTTTTGAATTCTGTATTTAAGCTATATCAAATAATTATCCTTTCATTGTCCCTTTCCAAAAGTTTGACTCTCTTAATATTTTTCCTTTAACATTTCTATAAAAGTTTAATTTTTAAAAAGATTTGTATTTATTTGAGAGAGAGAGAAAAATGGAGAGAGAGCACAGGAGTGGGGTGAGGGGAGAAGGAGACTCCCTAGTGAGCTGGGAGCCTGTTTTGGGGCTTGATCCCAGGACCAGGAAATAATGATCTGAGCCAAAGGCAGGCTCTTAAATGACTGAGCCACCCAGGTGCCCCATCCTATAAAAGTTTTAATTTTAATGGAAGTTTATTTATTTTTCCCTTCCTCTTATGTGCTTGCAAAACTCTCCATCCAAAAGCCATGGCATAAAAATGCCATCTCACGGAGAAACATGGTGATTGCATGCACAAAGGCAGTACTTCCAGTTTGAATATGAAGAAAAGATGTCCTATGTGGAAATCAGTTAAGTAAAACTCAGTGAATGAAGACTTTACTTTGAGCAAGTCTATAAATTACTTCTAAGACAGACAAAAAGCAGGTGAGAATGAAAAGAAATTCCGTCTGGAAGTTGACAACAATTTTGTGGGGTGAGAGACAGCTGACAATAGATTAGAGAACACTAAAATCTCAGTGCCTGACATGGGCCTGGAAGGGTTAATTAACACAGGCAATGTGAAGTAGTCAGACCCTAACTTCAAGCAACAAGAAGCTCAAGAATTTCATTTGGGGAATATAAAAATTAGTGAAAGGGAATAAAGGGAAAAGAGAGAAAATGAGTGAAAATATCAGTGAGGGTGACAAAACATGAGAGACACCTAACTCTGGGAAATGAACAACAAACAGTGGAAAGGGAGGTGGGCGGGGGTTTGGGGTGACTGGGTGATGGGCACTGAGGGGGGGCACTTGGAGGGATGAGCACTGGGTGTTATGCTAAATGTTGGCAAATTGAACTCCAATAAAAAAAAAAAAAAAAAAAAGAAGAAGTTCAAGAATTTAAGGGCCATGGTTCCTGTGAAGTCCTGGATTCAGGGAAGGGCTAAAGACAGAAACGGAAGCTCTGTGTGAGGCTTTGGAGAACTGAATCCCTTTCTTAGTTCTTAGTTCACAGCTCCTCATTTCCCAGTTTGTCCCTAATGGTAAGTAAAGATGACATTTCCTTTTGGAGATGGTGAACCAGAAGCTCAACTGATATGCCGTGGTGGGACATTTCACTGAAAATGATGGGGGTAGAAACTGAGATGAATAGTGGAGTACTCCAGTGCCCCTTTTTCACATCACTTCTTTCCCAGAATATACAGGGGGAGCAAGGTAAGTCATTGATTAGTTTGAACAATTGCAGCAGACTTGAGGCATAGGCAATTCATAGTTGTTTGGTGCCTGGCCATGGGTGGTTAGGGAACGGAGTGTGAAAGCCCAGTCAGGGATGTGTTTGGATGTGGACTCCTTTTGCTATTCTGGAGGGGAACAGTCCAGCTTCTAGCCAGGGTCTCAAACTGGGTCAAGACCAGCAATTTAAAAAACAGTATTACAGGGTATTGTTTCTTCTAGGCTGTCTCAAAAAAAAAAAAAATGAGATTATGTATATGTGTGTATGTGTGTGTGTATATAAACCAACCCACAATAAGAATCTCACTGAAAGGAAAAATCAAGATTAATAATATTACTGTCAAAAAAGTAATAATAATATTACTGTCATTTCCCTCTATATTAGCATGATGACAAAGGCAACTATCTCAACCATTATTTAATGATATTATAAAATTAAAAGCTAATTCCACGGACATAAAATATCACAAAAACATAATTATAATTATTATTAATATCAATATTTATGTGTATAAATCCCCTTTTTGAAAACTAGACTATTGAAAATATAAAAGAAACATTGGTTATATAAATATTCAAAATATTTTCATATAATGATTCAAACATATTCTAGGACAAATAACTTGCTCAAATGTTCTTTAATAATCTGCCAAGAGGTTTTGTGGGGATGACATAGTTAAACACCATTTATTCGGTGATTAAAAGTGAGTGAATCTTTCTTTCACCATGACCTTTTAAATATATATGTGCCTGAAGCAATTAGAAATCACATTGTAAATTTTTCAGTTAGGGGAAAAATAGATTAAACAAAAGGCAATGGCATGCTTAATATAGGATTTCTCAGAGCTATCATAATAACTGTTTGAAAACAGGAGACAGAATGGAGCAGGGGACAAACACAAAGTTGTAGTTCACAGTGCCTAGATTTCAATTCAAGGATTCACCACTGATGATCTTGGTCAGGTTACTTGACATTATAGGACCTCTTTTTACATTATGGATTCTCATTAGTAAGAACAAAACTATAAAGATTTCAATTTTGTAGGTGGTGGGGAAAATGAAGGTGGAAAGGTGCTATTCCCAATTCTCTGCAGTGGTAATTTCAAAAATAAAGAGGAAATATTTAAATTTCAAACAACTTGCGTGTCTAACAATTAATTCGGATAGGAAGGACTCGCTACAAATTATATTTGCCAGCAGGCTTAGGGGAATGTAAGCCTCCTTTTTCTCTACCACCAGTATAGCAGGAGAATGATCCTCAGGGGCTGCCAAGGAATAAAACCAAAGGGAAGGAAGCAAGGTACTCGAAATGTCCTGTAAATGTGATCTCTAAAAGAAACCATAGAATTGAACATATTAAAATGTATTCTCCTTAACTGCTTAGATTTTGTTATCTAGGGATATGAGTTTAATGCCTAAGCCCTCTCAGAAAGAATGCTATTTCTTCCTTAGAACAAAGGAGTTCTAAACTCTAATGTTATTCATTGAAAATAGAGTAAAGAAGATTGAAACTCTTAGGAATAAATTTGTAAAAGTACAAGGTATATATTCTGTACACTAACAACAACAAACAAATAAATTAAAGAAGATCTAAATAAATGGAAAGACAATCTATTTTCATGGGCCCAAAGACTTAATGATATGTTAAGATACTAATGATTTCCATGTTGATTTATAGATCAATCTCCATAAAAATGCAAGCTAACTTCTTTGCAGGAGTAGACAAACTAATGGTAAGATTTATATGAAAATGGAAGGGACTTAGAATAGCCAAAACAACTTTAAAAAAGAAAAAAAAAGTTGAGACACTCGCACTGCCTGATGTGTGAGAAATGTAATCTAGACAGTGTGAGATATGTCCACATATGGCATATGGATAGTGATATAGTAATTGAAATAGAATTGAGAGTCCAGAAATAAGCCTTCACATTTATAGTCAATTGATTTTCAAGAGTGACAAGAACAATGGAGGAAAATTTTCTCTTCAGCGAATGGTGCCAGACTAACTATATATCCACAAGCAAATTAATGAATTTGAAAACTCACACCATATACAAAAATTAACTCAAAACGGATCAAAAACCTAAACATAAGAGCTAAAAATATAAAACTCTTAGAAGACAACATAGGTGTAAGATATTGTGACACATTCAAAGAGCTCAAGTAGACATTTCTCCAAAGAAGTTATTTAAGAGATGCTGGTCATTTTAAGCCCTCAAGGAAATATATATCAAAGCCACATGAGATACTTTGTAATCACTGGGATGGTCATAATCATAAAGATAGATAAGGACAAGTATTAGTGAAGATGTGGAGAAGTTGGAATTCTCCAACACTACTGGTGAGAATGTAAAATGGTATAGCTGCATTGGAAAACAGTCTGATAGTTCCCAATTTCACTCATTAGTAGAGGCTCAAGGGAAAAAAAAAACACGTATGTACACACAAAATTTGCACATAAAAGTTTATAGCAGTATTATTTATAATAGCCAAACAGTGTAAATAACCTAATTGTCCACCAGTGGAGAAATGGATTAATAAAATGAGACATAACCGTGCCGTGGAATGTTATTTGACAAATTGAATAATGAAATATTGATACATGCTACAGCATAGATGAACCTTGAAAATATCATTGTTCAAGCCAAACACAAAGGACCATATACTATGTGATACCATTTATGTGAAATGCTGTATAGTTAGCAAATCAAATAGATGGAAAGTAGATTAGTAGATGCTTAAGGCTAGGATGGGCTTTAAGGAACAAAGGATATGGGTTACATTTTGAAAAATGCAAATGTTTTAAAATCAATTATGGTGATGGATGTATAACCCTGTGAGTATAACAAAAGCCACTAAATTATATACTTTAAGTGGTTGGTTTTGTGGTATATGAATTGTATCTCTGTAAAACCATTTTTAAGGATGAAAAATAATCTGTATATATCCACATATCTATAGATATTTCTGTATGTAAACATCTGTATCTACATTACACTAAGCATGAGTTCATACTGCTATCTTTAACTGTCTTTCATTAACCGATGGACTGTTTTAGGTTTCTTCTCTTGCTGTAAATTCCCACTCCAACACTGAGAAACTTGTTTTTCCCATCCACTGTTCACTTTCTTGTTCAATTTAAAATATATGTATAGCAATATCAAAATTATAAACCATATCTTCATGTGAAAGAACTTTATCAACTAGAATACAGTACCATGTGCAGTTCCTTCTGCCTTTTGTCTTACAGACTCCATTCATTTCCAAAGTTACTTAGGTCAGCACCTTTCCTCCTATTCCTTTCAAGCAGATGGTAACAGACATTTGTAATGCAATGCGATAGTTTTGTCACAGCTGCATTCCCTCTGGATTCTCTAACTTCCTAAATGACTCTTTTAAGTGTATATATATATGTGTGTGTGTGTGTATGTGTGTGTGTATACAGACACACAATTTTATTTATTTATTTTTTTAAATTTTTATTCATTTATGATAGTCACACACAGAGAGAGAGAGAGAGAGGCAGAGACATAGGCAGAGGGAGAAGCAAGCTCCATGCACCGGGAGCCCGACGTGGGATTCGACCCGGGTCTCCAGGATCGCGCCCTGGGCCAAAGGCAGGCGCTAAACCGCTGCGCCACCCAGGGTTCCCTAATGAATAAAATATAATGTGTAAAATATACATATTTTATGTATATATATGTATATAATGTATATATATATATATATACATTCTTTGTTCTCTAAAGTTTTATGTGTTTTGACTAAAGCCAGCATGTACCCATTATTGTAATATCAAAAAGGAATAGTTTCATTGCCCTATAAATCCCCTGTGCTTCCTTTGTTCAACCTTCTTTCCCTCTCCCTGCATCCCTGACAACCACTCATCATTTCATTGACTCGATAGTTTTGCCTTTTCAGAGTATCTTGTAAATGGAATCAGAGCAAATATTCTTTTGAGACTGGTTTCTTTTACTTAGAATTTATATTTGAGGTTTCTCCATGTCTTTTTGAAGCTAGACAGTATATCTTTCTACTAGTGAATAATATTTCCTTGTATAGATGTATCACAGTTTTGCTTTTTTTATCCATTCTATAGATGAAAAGCATCTTTAAGTTTTTGACAAATAGGAATAAAGCTACTATATATATTTTCATGCAGGTTTTTGGGTAAACACAAATGTTAAAATTAGTTGAGTAATCTTTTCAGACTGTGTTGAACCTTGTGAGAAACTACCAAACTCTTTTTTGAATTCCCACCAGCAAGGAGGGAGAATTCTTTTGATGATATATCCCACTTGATAATATCAATGTTCTAGATTTTAATCATGCTAATAGATGTGCAATGCTATTTGTTTTAATCTGCAATTCCCTAATAACAAATGATGTTGAGCATCTTTTCATATGCTTACTTGCCACCTGTTTATTATTTGATGAGGTGTTGTTCAAATATTTTGGCAACTTTTTAATAGGATTGTTTATTTTTTTGCTAAGTGTTAAAGAGTTCTTCATGTATTTTGGAAACAAGTCTTTTTTCACAATGCATTATGCAAGTATTTTCTTTCAACCTGTGACTTTTCCTTCTTTTAACAGTATCTTCACAAAGTAGAAGTTCTTAATTTTAAAATACTTTAACATCAAGGTGCTTTGCTTTTTTTTTTTTTTTTAATGGATCATGCTTTTGGTACTGTATTGAAGAGTGCATTGCCAAACACAAAGTCCTAGAGATTTTCTCCTGTTTTCTTCTAGAAGATTTATAATAATTTTGTTTATGTTTAGATCTGGGATCCATTTAGTGCTAATTTTCATGAAAGGAATGACATCCATGTCTAGATTCCTTTTCTCTTTCTTTCTTTCTTTCTTTCTTTCTTTCTTTCTTTCTTTCTTTCTTTCTCTTTGTTTCTTTCTTCTTTCTTTCAAAATTATCCTTTCTTTTCACCATTAATTACCTTTATTCCTTTGTCAAAGATTAGTTGACTGGATTTGTTTGTTTGCTTTTGTTTTGTTTGGGGGCATTCTGTTCTATTTCAATAATTTATATGTTTAGTCTTCAAAAATTTCACGCCGTCTTGGTTACTGTGTCTTTATAGTAAGTCCTGAATCAAGCATCCTGAGTCCTTCAACTTTTTCTTCTACTTCAGTATGTGGTGGCTATTATGAGTCTTTTGGCTTTCCATATTAACCTTAGAAACCTTTTATTAATATTCACAAATAGCTGGCAGAGATTTTATTGGGACTGCATTGATTCTATAGATTTACCAGGAAAGAATTGACATCCTAAAAATATTGAGTCTTCTAGTCCATGAACATGAAATAACTTTCTTTGTTTTGGTCATCTTTGATTTCTTTCCCCAGAGTTTTGTAGTATTCCATATATAGGTCCTTACTTATTTTGTTAGATTTATACCACGTATTTCCTTTTTAGTGAGCAGACTCCCTATGTAGTGATGGATGCAGGACTGGATCCCAAGACCCTAGAATAATAACCTAAGCCAAAGACAGATGCTCAGCCACTGAGCCACCCAGATGTCCTCACATCTCAAACATTTCTAAATTTGGGATATATAATGGCAACATTTTGTTTTTGGTAACATATATATTTTGGTTATAATTCCCACATAGTTCATACAGCATACATAGAGTATTTCAAATATAATATTTCAGAGGGCAGGGGTGACAGTAAAAATAGATTTTTACATAAAGCAAATTAAGCATTTAAAGTAAGTTTTTTGTCATAATATTAACACTGATTATTGAGGTGTACTGCACAAAATTTAAAGTCCAATATTATTTTTGGACTTTATGCTTTACATTTTATAAGGAATAGGAAGATTAAAGAAAATTTTTTATATATGTGAGTATAGGGGCACCTGTTTTACTTTTGTGTTTTAAAGAATATAATCACCAATAATATATTGGTTTCCTGAAGGACAGTGCTTTGTTACTTAAGCAATGGACCCAAAATGTAACTAAATAAAACTTCAGATCAGCTTCCAAATATTCTCTGATTCTCAGGTGAGCAGCTAAAATAATTTATTATATTGCCTTTTAAAAACTGTTTTGGAGGCAGGATAGAAGAACAAAATGTGGAGAGTTGGAAAGGGATGGAGGCTACAGCTTACACGAACCTACAATGGGGAGAATATTAGAAAGGTGCTATACTAGGAACAGTTGTTTGCCATTCTATACTTCCTGCAACCTGCAGTGACAAACTTAAAATTTTGGTTTTAAAACATGAAGTAATTTGTCTTGCTTGTTTCTCCTTACTTTCTTAAAAGTAAGCTAATGAAGCAATAGCATATAGAGATATTGGCTGGGGTTTACATGTGCATGAGCGTGTGCCTATCTGTTTAAAATACATTAACATTTTCAGCAGTTACTGCTGACTCTTTAGTCTCTCCAAAGTCCTCTTTGCATGAGCAATTTTGTATTTGATTTGGAACATGTTCTAAATATTCTCCACCAAGTGTTGGAAAGCAGTCTTGTAGAGAAGGAGTAAAGGCATTGCATAGACCTTTAATAACCCTGGCATGCTTGCTGTCCCTTCAGAGAAAAATCGTATGGTTTCAGCATACACTTGGCTGGTTAAAAGAATGTATTCACCAAGTTGTCCTTGTGACTAATGACTGCTGTGCAAAATGTTGTAGAAAATTTAGGTGATGTCATTTACTAATTAATGAAATACTTTCTTTGATAGATTGAATTCTTTACCTTGAGAAAATAAAGATGAATCTTTAAAGAATCAAGAATGTGTTCCTTATAGAAATGGAATTAAGAAAATAACTACCATCTACGAACCTATTTAGTTTGATAGGAAGTATTGTGAAAGTAGTGTGCCTGTCTGTTTTATAAGAGTAAGGAAAACCATTTAATTGGCCTATCCTTGAGTTGAGTCTTCCAGTATTTGAGTTACTCTGTGATGTAACTATTGGAATAAAAAATAGATAAATATTAATCAGATATTTAAGTGACTATTAAGTAAGAATTTGTTTAGAATAACAGATTGTGTGTATGTGTGTGTGTGTGTGTGTGAGAATATTCACTAAGTTTTTACTATATGCTAGGCTCCTTCACAAACATCAGTCCTCAAAACAAAGTTGTTTCTATGTATTATTTATCACCATTTTACAGAGTTGGCAAAGGAGGGCCTGAGTAATTTTCCAAACATATAAAATTGTGAATATTTGAATCATTGACATATTCTTTGATTTCAGTTCCATTATTTGCAATGTACAGCTTTAATTAATCCTTTAATGAGAATTAATCAAAGATCCACTTCCCATACTTGTGACTCCACAAATGAGGAACAATATAATAGTTGGCTTAAGATTAAAAAAGTGGAGATGGCATTATTTAACATGAATAGTGTGTTTTATATTTCATGTTACTTTGCATAAATTGTAATACATCTATAAACTTAATTTGTGTAAGTAATTTATTGTTGGTTTGAAAACAAAATTAGATGACAGGCTATAAGAGTAAAATCTGTAGTTTTAAAATAGGTCAAATTATTTTGGACATGATAAAAAGGAAGAAAATCTATATAATTAAGTACTATTCATTTGCACTGATCGTTTTTTTTTTTCTTAATAGGCACCAATCTCCAACCACAAAGGTTTATGTTTTAATTCAAAATAACAATTAATATACCTCAATTTCTGGTATAGTGATCTTGTTCTTTAAGTATTTTTTTTTTGCTTTTATTTATGAAATTTAAAATTTGACTAAATGAAGGTACCTTGTAACTGTTAAAATGATGACTTTTTGTGGTATCTTAAAATATTTAGGAAGAGCCATCAGAAGCACATGTTTCCCAGATTTTTTCTTTGTCCTTTTAAAATAATATAGTCTGTTCCACACATCCCCTTGAAAACCAGGGAGCAAAGAAAAGAATCTATAAGAAAGAGAGCAATAGTCAGACTTAAAGATTGGTAATTTAGTCAAATAAGTAGGGCTTTTGTGGGGACCAGATAACCAACATCTATCCTTGGT
Source organism: Canis aureus (assembly GCF_053574225.1). Lineage (NCBI taxonomy): Eukaryota > Metazoa > Chordata > Mammalia > Carnivora > Canidae > Canis > Canis aureus. The sequence goes on along the minus strand of NC_135638.1, from coordinate 39,327,966 downwards.
ACAGCAGAAGATGGTGGGTGGTCTCAAATCATTATAGATGGAGGGGGTTCAAAAACATGAGGAAGTTATAAGTGTGGAGAAAGTTATAAATAAAAGCTTTCAACCTTTCAACACACTTCTAAAATATGCATTAGGTAGAGATGATTGCCCTAAAGAGAGTAATACTGATTTTTTTTTTTTTTAATTAAAGGATCTGTCCAAATGTCGATCTTTGTGACTTTTGTTTCATACACCAATGATTGTTTCCATTGTGGAAGGAAAAATAGAATTGATTTTGAAAATTGATGATTCCAGTGTCATTATTAGTTATGTGTAGAATCCATTCTTTTTTCAAAAAGCAATCATTTTGAATCTGGCTTATCCACAGTTTTCGATCCTAGACACACACAAGAATCATTGATGTGCTGGGAATGGCCGCCTCCCAGCTCAGCTCTCAAATTTCCGCAAGCAAGATGACTCAATAGTGATGGTGATGACGTTGGTTGACAAAGATAATATTTACCATCAACATTGAGTTATTTTTATGTAACCCAAACTTGTCATTTCTTAGACAACAAGAATATATATATGAAAATGAGAAGAGGCTTAAAAATTAAAATTCCAAAATGTGTCCAAAGAGCATTGAAAGTAACCTAATTTGGGGAAATTCAGAAGTTTAATAACAGTACAGTCCCTTTTATCTTGACAAATAAAGTATCCTTTGCTTTGAGAATTACAAAATACTCTGTTTATTTCAAGAACCAGAACCAGTATGCTGTCACAAAATATTTCTTCTTTAAGGAACAAAAACAGAACCCAGAGGAGGAAAACGGTGTGTAAGTATAGTATTAGGAAATGCTAACCACTTTTAAAATCCTGTCTTTCAGGAAAGAACGGTGACCATTAGAAGACAAACTGTAGGAGGATTTGGATTAAGCATAAAGGTAGCCTGTCTTTCCAGTCTATCCTTAAAGGCCATGCTATATTGCCTGCATTTTTGTGTATTTTGATTTTTTGCTGCTTAATAGTTAGATAAGAATGGCTATAGCAAACTCCTCAATATTTGGAGTGAGATATACATTAGGTAGGTTCTCATATTTGGAATTTTACCTGACATTGAATATAGGTTAATAATTTTCTCCATCTGGTGTCATCTAAAATATCAAATATGGTATTATAGTATGCCAGAGTC